>NC_133765.1:21352035-21687035 GCF_036562045.2 Rhinolophus sinicus
TACACAGGTATTCATTCACAAAGTAACTTATTTACCTACTAGGCCAAGTCTAGCTTCCCTTGGGGGCCGGGGAGGGAGGTTACAAAGAGCCTATTTTATGCAGGCTCAGGATGAGTACAAGACTCCTCTAACCATTCAACCCGCCCCGACTCTGGCAGACAGCTCCAACACTGGTCAGCCTGCTGATGAAGAATTAAAGCAGCATCCTGGCAAAAAATAAATCAAATTTCTTACTTTCCCAAAGACCCTAAAGTGTTACACTGAAACAATTACTTCTTTTCCTCCAGGATGGTGCAGTCCTCACCAATTACTCACTTTGTATTCACGTCAAAACATGGGTAAAGGACCCGTGATGAGCACCCTGGCTGCCTCTTACCCTCCAGCCAAGCCACTGGTCCTCCCACCTCCTGGCCCCTCATCCCTGCCTGCTCTCTGGGTTCACCACTGAGAAGCTAGAAATCTCCATTCAAGCAAGGCCTATGACAAAGACCCAGTCTTGCCACGTGGCTTCACCATCAGCGTGATAGGAGCCCAGAGCTACTTCCTCAGGAGTGGGAATGAACGGACACAGGGCAAAGCCTCCTCCGCTTCCTACTCTGGCCAAAAGCTCTTACTGTGAGGGTTCAAGTGTTCTGTGGTCAAAGAGGAAGAAGCAGCCAACACATCCTCAGAAGAGGAAACCCATTCTTGGGCTCAGCCATGGCTGGGTCTTTCATAACATACCAGTGTCCCATGGAACGTTTCCAAAGGCATATCCTGTTAAGTGACCTGCGAGTGACCTGCAGGGTAACCTGCTCGGTGGTGAAGACGAGCATCACTATTATTCCCACTTGACAGATGAGCAAGCAGAAGCCTGAGGCCACTCAGGTGCTTGTCCCAAATCCAATGAGAAAGTGACAGAACCTAGATCTTCCAAGTCCTAAAATGTCACACACTTTGAAAGGGTACTACCTTCCGCTGGAGCTGTCCACGCACTTCAGAATATAGCAGGAGCTATAAACAGACCTGCCCAATGAACCACTAACTGGTACCTGCTCTCACCACAGACATCTGGCCAGGAACTGCTCTCTAGGACCTCTCTACACACCAGTGCACCCACCAGCTAAGATGTACATATTTCTAGATCAGTCTATGTCAACTCTACCTGCTGTACGTAACGAAACTAAATCTTAATGCAAAAACATAGAGTTTTATCCTAGGAAAACTAAGTCAAATACTTCAGGAAGATTAAATGATGGCAAATAACTGGGGAGTGGGGGGAGGCTGAGAACTATGTACAACTTTTAAACTAGGAGGGGGAAAAAGGCAAAATTCTAGAAGGCTCCTGATAGCTTTCAAGTGTCTATGAGTTTTTGCTTCACTTAAAAGCAAAACACAACACAACAAAACAAAACAAACCCAGAACTGTAATTTTAAGTGACAGATCACGGGTAAGACAGATTAAGGAGCACAAACCAGCGGTCCCGTTCAGAAAGGCCTGAGCTTGAATGTCCACTTACAGGCCTTAATTAAAACATAATTTTACACTATTGTTCTTTTTTAATCATTCCCTGCTTTAACTTAACTGGCCTTTTCCAATTACCCAACCACCTACAGGTCCCAGCAGTATCAGATAACAAGGCTCCCGCTAAAGTGTGAAAATCACGGAAGGCGCACGCGCACACACACACACACTCAGTTGTCATCTGCCAACGGATTTCAATCCCTTGGCCAGTGACATGTTGAAATTTCTGGGTTCTCAAACAGAGACAAGGCTTAAAATAATTTAATTCTCATGATAATAGGAAATGTACCGCCACAGAAATTCATCAGTAACACAGTCAACCTCAACTCAATAATTAACCCTAAAGAGTTTCTACAGCAATGGTTCTTAACTGTTGCCACCCCTTCCTCCATTCACCCAGGGGACATTTGGCAATGTCTGGTGACAAGCTTAATTGTCATAACTGAGAGGGAAGTTTGCTACTGGCATCTAGTGTGTAGTACTGATCAACACCCCCCAACACACAGGACAGGCCCCCACAACAAAGAATTAGCCGGCTCCAGAGGTCAATAGTGCCAAGGTAGAGACGCCTCCTTGGAAAAAGGAGGCACAAGACCTACAGACGCTGATACATTATCGACAAAGTCAGTCTTTAGACAAATAAAAGGAAGAGTTGATTTCTTCCCTCTTGCTTCAAACATTACTCAAAGGCCACTAGCTTCCTGGTATGCTTAATACGACTCCAAATATCTCAGCAAGAATTTTCAAAGACCACAATTTTTGGTTATGTGGTGAAGCAGCAGAACAGTCTTGGTCTGTTTTCTTTTTTTGTTTGTTTTTCTTTTACATTCCACGATACCTCCAATTATTTCATGTATGGTTATAAAAATGAACTTAAAAACAAACACACACAAAAACCTGTCCAAAGCTTCATTTTAAAAGAACATCAGAGATGAAAAAGTGCAACTGGTTTGGTGCATTGTGACGGTAAGATTGTGGAAGCCTTCCTTTTATTTTGCTTCCCCTTAGCATCACAGTTTCTGTGCATCTATGCAATATAACTACTTTAAAAGTGAAATACAATAGGAGGACCTTGAATGGCTCTTGCATTTTTTTAAAGCCAGCTATATGAAAGACATTTCTGAGACAATTAGAGAAATTTAAATATGTCACATTCATGGGTATGATGATGGCACAGTGGTTGGGAGCATGTCTTTAATCTTAGCAGACGTATTTTGGAGTGCTGGGGGATAAAATATCAAGATATTGGCAACTTTCAAATGGTCCAGCCAAAACAGAAACACACACTCGCGCGCCCCTAAAACTGAAATCTATCGAAGCCCAAGGTCCTTAAGCAGGGAAGACACAGGCTGAAACTAAAATAGGATTGTCATTCAAGAGAGGAAGAGCTTATCCATTCTATGAAGAAAAAGAATCAGGTAAGCTCATAGACCTTGTCCATTTCCTGCTTAGAACTGTGAAAGAAAGTGCTTCTTCTCTAAAAGACTTGACACACACACACACCAAATCACATCAACTTGTTTTGGAGGGGATACAAATCAAAGCAAAGCAAAGAAAAAGAAGGGTGTTGGGAAGCCAATCTAAGTGCAACAAGTTCTGGTTCATCTTAACTTCGCAAAGCTTACTCATTTTTACATATACGTCAAAAGAGTGTAAGCTTCTAGGATCCTTTGAGCAGATTTATAAGTCAGAGCTAAAACAGTTCTATGAATAGAATAAGCTAAGTTTGCCAATTCCAATGAAATTTCCCCCAAAGGACAAATTCATACTGATATTTCAAGAAATGTGACTTATTTTACTCATTAAAAAAAATATATAATAGTTTAAACTAGAGATTTTTCAAACCAGTTGGTGTGAAATCTACCAGAAGTTCCACCAGCTAACCAACTTCACACTCTACACCAGACCCCGTTGTACAAAAACCTCTGGACAAAATGGGCCCACGCTCCTGCAGTCACAAGGCTATACCACCAGACGGCAAAGGGGGGGACAGAAGAAGGAAGGGCATTGGGCTCTGCTCCCAGAAATGTGAGGGGGCAAGTCATTCAAACGCAACAGTTGCCAAAGCAAACTCCAGGCCCCAGGTGGTCCTCAAGCCCTAGGACCTCCTGGATTTTCCCATGAGTGTCTGAATCACATCAAGATCCCTAGCGCTGTTCCCAACTTGAGAGACAGAGATGGAGATAGAGATAGCGAGGGAGATAGAGAGATATAGAAATAGTGCACACAAGAGCTGGATCCATCAAAAAGTGGTAGTAACAGTGAAAAGGGAACCTCGAAAAAACTGTCATATCCATTTACACATCTGAGCACCTACCATGTGCTGAATATATATGTGCTCAGGTTTCAAATATTAAAGACATCACATGCACAGATGGACAAATATGTGATATAGCAGGTATAGTAAAATATTCATGCTAACATACAGGTGGCGGGGGTGTGGGTGTCCACAAAATTCTTTCACATTTCCTGTATGTCTGAAATTTTCCATAATAAAATATGGAGGAGGAGCACTTTTGTAAAAGGTGGGGGAAATCTGATTTATAATTTAAAAAAGGAAAGAAAAAGGAAAAAAACTCTCCCAGTCTTGCCCTTCAGGAGCTTACAATTTCATGTGCATGGACAGAGGCATCATGGGGCCAGAGGAGGAAGGAGAGTCTAGAAAGATACCAGGTGTGTAGCTTGAGTAACAGACAAGAACCCAAGAGAAACAGACTCCGGGAGAGAAGAGAAATCTGGTTTTATGCTAGGTTTGGCTGGGATGCCTGTGAGATGCCGAGGTGGGCTTGAGTCACCATGAAGTAGACTGGCGAGCACCTCTAATCCCACTGACCCTGAACTCTGATGTGGGGAAGGTCTTCGGAAGGAATGCAACATCCAAGAAGCTGACTCAACAGCTGAAGGGCTGCTTTGTCTGTGCAGGTATTTTTCTGTAAGACTTATTAAGAAAATGAAATATGGCTGATTTTACTCATAAAGATACATGGCAAAGGGTTTCGCCAATGTGTGTACTAAATAACCACTAGAGGCAGGGACACCAGACCATCAGGCACGTCTGTGATCTTTGTAAGGACTGGGAGAATCTTCAGGCTGCGGTGGTGAAGATCCTGGCATTCAGCCACGCCGTCCTCCCTCCCCCCATGGGACGGCCCTACTTGCCAGCCTCAGTCAAGCCTCTCACACCCACTGGGGAATAGAATAGGCAGATGAGCTTCCTAGCGCCCGGGGCAGAAATGAGCAAAAGCACCAGAGACAGACCCCTTGCTTCCTTTTTGGTTTGTCTCCCCACCTCGTTCACCAGGTGTGTTCCAAAGGCTGACTCACCCACCAGAGGACGCTGCTTTCAAAATCTTGGGAGAGTCACTTGGAAACAAACCCGACCCCCCCTAAGGAACAAAAATCAGCTGCTCTTAACAGAAGCAGTTTGTGTTTTTCGGAACCATCTGCGAGTCCGTCTAAGACAACTCCAGCCACTGGCAACATTCCTGCCCTGCCTGGGACCCACCAGCCCAGAGTCGAGCGCTCCAGATGCCGCATGCCCTCCGTGGCACACGCTTCACCTCTCTAAACAAACAAGGGGTGTCTTTGTTTAAATTTAAAAAAAAGAAAGAGAGAGAGAACCTGTCTCACAGGCTGCGATTACATCAGCAGCGCGCTCTCATTCTCTGCATCAATCCGGCTGCTCCGGCGGCTTTGAAGCGCGGCGCCCTTTGATCTTGCAGTTCCCGCCCCGGGCAAAACCGATACCATCCGCTGCGCCCACGCCGGGATCCACCATCCGCAATCCCATCTCCGGCCAGCACCCGCTCGGTTCCCAGCAGTTCGGGCTCAAGCAGGACTCGACCCCGGACCCAGCTGCCCGTGCCGGGGCACCCACGCGCACACTCCACTGCTTACAGAGAGAGTGTGGACAGGGGGCTGGCCCGTGGGAGGGGTATCACTAACTTTACATTAACCTCTTCTGGGAAGAGCATTGGGGTTGTTTAAAAAAAAATCTTTATTGTTTAGAGATACTAAAATATTTACAGGGAAAAAAATGATATCGTTGGCTTTGCTTCAAAATCACATGGGGGTGGGGGTGCGGATGAAACAAGGGGGGCCAGCCGGGAGTTGACAATTTTTAAAGCCGGTCATGGTGACTGTGGAGATACATTGTGTACATAACACAGTTCTGTCTACTTGTGAATACATGTAACGTTTTCTATAATAAGAACTTGAAAAGGAAACTAACCTCTAACTCTTTGCTATTTTTAAAGGTTATTCCACACAGGCTTTTAATTTAAGAAGGAATCTGACACTGGATGGGGTGAGGGTAGATCACATCCTACTTTCCTTCTGTGCCCCCAGAGCAGTCACTGGAGCTGCGGGGATGGCAAGTGGCCCACAGGGCCAACTTCTCCAGTGCAATCACCGCAAGGCAAGGGGCATCAAGTGTCACCCCTATCGGGGGCTCTTCACCCATTTGGGGATCTTAGGCTTCTCTAAGAGATGGATGAGTAGTAAAGAGTCCATCTCTGGGAAAATGTCCACAAACACAGCAGAACCTAGACATTCCAAACCCACCCTCAAAATCCATTACTTTCAGAAATCAGGTTAGAATGGCCCCTGGAGGTTGCTTCATTTGGACAACTCCTTTCCTCAAAGAGTGACAGACACTTGGCCAGCCCCTGGATTCCCATGGCCACCATGTGGAGCCACCCTTGGGACATGGCTCATCCCTGGGCTGCCTCACAAGGCCAATTATGCTCCGTACTGGCCCTGAGGCCTTGGGTAAGTCACCTAACCTCTCCAAGCCTGTCCCCACATTTTATAAACGGAGAGCTGTTTATGGCCACCTTGTGTTGTCACCACCTCTTATGCTACATACTTAACTGGGAAGTAAGAAAAGGGAAAAAATGCCAAGAAGGAACAGGTATATGGGGAGGCAAACGTGATTCTACCCGCAGCTCCAGCTGAACAAGCCACACACATCAGGCACAAAAGAGTTAACTGGGAAAGAGACAGGGTGCAGGGCAGCTAGGTGTGTTCAAGGCCAGAAGGCAGAGGAAAGACCGGGAGGGGGCGGGGACAGGAACAGAAATCCTTCCCGTGCAGGTGGGTCCACCTTTGGGAGGTCACACTAAAAATTCCAGTGAAGACCATCAACCTACCTGAACCCCTCAGTTGTAGACACAACCACAAACCACGAAAAGGGTCAAGGAAACAAAATAGATTATCATAATAGCTAAAAAATTAGAGATATTTTTAAGAGAAGAACCCAATTGTATCAATGTGAGTAGAGACCCAACAAATGAGTTAGGGGGAGAAGTTGTACAACACTGAAATAAAAGCCTAAATATACAAAGAGCAGCTAACTGGGGAGTGAAATAACAATAGCAGATTAAAATAGCATGTATGCTAGCTTTCAACTTGAAGGGTAGTGTAGGTCAAAAATCCCCACTATAAACCGTTTCCCAGTAAAATCACACATATAAAAATGTACATCAACTCCCTGATTCATTTAATCCTGATTTAAAAGTATATTAATTCTGGCATAGCACAGACCCTGTATAAAAATCTGTTATCCATTTAAAAAATTTTTATGTTGGAACTCACTGATCAATTATCAAGTCTTCCATTCCTATTAACAGAAAAATGATGGGATTTCAGTCCCAGATCCTTCTACAGTATCCAACCTAGGCTCTATGGAGTACTGGTGGGTACAAAACAGTTCAGAACACATGCCTCTGGCCTCAGTCGGTTTACAAGCTAGTGAGGAGACAGACACAAATTAAACAACAACAAAAATAGCACATTATGAAGTACCCAAACGAGTGAGAAGACCAGGTTTCAAGTTCAGAGGCAGCTGAGACGACTGGGTGCTGCAATGGTCTAGGAGAGCTTCCTGGAGGCGGCAGCCTCAAAAGATTAGCAGAATGTAGGCAAGGATGCAGGTAAAGGCCAAAGACTGTTTGAAGCAGCCATCTGACTGCAGGCAAGGGGGTTCTGCAGTGGGATACCAAATTGCAAAGACAGAGTGGGAGCAAAAGCCAAGGGCTTTAGAACATTAGGGTAAGACAGGGTTTCCACTCCATCCTGTGAAGAGTAAAAAAGCTCTTAAAGATTCGTCAAGAGGAGCGTGACATCTGGCAGCCGAGTAGCAGAATGGGAGAGGGGGTGTGGGGCCCTAAGTGAAACAGACCATGGGATGGAGGGGGGGCTTCCTGCCAAAAGAGAAATAACTGCCCCTCAATAAATTAGAGGGAACCATGTGCTCAGGCTACCAGTTGTGGGTTTGTTTTTTTCAACAAAGGGGTAAAGATCAAAAGAAACTTTGCAAATGAGAGCCCTCCTACTCCTCTGACTTGTCATTTCTAGTCCTTTCATCTGCGCTCCTGTTTGAAATCCAGGTGAAAAGGAGAGGAATGTGGCCAGTAGACTGCAGGCCTGGCCCTTGCTCTGGCCCCATGTACAACTGGGGGCAAATCACTCAAGCTCTCTTGGTGCTCTCCCTCCCCCGCAGCTGAGGAAGGTCAAGGATGGGATCTCAAGTCCCTTGAAGTAAGTGCCAAGCCTGGATCCAGGCGGGGGGAAAACCAAAGCCTACAGATTCCTAGAGGTACGGGCTACCCATCGAAGACCAAGACCTTCAACTGTAAGAAAGCCAGTTACAAAAAGCCCTGCAACCATCTCCTCCCCTCCTTTCCAAGGAGAGAGAAAAAAGCATTTATGTTATAATGACAATATAGAGAATTAGAAATCAGAAAACTTCTTTTTCAGAAACCACAGGCAAAAAGCATTTATGCTTATTCAAATATAACTGGTCAACAAGAGTCAGCTGAGCAACATAACGTGGGTCAAAACTGCCAGAATAAACAGGATTCACTCAATGTTCCACTTCTTTCCCTAAAAACAGTTTCTGACCAGGTCTGGGGCACAGAATTAAATTTAATCCTCCATCACTTACTGTTACTTGCAGCTATCAAGAGTCTAAAATCAGCTTGACTGTGTCTGTATTTCCACACTGGTAGCAGAGGGTAGTAAGACCTTGGGTAAATCATTTCACTTCTTTAAGTTCCAATTTCTTCATCTATAAAACGGAGATGAGCACCGAACAGCATAGGGCTGTTAGGAGGAACAAACGCGACCATTCGCGTTGGGTGCTTAGCGTAAGGCCTGGCACAAGTCAGCAAGAAAATGTTAACCATGTGATATTTTAAACCCATGGTCCTCACCCTTTGTGTAAGAGAGATAGGAAATAGTGCAATAAGATGTACAGAATCCATATGATAAGAGCATTTCCCGGGGAAGAAGGGGCTGCAAACTTGTGTGGCCCCATCTGTGGGGAGAAACAGGTTGGCATTCTTCTCTAGACTTTAACAGCTGCCTCTCCTCCCATCTCACCCCAACCCCTCCTCGGCTGCAAATACTCCAGGATTAAGAAGACATTCAAGCTTTGTTCCGTCTCATTTCTGCTCTGGCATTCTTCTCTTTGGCCCCTTTATCCTAAATGCCATTTCTGATCAACAGCAGGCCCTTCGTTAGAGCAACGTCTTGCACTTTCTCAAGGTGCTCCCAACCCTTTAATTCCACTGGTGCTTGCTTGACCGAAGGGGAACCTGAGGATAAGAAAAGTCAGAGCACCGTGCACTGTGCTGGGACTCCCCAAGTCCCAAGTGTTAGAACCCGGAACTTCTGACTTCAGTGATCCTCTGGGCGGCTGTGCTCCGACCTGAAGCAGAGATGGGATCAGTGGCAGCTTTCCTACTCCAGCAGGGGGCAAGAAGCAGGGCTGGCCGCTCTAGGACCAAGTGGAAAATACTTCAGCTTCACACATACCCGGGGATACCACCCCCACTGGAGCAGCCCCAGGGAGCAGTGTGGTCAAAGGGATTTCTGCCGCCAAGTTTGGCGGCTGCCTTCTAACTATCTCTCTTGTTGAGAAATACTCCTTTCGTGGCGACTTTAAACACAAACACACATAGACTCAGAGAAAGCCAGCTGCGACCAGGCTGGAAGCTGTGAAATATGTAACGAGAACCAACCAGCCCAGTGGGTTACAATGAAGGCTGGGGGCTTAAGTCTCACAGCAAACTCCCTGGAAGAGAAACGCATTCAAGCCCCACTCCAGGTTTTATTCTTCACCAGGTTTTACCCTTCACCGCTTCTCCCAACACTTCAAAGGAAGTATTTTTGTACAGCCCAGGGAGGAGTGTAAACTGGCCAGCTGCTTCCAAAGCAGACGTTAACCCTGAAAGGGCCGCTGGCCTCACAGAGGAGGGGGGAGGAGAACAAGGTCGTGGGGAGCTGAGTGTAAGTCCCCACACTGGGCCAGGCCTGCCCTTTCAGCCCACACCAAGGGCACAGCTCTTAAACCACTACAGAAAGGCAGGGCCTCAGTTCCTCTAAGCACGCAAACAGCTAGTTATAAATACCCTCCCAGGCTGGAGGTTCAAAGGATCCAGCAGTTAGCACTTCAATGGAAACTCCAGCTAACAGAACAGGCCTCTTTCTGGATGTCCCTCCCTGAACCATGGAAGGAACTGAAGGGCCCAAAAGCGAGCACAACAAAACCTGCCCCCAAAAGTCCCACTACTTCAGGCCTGGCAGCCAGCGGGGAGCACGCTAGCAACTGAGCCATTTCTAACCAGTGCCGTGAAGAGGGGGCTCCCCCTTCCCATGTACTCTGAATGGCAGGCCAAGAAATCTTTCCCAAGGGGCAGCTGAGAGAAGGGTAGGGCCCTAGACCCTCTCAATTCTTTTTTAAGAGCTTTTACGGACTCTTAAAATCCTTCACCTTACAGCGATTGTATCGTACCCAAATTTAGATTCAACATTCTTCAGTTACCTTGCTGAAATTCTAGGGATCCTGCCAGGTCAGATTAAATTGGACACTGTTCACCAGTGATTTCACTTGACAAACAGACCACCAAAAACACAGCCACCTGGGGAGCTGGCAGTTAGTTCAGCATGGGCTTCTCTCAAGAGTACACCTTGGCGTCTTTTGTGTTTTTGTTTGTTGGTTGGTTGGTTGGTTTTCATCCCCAACCACTCCATCTCAAAGGACGTGGACTCCGCTAGGAACCCCAGGGGAACATCCCTGCAGGCTGTGGCCAGGTGAGGCCCTGCAAGCACTCAGGTGGGGCTCAGCTCTCACCTGGCTGCGAGCTTCTGGGCAATCCGAGAGCGGCAGGCAGGTGGGTGTTAGCCCCGTCCCACTGGCAAGAGCATCCTATAATTTACTGACACTGAAAAGTATGCTATAAATAGTTGGTGTTTGTAATGTAGTCGGGCCTCCAGAACAGAAGGGGCCTCACAGCTGTGTGGGGCCAGGGCCATGGGCATCTTAGGGCTACAATTTGGAAATCTTGGGTGGCGCAGTCAAAGCATCTTCAAAGAAAGAAACTCCAAGAGTGTCACACTCCATCTGAAGAGACTACAGTAGAGGGGGAAAGTCTGTCAAAACTATCAATCAGGGCTGACAAACCATAATTTTGCAGGAAAGTGAACAGGACTGAGGGTCTCTTCATGGGCAGCTCTGCAATTCAACAGCAAAAGGGGAAGCAGTCAGAACAGGCCCCTAAACCCCAAGATGCCATTTCTGGCACACTTACCTCTAAGATACAATGGGACACTCCTGATCAAATAAGCACAAGAGGATTAAGAAGATTCATTTGGTCATTTAACAAACACTTTATTTTTTTGAACATCACTCTGCTAAGTACTGTAAGTACAAAGAACAGATGAGCCTTTTCGACACAATTGCTAGTGGAGGAGATGAGCAATAAAAAGCAAAACAATCTCCGAAAGTGAAGAGGATACCTTATAATTTTAAATCTAATTACACTACAGTTGGGCATAAGAGTATGTACCTAAAAGAAGTTATACTCAAGTAACTGAGCTACTTCTAGGTTCTCCAGAGAGCAACTACACTTCAAAAGAATAAATACATCTCTACATTCATTTGTTCTTTAGAAATAACTATCCCCACTGGCTTTCCTAAAACTGAAGAAATATGAGGAAACACAGAGAGTGGCGAATAAACTTAGACCCCAAGCACTTGCCTCTAAACATAAATACCAGGAAAGACTTACGGTTAGCACTGATCTCATGAGTGTATGAGTGAGTGTGTGTGTGTGTGTGTGTGTGTGTACACATGGGCACGTGTCAACGGTCACAATTAAAGGGCAAAACTTAAAGATGAATTTATTAAAGTTGTTACTAAAACTTTACATACAGGTCTATCTTTTAAATTTTCAGAAAATAATCAAAACCATTTGCTGGTGCAGATATTACAATGAATTCTATCTGGAATGTTGCAAGCAGTCCAGGGTACTCTACTTTGTCTCTCCTTAACTGAAGCAAATCCAGAAGATTCCAAGATGGTAAGGGAACTCAAGACCATCTCATATGATAAACAGCAAGAAGCCGGGGTGCTTAGCAAGGAGAAAACAAATTTTGGTGGTTTGGTAGTTTTACTGGTGGTGGTCGTGGGTGTGTGGGGGGTGACAGAAGACAACCCCCTTCAAAGCACGGAAGAGCCATCACACCTTAGTGGCTCTCTGTTATGGGCTGAGTTGTGTTCTCCCCAAAACTCCTATGTTGAGGTCCTAACCCCCAGGACTTCAGAGTGTGGCTATCTGGAGACAGGGTCTTTAAAGAGGAGATCAAGTTAAAACAAGGGCATTAGGATGGGCTGGAATCCAACACGGTACTGACCTTCTGAGAAGAGGAAATGTGAACAGTTATAGCGGGAAGACCACATGAAGACACAGGGAGAAGACGGCCATCTACAAGCCAAAGAGGGGCCTCAAAAGAAATCAACCCTGCCATCACCTTCAGCTCGGACTTCCAGCCTCCAGAACCGTGAGAAAATCAATTTCTCTTGTTTAAGCCACCGAGTCTGTGGTACTTCGTTCAGGCAGCCCTGGGACACTAATACCGTACTAATAACTCTAGAGACAGAACCGAAATCAAGCAGCAGAAGTTTGGTTTAGTGTGAGGAAGAACTGTGTTATAATCAGCACCTGGCAAAGAGGCTGTCTCCTTAAGAGGGGTGAGTGTGAAGGGGGGCAGCTGAGAAGAGGCTGAGCCCCACCCTTAATGCAGAGCCTGGGGCCTCAACAAAAGCCAATGAGGCAAAAGGCTGGATGCCCGAGGCTAGGGAGAGCTTAGCTGCTGACAACATCCATCAGGTAGGTCAACCCCAATTTAAAAAGTTAGAAAAAAGACAAGTCCTAATCCAACACTATGAAACATGACACACAGTTGAAGAATTTCAACTCCCCATCTCAGCGTCTCCTCTTAGCACATTCGCAGGGGGACTCTCTCCGCTCTGCTCATCTCACATTCTTCCTACAGGCAACGAGAGCCACGAGAGCATATTTAATCTTTTGTGTATTAACCAAGGCAGACAAACCTGAAAAATGCATGTCCATTCAGCTCAGCCCAATACCTCCAGGACAGCAGGCCCCCCCAAATCTGGCTGCCAACTCACAGCCTAAGAGTCAGAGATGGGAGGGGAGCCATCCCCAAATCCAGGACATCAACTCGGTGGACGGTGGCCAGCAGATAAGCCAGAGAGAGTTCTCCCAGTATCTTCACACACATTTCATCCAACGCCAACACGCCAGCTTTGGGGGGAGTCTAAGACATTGTCACTCGTGTACCTGTGTGAAATACAGGGGTGAGCCTAACGAAGTGCCATCTAGGACTTCCCCCCAGCCAGACACTCCTCTATCTTCTCCCCACGGCCCCCACAGCTCACTAGACCCCCACACGCTCCTTCCTGCCCTCCTCCCTGACGAACGCCCACAGGACAGGCAGTTTGAGGCTGGGGCTGAGCTTGCTTTGGTGTCATTTCATACCCACTTGGAGGATATTTCTCTTTTAAGTCTTTCATGAATCTTCCCGTCCCTGTAGAAATTAAATTCCTCAAAGAGAGGCACTGTTTCTTGGTTCTTTAACACTCCCTACCCCACTACCCAAGTACAGAGAAGACCACAAACCTGCTAAGCTGACATGGAAGAAACGGTTCTGTCCCAGCGTAAAGGTGTTCAGGCCATTCTTACTGGTGATGACGATACCCCAGGGCCCTGGGGGAAACTGTAAGTGAACGCAATCTTGGTCTTCCATGCTCATAATCCGCTGGGACACCAACTGGACAAGCATAGACCCTGAACCAACCTAATACCAACTAGCTGAAGCGGAATTTTCCCCGATACCTTAGGACCTTTGAGAGAATGGAATTCTGTGATCAAGCATCATTGGGAAATGCCAAATTATAGAGTTCATTTAGATTCCTTTTCAGCAGGATTTCTCAGAACCATAAACTCACTACTGTGCAGCATAAATCTCCGAGAGGAAACGAAGATAAACAGCTCTCTCCAAGTTAGTTCACCATGAAACCCTTTCCAGAGCATCGTGTCGGACTAGTGTTCTTCAGAAGATGCCGTGAAAAAAAGCTCATCTGCAGGCCTAATCCAGAGAAATCTGCGCTTGGCTTTAGAATGTGTACCTCCGTTTTAACACGGGTGTGCCTGAGGCCCTAAAATTTCACAATATTCCCAAGTCAAAATAAATCAAGCCACTTGGTAAAGACCCAGATCAGCCAGAGCTGGGAAACCATGTCCTCGGCCTGCCTTTGTCAGTCCCCAAAAGAACTGTCTTATGGGGACACCACCAAAGCAACGCGGCCTCAGCCTCCCTCCCCTGGAGTGTTTGCTCTGCACCTGACATCTTTCCTAGGGACAGAGAAGCAATAATTGAGTGTTTTGGTTAAAAGGAAGGCCCCTTGATCCCCAGATGTAATCCAGTAGAGCTAAAAGATAAGAGATAAGGATCAAGCTTAAAAAAAAAAGAAAGTTACTTAAGCAGAAAGGAATAAAGGTCACGAGGAGATGAAAGTATAAGAAGCAGGGGAAGATGAAAACAGAAAATTAAACATCCTAGAGAAAATTCCACCTGGACTGGCCCGGTTCATTCTGCACCTCTTGCCCTAAATAAAAAAGCTGACACACGCTTTGGTCCCGGCTGGAGCAAGCACCATTTCTGGAACGTCCCCTTGGTTACATATTTCTACTTGAAACATTCCAAAGTTGCTAAAGGCCTCCCAGGAGCTTCTGCTCCTGTTTCTCCGGAGGGAGTTAGTTCCTGTGGCAAGTGTTTGTTTAGTTTGATTACAACTTTGAAGAGGGGTAGGAATTCTGGCCCAGAAGAATTTAATGGCCAGGCCCTTCTCTTACATAATTTGTAAACAAACAGTTTATCCCAGTGTGGCTCATTTGGCTCAATGGCTGGATTTAGAAAAATATATTCCTCATTCATTTGGGAGAAACCACAGCGAGGCCTGTCAATAACCCGAAAATGTCCAAACCAGCCTGTCACTCTATTGCCTAATCCTAACGGACCTCGAAGTCTCTCTCTTCTGAAACCCAGGACTGTCAACAGACAGAGCCCAAACTGAAGGGTTATGGGCAGAATCTGAAAGGCAGCTGATGAATTGCTCCCCAGAAGCTTCTACGCACGAGGGGTATATAAAAAACCCTCGGAGAAAAAAGGCCCCAACAGCAAATTTCCCCAAGGTGCCATGAACGGTCGAGTGTATGGGTGGAGAGCAATTTGTTACTAATAACAGTTAAAGGCCAAAGTTGGCGTGTGATTTATTTATCTTTAATAAAGTGAATTCAAGGTTGTCACTAGAAAGTCACTTCCTCCCTAACATTCCAGGCTGCTCTCCGGAGAGGAGTGACTTACAGGACCAACGACAGCCCTCTGGCTGCTGTGGTTTCGCTGGAGAACATGATGGGGGGACGTTGTAGTGTCAAAAACCCGGCCATGGCCATGGCCACGGACATCTTCTCTCTTGCATGGCTACGGGGGGAGGCATTCAAAGACACCCCCCCCATAGACCATCCGCTACTTGATCTCTGAAGGTAGGTTCCTCCGATTCTCCAGTTTGAGTGATTCGCCCCGGTCCTGTTCCTGCGTGGTCCAGGCTGCGGATCTTCCCTGCTCCCCTCCAGGAGTCTCACCCGGCCCCCACACCTAGGTTACAGATCTGGGGGCTGAGGCTCAGGGCAGCTGGCTCCCCTAGGGTCCCACTTAAGTGACAGATCAGAAAGCAGATAAGGTCTCCTGTCTCCCAGCCACGGCCCCACTCTGCCACCAGCACATTCCACACCAGGCAGTCTCCAGATATAGTCCTTAGACCCTAAAAGCTAGGAAAACCCCGTCAGATGGCAACCAGCTTGGGTCTCAGCAAGGAATGCCTTCCCCCCAGCAAGGCAGAGGCAAATCGAAGCACCAGAATGGAGGCCTGTCCCACCCAGTGAGGCTTCTCAACATTTCTAGATCCTTCCTCTCAGCCCCAGGCATGGGGTGCTCAGCCAGGCATGTTACAATGTTACCATCTCAGGGACACATTCTCTTTCCCACTGGCCCATAAGCCCACCCCTCCGGACACTCGGAAGGAGGCCAGCAGTGACTCTGTGAACACTATCCCAAATGTCAAGCCCCACGTCCATCAACCGGCTCCAGAAAAGAGGGCATTAAGCGCGGCCAGACACACCTTTAAACATCCAAAGCCTCCTGCAGACTCCTTCCCATCCGCACCCAAGAACACGGTAACAAGGCAGACCACCAGGAAGAGGTCCGGGCTGCTCACAGCCAAAGAAGAAAGCACTAAGTTACTTCACTTTTCTTACTACCTTTCCGCTCCAAAGTCTAATGGAGAAACTGAAGCTCCCAGCTACAAACCAGATTTCATCCAATTCACTATGTACATGAGGAAAGTACTTGGGCTCAAAGAAGCTACTTTCTTCTTTTCATTGAACTACATTTCTAGGAACATACGTATTCTATACCAGCAAGAGCAGACGTTGGTTTGACTATTTTCTGAGAACATCAGACACAGTAAAAAGTGAACATCATCCTGGGCTAAAGGCAGCACCCACAGAAGGGTTAGGAGCAAGGCCAACAGGAAGCCCGCAGGACAGATCAGTGCTGTAAGGTACTGGCTTCCTCGCTGCTGTCCACCCTGAAGGGCACATTTCCCATAGGGGGCAACAAAAAGCTAAGACCTGGAAGGGCTTCAAAGCTTTAGAAAGTAGTTCAAATCCGAAAAAACTTCTTCAGACAAGCGTGCCTAAGAAGCCCAGCTGAGACACGAGGTCCTTGCCTGGGAACGAGCGGTCTCCACTAGACCATTAACTTCATCTTTGCTCCCCGCCCACACAGCTCTAACCACCAATTTTAAAAACGCACATTGCGAGCACAAGTCCTATCAGCGCATTATCAATAGGGGCTTTCCCTTTCTCGAGCAAAAACAAATTGCATCCAACTGACCGCACACTCGGCAATCCAGCTAAGCCTGGAGGAGGAGTGCCCATGCAGAATGGATTTTGCTTCTAGTTTTGACAGCGGGGGCGGGACAGTGGGGCGGTTGGGACAGACACACACATATGAAATGGGGCAAAGTGATGCTCCACAAACATCCTAAGAATATACAAACATCACCATGAACAGGCCCCAGTGGCACTAATTCAACCCTCTTGGATTTCTTTCTGTGCAAATTTTGCTAGTTAGTGACACCCACTGGTCCCCTCCAAAACGGACTTGTACACTACCCAACACTACTTCAAGATACGCTCCCAGACACCACTGCCTTAGCCATAGCACGGCCCATCTGCACCGTGCATGGACCAAAGACAAAAGAATGCCACCAAGATGCCCAAAGAAGGTACAAATGTAGACGGTGGTCAGGGGTTCTCTGGAAAGAAATCTGGGCTTTGCTTAATTCTCAGTTAACTCTGGAGCTGACCTGCAGTCAATTTCATGCTTCCTTTTCTCTGTCACTTACCCTTCTTCTGAACCATCCTTTCAATCATTTGTTGTTTTAACTGAACATACGCTAATTTTCATGTGAAGTTAAACGTGCTAAAGAGAGCATGGGTACTAAAGCTGAATATAAATGACCTACGCTAGCGGTACCTTCAAACAGAGCCAAATCAGAAATTAACATGATTTTCATGGTCCAAAAGCAGTTGTTAGAACATCATCTTGGCTTCAAATCAACAAATTTAGAAAACATCCACTTCCCACTGAAAGCTCCCTAACTCAACAAGAAAGACACAGAAATGACCTTAAACCTATTTGAGCAGAAAGGCTTATTTGGAATCTTAAGTATATAAAGACAACAGACACTGCCTTTCAATTGTATCTTTTGTTCTAGATTAAATGTTATCAATCAATTAATTCAACAAGTGAAAGTATGCTGACATCTCCTCTGAATCATGCTCTGTGGGTAGTTCAAAAGTTCTACTGCACAACCAGTCCCGCTAATTGCAAAAGGGTGGGCGATGCGGATAACGGGATTTATGTTTCAAGAGAGCCAATGACAGAGACAATGAAACTAAGCAGAGAAAAAAGCCACAGTGCTGGTAATCAAATCTGAATATGGCACTGGGTTGGAAAACCAAATCAAAGCAAAATCTTATCAACAAATCCCCACGGAACCAGACCACGAGAAGGCACGGACACCATCTGGGCACCGTGGGGAACAAAAGGATCCCCACCTGCTCCCTCAGCGAGGCGTTTATCCATTCTCAAGGGCCACAAAGTTCTCATGTAGAAGAGACCAGAAAAATTAGGGGGAAATTAGGTAAGATTAAAATACCAGTTGAAGGATAACACAAAACCATACAAGAGAAATTGTCAAGTGGAGTGCCATTTGGCATCTTGGGGGTTTATGCAAAAATGACTTCACAAAATCTTTCTCCAGGTGGCAATTAACATTTTAGCTCACATTCCCCCAAGGAAAAGGGAAATTTCAGGAGAGGAGAAGGGAGGTATCAGCGTGACTCAAGGGCTCTGCCTAGCAGAGATAAGCTCTCAATACATACCTGCTGAACGGAAGGATATAAAAACTCAAGCCACTGACTGTCCTGTGCCCTGCTACGCACAGCACACCTCCCTGCTATAGCTGCCGCCAAGTTTCCCGGGTTTACCTATCTAATACCTGGTTTACCTGTCTTCCCCAGGGCAGTGAACTCCTTGAAGGTGACAATTCTATGCAGCAACAGCCACAGGAGCTCACATATAGTAAGCATTCACTGTATGCCTTACATTTATTATCTCACTCAATCCTCACAATCTTTTGGAGGGACAAGCTATACCGTCCTATGCTAGAGATGAGGAAATACAGGTTCGGGGAGGTGGGTGACCTGGCCAAGGTCACAGAGGCTGGCAGTAACAGAGCCCAGATGCAAACAGAGGCCTGTCTGGCTCCAGGGCCTTGCTCTCCACCACTGTGACCCTTGCATGTCAAGAACCTGGTCAGCTCTGAACTCTCAGAACGAGACACTCAGTAGATCTAGCCTCAGGAGGTTTTTAGCGGTAAGAGGCTAGCAGCAGACCATCAGATTTACCTGCTGCAAACTACCTTATGGTGAAGCTGTAAATACAGTTGTAAGCTTCAGGCCCGCTTCTCCATTCACTAACTGTGTTAAACCTCTCTGTATATTGGTGTCCTCATCCAAAAACCCATGGATAGAAATTTTATCACTCAGAATCCGCCTGAGAATCTAATGGGACAAACAGCATAAAGCCCCAAGGACAGTGTCTAATACAGTATTCATTCATTCAAACATCTCACCAACCACCTATGTGACCTTCAGCCCTAAAAGGCTTCCATTCCATGCAGGAGGAGGCAGAGCCAGCAGTGATGGAGGAAGCCATGAAAGGTTCTGGGCCCAGGCAGTTACAGCAGCCTAGAGATCAATAACTTGGATTGTTTCACAAGCAGAATGTTTGTCCAGGCTGGAGAAACCACTGTCCTGTGTTCTGTCATCTGTTTTGATTGGTACAAAGTTTCCTTTTTCTTTTTCTTAATGGTTTAACAAATCACAACTGTTTTTCCCATCCCTGAGACTGAAATCTATGCTTCTCTACTACTTTCAGCCAAGAAGTGCAGCAAAGGCAAAGAGAACAAGCTTGTAAAGATCAGGAAAGTTCTATCGACCTGTATTTCCTGCTCCCGCTACGACAGTGTCTACCAAGGTTACATTATAAATCATAAATAGCTGAGGTCTGGTCAACACATGAAGGCAGGGTGGGTCACCACTGCCTGGTCACGCATAAAGGGACACCTCACACATATTGCCCACGTCCCACACTGAACTGAAAGCTTTCAGTTCAGCCAGAAAGCAGATTCCTGAGACAAATCAGAAAAAAACTCATCCTCTAGAAAGTCCAGGGACAACAGAAGTGCCTTAAGCAATCTCAAGCAGGCAGGATGATAGAGAGGTGGCCTTTCCTAAAGAAGCTAAAAGAAGGGTCAATCTCACGCGTGCGCGTGTGCGAGTGAAGCCAAAGAGTCTTCGCCAAAGCTGCAAAGGAAACAAAAATAAACTAACAGGATAAAAGGAAGGCTGTTGCATGAGGAAGAACTTTTGCTCCAGTTTAAAAAAAATAATAATAATAAGAGAGAGAAGAAAAGAAAAAGAAAGCACACACTGAAATGATCTAAAGCTGCCTATAAATATTTGGGAACATCAAAGGCGGTCCTGTGAAATTAAAAATGCTGTCACACAGATAGGAACTAGCCTCTAGCACTGCCAGCTTCAACATGTGAGCCTGTGATCTGAGGAGCAAGGCTCAGCTCCTCAAGAAATCTGATTCACTGAAGAAAAAAGTGAACGAGCAGTTGAGTTTTAATAAGGGCATTAAATACCTTAGGAATGAGCTAATTAGAGTTTAACTCTTTCAAGATTGTCCGAGCTCTTAAGAACGCTGTAAACTAAGCTCCCTCCAGAATCTAGTTAAATCGGTCTCGAAACCTGCAACGTAGAAGAAAAGTATTAAAACAGCACCTTAGGACTTCAAAGCTGGTAAATCCTACCAGGTCCCCTCAGACTTCAAGGCAGAGGCCAAGCGAAGAGAAGGGAGAAGGCTCACCCATAATTGTTTTCCATGGTAACGTTAGGGCGCTTGCTTATTTAGAGACATTTTATTTTCTAGTTTGGACTAGAAAAGCTCACTTTCCAATATCAGATTCATTCTACCCAACGATATGTCCTTTACCCAAGATGCTGTGAGGGTGTCAAGTGGGAAGCCTTTCCTCTACTGACTTCGTTCATTCACTCATGTGCCACAAGAGAAATTATGGCGGAGCCTCCCAAGACACAATCAAGGTCAACAGGAAGTGCCCCAACAGTTTCCCTACATGCATTCTAGATCAGAATCCTAAGGACACCAGGCAGAGTCCCCGGTTAGGGAAGCTCCATCAGGATGGCAGATCCTTTCAGGAGCAAGACTCTTTGGCCTTGAAGTAGAAAGTAGTGGAACTTCTGAGAAAGCAAGGAGAAAAGCACACCTGCACAAAAGGAGAAGGGGTATCTTTCTATCACCCAGTCTCAGGAATGTGCGAGAAGAGGGTAGACAGAGATGGAAACTACCTTCTCCATTCAAGGAGAGGAATGCACAGCCCCGTCTTGGCAGAAGGGGGTTAGGGGAGTTAAACCCCCCCCCAAAAAAAAAAAAAAAAACCCACACACACAATACACTACTATCATTCCCATTTTTAGAAAAAGTCAATGTGTCTAATTTGGGGGGGGGGGTTAAGATTAATAAAGTATTTGCTTTGGCAAAATCGCACACTGGATCAAACCAAGTGCTGAAGTCTCCTGTGCTCGCCGCAGGTCCCACATAATTAGGCCCCCAGAGCGCAGCCTTGGCACAGCACAACATTCCACGTGTCCTGGCCGGGGCCAGGGAAGCAATCCACCACCCAACTTTCCTTCACAGCACTCATGCCCGTATGCAGGCCATGTGGCCTCGGAACAGGCAGGCTGGCCTAGCAATCCAGCCTCCGGTACACTGGCCATGCAGTTCACATGTGTGTGTCTATGTGCGTACACGTGCCCCACTTACAACACTCAGGGCTTGGACAGTGCTCTAGCTATAGAGCGTAGAAATGAGCAGATAAAGCTGTGACAAAGCATCCCTCCCAGGAAACAGAGGTTAAAAGAGAACTGGGGATCAGGGAGGAATGAACCCGGAGCCTCTCACAGAGGGCTTAAGAATCACTCTGGGGGACAGTCGGATGGTTCAGTGGGTTAGAGCACAAGCTCTCAACAACAAGGCTGCCGGTTCGATTCCCACATGGGATGGTGGGCTGCGCCCCCTGCAACTAATGATTGAAAACAGCAACTGGACTTGGAGCTGAGCTACGCCCTCCACAACTAGATTGAAGGACAACGACTTGGAGCTGATGGGCCCCGGAGAAACACAGTGTCCCCCAAAATTCCCCAATAAAATTTTAAAAAAAAGAAGAAAGCATCACTCTGGGGAGTTCATGGGCCCCCCCACTAGTGGAGAAGGGACTCAGGTGCAAGTAGTCAGGCACTGAGCACATTAAGAAATGTGCTACGATACGGTCACTTCTCAATGAGTAAGACCTTTGAATTCTTTAAACCCTGATAAACACCCACTTCAGAATAAAAAATTTTTAACCATTTGGGAACTACAACATAAATATTAAGTTTAGGTGAGAGACATCATGGAAGTTATGTATGTTACTTTCTTCATCCTCATCCTCACTAAACAAACTTGCATGCTGCAACTCATTTAATCCTCGCAACAACTCTAGGAAAGATTTAGCTCCATTTTACAGATAAAGAAACTGAGAGGCAGAGAGGCAGAGTCACCTTTCCACAGCAGAAAACTGGCAGAGTCAGGATCCAATCCTAGGCAGTCTGGCTCCAGACTTGGCACTCGGCTGCGTCTCCCATCAGCAAGGGAAATCCAGAAACACTTCGTTCTACAAAATTTACAACATGCTTTAAGGAACCTGACAGACCTTGGGTATCTGCATAGCAAAGTTGAAAACTACTGCTTCTAAAGCCATATCAACATCCAATGACAAGGAAGCGTCCTCCCAACTCCTCTTAGATACAGCTGGCTCAAGGTTGTAGTTATAACATAGAACTAAAGAGAACTTCTACCCAAATCAGGATATAGCCCAAAAGTTAACTTATAAGTCGGTTGTTAGGAATACATGTGTATAGTCTCCCATAAAATAATGGTGGTGCCATTTCTGCTCCATAAAGGGCCTACCTTTTAATTATAATGCACCCAAAGTCTGAGGACCCCACTCCAGTGAGCACAAAGCAGAAAAGCAGCCAAAGCAGGTGTCAAGAATCCGTGTCCTAAACTCCTTACTCTCCGTTATCTTGTTTCCTAACTTTATACTCAATTCCAATACACATGGTTTCCTGGTTTTCTAGGAATGAACGACAGAAATCAGAAGCAGCAAATCAGAACTGGAGAAGAGGGAACAACTTCCAGACAGGTGCCACATCAGTCAACAAGGAGACGGCCTTGTACACTGCACAACTCTAGGGGGTGCCATTCACATCAGTGGCCATTCTACATCCACATTATGACCCATTCATGGCAAAGAGAAGTGAGGTATCTTGAGGAAGGGACAGCCTTTCCTAATTTGCACCATGCGGTCCTTTGTGTTGGAGTGGGAAAATGTCAAAAGGTTGAGATACCAGCCCTGCCCTGAAGAAGGATACAATCTAAAGGAGAGTCACAGAGGTAGCTCCAAGTCATCAAGAAAATATTAAACCTGTGGTCAGCCTCCGCTTCTGAAATAGTGTACTGCCGTTCAAAGGGGTGGGGGTGGGTTGCTTTTTTGTGTGATGAGCCTTGAGGGCAGGCCCCCCACCACACACGACTGTGTGAGCTGTTGAAGCTGCACAAGTCACCGTCTCCGGTAGCTCGGGTCTCCTCCTGTAAAGGGGCGCCAGGACAGCGGCTTGTGCTTGAGAGTCCCATCCATTCCCTTCCAGACATTTCACTGCACAAATCCAGCTCCACCGCATTCATCACGCATGGACACCATTTGCAAAGGGGAGAACAGGGTTCCAGGGTGGGATGCCAGGGACACATCCCAGGAGCCCCAGCTCTGAATGCCCGACTTTGAGAGCTGGACACCCTAAGACCCCACTTATGGGTGATGGCACCGGTGACCAGTCTTTGCTGAATATATAATAGGGAGGGGATAGAATAGGCCTTCTTGGGAGGGGAAGTAGGGAGGAAAGAAAATAACAAGCTGAGGGAGGGGGAGCCCCCCCCATTCACCTCTCCAGTTCTTCTTTTCCTCCCCGTCCCACAATCAGCCATCCATCCCTAGGTTAGAGTTACTAGAGGGCAAGGGATTTGGTAGGGGGTGGGAGGGGTTTGTTACAGTAAGAGACAGAAGATTCCCTATTTGCCCTGCAGCAAGTAGGGAAGACATTCATACACGAAAGGCCCACTATATAACTTCTACAAGTTTGCAAGAGGGCAATTAAAACAGCCTTGCATAAATAAATTAAGAAAATAAATTATGAAGAAAATCAATTAATGTTATCTGAGCATATAGTAAGAATTCTAAAGTTTTCTACATCTTCTTATAGGGATGCATATAGGCAATAATTTTACTTGGAATATTCAAAACTGTTCTACCCCATCCCATAGTTGTTTTAAAGCCTCCCCCTTCCAAAAACAAGGTTGCTATGGCAACCAGAGCACCAGTCACCGTGGTCCCTAACCACATCCGCCAGGGCTTGGCATGCTGAGACGTGTGCCAATTCTGTTGTCTGTACGGCACTCCTCGCCACAGTACACAGCAAGCTATAATCAAGTCAGAAACCACCGCATTCGTATAGAACTCAGCTCAACATAAATATTCATTAAATGTGAAAACCTATGGTGATGCAATGTTGAGACTGCACATTTAAACACAAGAGTCAGGAAATGCAAAAATTACCGCTGCCACTGGAACTTGAAATCACCCGCACGGCACATTTAATGCCACAAGTGAGTTTATGTGTTCTAGAGATTTAAACGTAATAACACCAAAACTTCAAAACTATATATAAGCAGTTCATTCAGCTTCCTAGATGAGGGGAACATGGGCTGATAGACACTGGAACGTTTCTGGAGAGGACATGCCATGAAAAGGCACAGAAACCCTTTAGTACAAGTGAAGTGTAACACATCATGGATAGCCCATATAATAGCCACTGTTCCACAAAAACAATAACCAAAGAATCTCAACATGCCAACATACACATCACTACGCAATACAGTAGTCCCCCCTTATCCGCGGTTTCACTTTCCGTGGTTTCGCTTTCCGCAGTTTCAGTTACCACAGTCAGTAACAGTTCGAAAATATTAAATGAAAGATTCCAGAAATAAACAATTTAAAAGTTTTAAATTGCACACCATTCTGAGTAGTGTGATGAACTCTCGCGCCTTCCCACTCCGTCCCACCCGGGACGAGGATTATCCCTCTGTCCACCCCACCCCTGCTGTACGTGCTGCCCACCCATTAGTTAGTCGCCATCTTGGTTATCAGATCAACAGTCGCAGTGTCGTGGGACTTGTGTTCAAGTCACCCTGATTTTACTTAATAATGACCGCAAAGCACAAGCGTCGTGACGCTGGCAATTCAGATATGCCAAAGAGATGCCATAAAGTGCTTCCGGTAAGGGAAAACATGTATGTATAGGAAAAAGACATAGTTTATATAAGGTTTGGTAGTACCCACGATTTCAAGCATCCACTGAGGGTCTTGGAATGGAATGGGGGACCTACCGTAATTTAGTAATTCCTAAATATTTAGAATGGGCCCCATAAAGAGTAGAAAATCAAATGTTTATTAACTTGAAATCTCAATTTCTCCCCCACGTAGTCTGCTTGCCTCTTTAGGAATACTACTGTAGTCCTTCAAAACTGCTTCCCACCCAGCACTTAAGCACAGGATCCATGCCCATGCCAGAACTTCCAAAGGGGTATCCAGGAAACACTATGGTACAAATTTAAGTAAGGACGCACTTCCAGTTGCTTCTGATGGGTCATTCTGCAACTACAGATAACCTTTGCTAGGCCCCAGAAGGACCCGTTTTCTAAATGACACCAAAATATGATTCATATTTAAATAAAACACACTCCCTAAAAGTCTACAGCCAGGCTGACATGGTCTCTTCTCCAGCAGACTTTGAAGACTTCACCCAAGCAGTCACACGCCAGGCTGGGAGGAGTCAGATGGTGTCATTTCCTTGTCCCATCTCATTTTCCCAGACCTCCTGGAGAGCGGAGGCAAGGTGAGATTATTTTGAGAGTCTGATCCATTCCAACTATTTGGGGTAGTCCTAGGAAACACCCATGTCTGAAAACTGCTTGTGAATTATTTCCACAATCACAGAAAGTTCTCCCTCAAAAAGCCAAGTCTTCTTCTGGCCACATCACATCCCCCTCGCTATCCTATCCCAAAGTGTTTTGATCTCGAAGAATTTCAATTTGGTAAATATGTAAGAGTTTTATTGTAAAGCAATAGGGGGATGAGTAAGACAATCCCTATCTACGGGGAGCTGTGATCTTGTGGGGGAAAGAAAACATTAATAAAAGATAGCTACAATAAGGAATTTAAGACCAGCTGAGACGTGGAAAAAGGAATGATTTGATTCAAAGGAATGCACCGGTAGCACGTGGAAATGCTTGATGGGAAGGAATGGAAGTGTTACAGCTGGGAGAGGAGAAAGGAAGATTAGCGGGCAAAGATGGGGGTCGGCAACGTGGGGGAGTCGAAAGGTGTCCCCACAGAAGGGCAATCCAAAATGACGTGCACAGAGGCAAGAGAGCCTAGGACCCGTTCGGTGAATCAGGGCAGAAACACACAGGACCCAGGTCCACATCCCATAGACAGCAGAGAGGCTGGAGAGACAGCCCAGGCCACCTCCGTACTCGGCTCAGTACTAGTAAACCACGGCATGATCCTGAAAGATTTTGATCAAGGGAGTAACAAGATCAGGGGTTACTTCAGAAAGATGAATGGTGGAGAGGGGAAGAACTGATGGGAGGCAAGAGAACGTGAGGCAGCATCTGGCTTGAAGAAGTAAGGTCAACAAGGAAAGAGCAAATCAAGCATCGTCTTGAGACCACCATTTCCCTTTGACTTGGCCACAAGCTACCTTGACTAAAATTCTGAAACGGCTTTGCAAGTCAAGCTTGCAACATTCTTTACATGCCATTAGCTGCCTGCTTACCACCCACTCCAAGACTGAGGCCCGTGCTGAAAAGAGGCCAAGTCTCCAGGTACCCAGTGATATTTCCAAAAATCGCATAAAGGTGCTGAACACACAATGTCAACTGCATTTAAGTAGGAGTGTACAATTAGGTACAAAGAAAAGCATTCTGTGTCAAGTGTGGGACAAGCCTTGGCAACCAGGACAACCTGAACAGCAGCCTGCCTCCTGGGGCAGAAGCCGGGGAAGGCACTCACAGCTGGGAGGATAAAACGAGATAGTGAAAGTACTCTAGGGACCCTAAAGCTCCAGGCACATGGAAGATTTTCTGGGACTCAACCATCAATGTGGGATGCCATTCTAGAAAGACAAGCACGTGAAAGCACCAAGACCCAAGTTCTAATCCCAGCTCCTCTTGTGATCACAGGCCCGAGGCCCTGGCCAACAGTCCCCTCACTGTAAAAGGAGAGCTGAGCCAAAGCAGTTTCAGGGTGTTCTTCAGCTCAAACAGTAACTCTAGTAATCAAAAGAAACCAAGGAGCCACAAGAGAGAAGGGACAAAGACCTTCATGCAGGCACAGGCCAAATGGCTGAGACTTCAGCCTTCAAGAAGAACAAGAGAAAATCGAAGCAGCCGTATTAAAGTAAAAAGAGCACTCAGTCCCATCAGGGCCAGTTCGGCCTTCCCCACTTGCATGGGGCCCACTGAAGTGTCACCACGCCACTCTTGGACATCAGACACACTGGATGGTGGAAAAAGGAAAGGAAGGAGACTCACCAAGTGCAACCTAAAAGCTTTCAGCGGCAGATCTTTCCGAGACAGAAAAGATGGCAAAGCCCAACGCCTACAGGGGCCAGGCATTGGTAGAAGTAATTACCAGTGAGGGCAGTAAGCTGAAGTCATGCAATGAAGACTCGCGTGAACGGGAAGGCCCATGTCCCATCTAAAGAGAACTGCGACGCCACTGGGGCAGGCCAGGGTGTTGCCACGCGAGAATGTGGGTGGACCCAACGCTGCCAGATCTTTCAATTTTTCAAGAAGAGCCAAAGCCCCAGATTTTTATGTAAGGTTTTTTTAAGGGATCAAACAAAATATGAAGCCATTTTCAGCGCAGGGACCTGCTGTTTGAATGCATCCCTGATATCTGGTGCATGGCTCTACTTGCATCTCTGCCCATCACAGACTGACAGCGTCACTGTGAGTGAGAAGACAGATTTATATGGTCTTTCCAAACCCAGCCTGTTTATAAGCAGAGAGCCTGTGCCAAGGGAAAGGCAGGGTAGAAAACAGGGAGTGCAGCAGCCCCCTCCCAGGCCACAATCGCTGCCACGGGGTGTGCCGACAGCACTGCCCTGCCTTCGGTGAGGTCTTCTCTAGGCCTCCGAGCACGGCCATCTAGCTGCCTGGACAGCCACCAGGTCCCTGCCCAAAACACCAGGGCAGCGTGCTGATTTGAATCGTGCTCAGACACACCTACAAGGGAGGTACCCAGATACCACGCCAGGTACCTTCCCTTCAGTGTGGACATTAGTCATAACTCAGATCCTCATGGCGGGGGGAAGCCAGTGTTTAGGATTCACTAAACGATCAGGATATATAGACTTTTACAAAGTTGTTTTTTTGGTTGGGCTTTTTTTGTTGTTTTTTTAAGAAACAGATACTACCCACTGTGAGCAGGTATATGTGGAAACGTGTGTCCCAACCTGGCAGGGGAGTATAATCTAGAGCCACTCTTCTGCAGACCAAGCTGACAACACGTAGCAGGAACATTAAAAATGTTTATACCCATTGACCCAGGGGTCCTAATTCTAGAACTTTACCCTATGAAAACAATCAAGAGATAGAAAAAGGATGTTCTTCACAGCATTACTTATAATAAGGGGGGAAAAATATATTGCACAGACACTAGGAGTGTTTCAGAGCATTTAGTAAAAGGAAAATACTCAAGGTGTACGAAGAGTTATAAACACCAGGTAATGTTTTTCCCAATTTCCTTTAAAATCCCTCCAAGCTCAAGAGAAAAAAAGAAAATTATACCAAAACACAAAAGGTTAACAGAGGTTATCTGTAAGTAGTGGGATGGATTTTTTCTTCATACTCTTCTGTATTTTATAATAAACATGTATTATTTGTATAATTAAATAATAAGTTATAGATGATTTTTTTAAAGGATGATTTTGGCCCCAAATAGAGGTAATACCAAATGAATCTATTCTCACAGTTTTGCCTAATCTTACCAAAATATACCCAAGTCTCAGGTCAGTAAGCTTTGGCTTCCAGTGACCCAAGTTCATTCCTAGCTCTGTGACCTCGAGCAGCTTACTTAGAGCCTCAGACTCAGTTTCCTCTGGAGCTAACTCAACTGCTCATATTTGTATGGGAGAAATCCCAGAAATAACATCTAAAAACCACGTATCAGGGGTGCATAAAAACTATAGCATGGGTACATAAAAGCCATGTGTCTTCTCTAGGCTGTATCAATAGTAGGAATTCAATAAATGTCTCTGACCAGTTACTGTACTCAAATTAAGGTTGAGTGAAAAATGAAGCTTTAATGAAATTCTTACAGCACTAGATGGGACCTTACATACCTCTAATCAACCATGACCTGTTGCATGCAATAGCTTCTGCACCAGGAAACCAGAAGTCTCCATTCCAACATACATTTTTCACATCAAACTTCTAAGATCATCAAAGTCTTTTTTTCACCAAATCACCACTACAAACTGAGTTTCTAAACAACCATGTTACACTGGCTGGGAGGGAGAGAAGGGGATGAATATCAAGTCTTACAACACATCTTAAGGGTAATAAAAATAAAATGCTCTCCGTTGAACCACAATGGGCCAGCTGACCTCATTCTCTTCACACTATCATGAGTCAACAGAACCACTAAAAGTCAGGTTTTCAAACATCTCATTCAAGCTACAAATGGAACAAAGAACCTCTACTCTTTACCTCCTCCCTATCCTGTTTGACAGGCAGAAAGGCACGTCTCCACGAAGGGGTTATCAGCTTTAACCTCAAAAGTAGGTAGAAATGAGTTGGAAAAGGCCAGAAGGTGCAAATATGCATACTGTGTCATTACATACGTGTTTCTTCAGAATGGGGTTCCCATCTGAAACTCAGCACCCTGGGCCAGGGGTTCTCCCGTATCCTGTGAACGTGTCCTCCCAGGTAGGACCGTGGTTCCCATGCTGACTGTCCCCTCCGCTCAGCTGCCTGCGGCCAGGGACAGCATCTTCCTCATCCCCACCTGCTGCCCTGCCTCACACAGGGTCTGGTGGACAGAAGGTAGCAGCGAATGTCAGCCTAAAGGAATGAGGCACCCACTAAAGGAATGTGGCACCCACAGTCAATGGTAACAGCCAGGAGGACAGAATGAGCAGGGAGCATCCACGGATTTAGGTTCTTAGTCTTTTCAATCAAATAGTCAGGGAACACACAGCCTGTGCAAAAGAAGAAGTGATGAACACAAGACAGGACCTCTTTGGAGACTGCCATGCAGAATCCAAAATGGCTCTGAAAAAGTCAGCCACAGGAAGGAGGTGTGTCTCACACCAGAAATCCCTTTAAATGCCAGAACACTAGGGCCGGTCCAACTTTCCCAATAGCAAAAAAACAACGGAAGTGCCATCGAGTGACAGCTGGATACTTCAAGTCATTGGTCCCTCTTCCCAAACTTACCAGATGGGTTCTTTGTGGAAAAAAACAAGTTAGAAAAAGACTTCTGTGATTAAAAAAAGAAGAAGGAAAAAAAAAGGAAAGGAAGGAAGGAAGATAGGAAATAAATCTTTGTAAGGGCAGTTTTCTCAGTTGAAGCTTCAGACAGATTCATTTCTTGATCAATCAGTCTGGGCTTATATCTGACTCTAAATTTCTCCATCAATTCCCATATTCTAATTGAAAGCAGAAGTGTCAAGCGAAGCACTCTTGTAAAAACAGAAATGGCTTAGAATGAGAAAGACCTAAGTGTGAATCTCTGCCCTACACCAACGTATCCAGTGACTTCCACAAGTGCCTTGACCTCTCCGAGCTTGGTTTCATCCTCTAAAAAACCTAAGACATGCCATTTACCTCGCCTGTCACATGTGAGCAAAGCCCTGCGCCCAGTGCCTGGCACATAGGAAGCACTTTATCATTAGTAGCTACTTTTAAAAGCTCTGACAGAGAGGAAGACTGAGCAACTCACAATATCGAAATTAGAGGAGAAAAGCAACCGCCTGAACCCAATGGACAACTGAAGAAGGCCTGGCCTTCCCCAAGTGTACACGTGATCACAAAGCACCCTGCTATCTCTGCTCTCCCTAGGACGCCCAGCCGAGGCACAGCCATGGATGACAGAAAGGCTCCAAGCCTGGGAGTAAGGAGACCTGAATATTAAACCAGGGCCATCACCACGTGGCCCTGGGTGAGGCCCTTCACTTCTCTGGCCCTCAGTCTCCTCATCTAACACAGGAAAGGGCTGAATCTGGTTTTTCTGATTATGAAGATCGACTCACATGTCATTTTTGTCACGACAACAAATCCACATTCTCCAGACTTGAGAAACACCATCAAGAAGCAAGGTTTCACACGGCATATATTCAACTTTACGACGATTCTGAGTACAAAGCTTCTACATTTACTCTCAGGGACATGTGGGCTTGGCCACGAACTACTCTTCAAGTGTCTGTCCATCCATAACAGCTGCCCACATTAGGGCCTTCTCAGTACTCAAGTGTTTTATCAAGCAAAGAACATCTTCAGACCTTCGTAATGCCAGGTATCCTGCCCCTGAATACACGCACACACAGGTCACTCTCACACGACTTGGTATAGTGATACCAGTGAGTCTGCCAGAACCAGACAGAGGTCCACTCTTTCCAACTAATCAATCAAGTTTCTGGAAATAACAACCAAAAAGGAAAGACAGCCCCAGAATGTATTAACCAAGCCAAATGAAAGTGTTCTCATCAATTAATCCAAACCCATTAAGCCCCACTGCCTGCCTGATATCCACTCTAAATCCATCATTCATTGACTAAATATTGAGTGTCTGGTAAGTACCAGGCACTGGGCACCCAGGGGTGGATCCAGGGATGAGCAAAAACAAACAGACCGGACCCCATAATGCCCAGGTCCACAAGGGAAGGTGTGAGGCGTGGCTGTTAAGGCACTGCAACACTGACAGATGCTCCATCTCGCTTCTCAATGAATGGTGAACGGTTGTTACCTTCTTGCACTTGACCATCTAAATGCGGAAAATACTTTGAGTGATTATTTTCTCACTTCTCCCAAGGATGACAAACTTAATTAATACTAGATAGATGCACAGGAGAGAAGTTAATCCATTATAGACAATGAATGCCTTAGAGACTAAGGGCTCAATTCTGTGGGGAAACCCAGTTGGGAAGGATTATTATTTATCCATACATGGCTGTCTTCGTAAGAGACAGTGAAGTCCAGAAGGCATTACAGCGTCTGGTACAGAACAGGGCTTCGGTAAACATCTACCAAATGAATGTGCTGAATGGAGGCTTACAATCCCACAGACTTCACCACCACTCTTGCCAGCCTGAGCCCCACGTCGCTCCACTCAAATTGTTAGTAATGCACTATTTGATGACAAGTACTAGATTAGTGCCTCCTTTTTTACCTCTTGGGGAAAAGGGGTATCACAGAACCCTCTAAGAGGCAAAACTGCATTTCTTCTCAGGAAAATAAAAGTCACACACAAGACTATATGCATCATTTCAGGGATTCACATGCCATCACTGGAAGTCTATGACTCTCAGGTTACAAACCCCTATACTAGACTGTGGCAAATTAAGACTTGAATTAATGTCAAAATCCTAACCAACCAAGTCTATCTACTTGGCAAACATAAGAACAAAGGGGCCAGACAGACCTGGGTTTTAATCCAGGTTTTATCATTTGCTAGCGGTGTGAGGTTGGAGAAGTCAAGTTGCCTTTCTCAGCCTCAGTTTCCTCCTCTGTAAAATGGGTTAACAACAGTTGCTAATTTCATGTTAATGTCAAGATGTGATGAACAAACATGTGACGTGCTTGGCATAGCGCCCTGTACACAATAAATGTTCATTAATGGAAGCCATTAGTACCTTCCTTCTAGTCTACAGACTCCACACTTACCTCCCACTCCCATCTGCATCTCCATTAAAAACTGTATTACTAACTCCCGTGAGATCTCAGGGAAGACAGAAAATAAGAGCCTCTAAGAATTCATAAGGTCACAAAACAGTCCTAATGTTTTCTCGCCAAATCAATGCTTGATTTTAACCTATAAAGGCCCTCTGACAATACAGTCGGCAATCCCTTTCTGCACAAATCCAGGTCAGCTGTCAGCACGCAATTGTTCTATTAGGCCAAGTCAATTTTTAGAGGCAGGCCTGGTAACTTAAAATGGAGATGAAAAGAAAGTGTTTGATCAAATGCTAAACTGCAGAAATACACTGACAGGAAAACACGGCAGAGGAATTAGTTTCCTAAAATTATTCTCTATAATAACCCTCAGTTAACACTGGATATTTAAGGACCTCACTCAGCCTTTGGAACCTACCATCCAGCTCTCCTCCCATCCCTCATAGCTAAAGGCACCGGCTTAGTTCTTAAATGTTCTCAGCTCTCCTCTGCTTTCAAAACTATTCAACACTTAACCCAGGATCCAGAAAGGCGGATTTTAAAGTTACACAAAACCTATCATTCAGATTCCTTCTACAAATGAATTTCTCAAGCGTTTCTAAATATTTGACTTCAAGAGAAAAAAAAAGAAAGCATTTCCACTTTAAAACAATCTTTCATCTCGAGCGATGCAAATTTTCTGTTTGTTTAACCAATCCACATACCACTAGCCAGAGTCTAATCAGGCCTTATTAAACATCACTAACCACGTGAGTTGCACGGCCAAGTCTGAAAGTTTCAGATAATGATCTCATTAATGGCAACAAATTGGTTCAAAGATGAAATATATATCAATATGTCTAAGAACCCTGTAAAGTTCCACACTTCAGAACTACAGGAAAAGTGTAATTAATTCCTCCAGCATTCACACTGTATGCCTAACACTCTTACAAGCAAATAGGCTTTGATGCTGCATGAATAAGATAATAAAAGTAATTAATAGCATTTCACATCCACACATTGTTTTCACACTTTCACAGATGATGATGTCCAAAAAAAAAAAAAAAGAAAAATCCCCTCTTCTTACAGAGTACACTGTGACCTTGGGAAAATTATTTAAGCCGAAAATGCACAAGCAGAGAACCAAGAATCCTGTGACTAATCCCAAGGTTTGAATTACTTACTCTCTCAGTCTCTCTCTCTCTCTCTCTCTCTCTCTCTCTCTCTCTCTCACACACACACACACACACACACACACACACACACACACACACTCTTCCTAACCAGGCCTCCCCCTACCCTAATCCATGCAAATGATTGAAGTATCTGGGCAAACCAGATTGTGATAAGGCATCCACTATATCAACATATATACACACACACATACTTTCATTGCATGTAACAGGGAGGGAAACAAATCAGTAATACCAACCAATTTCCTATCTTAGCATTCTTAAAGGAGAGAGACTCCCAAACAGGGTATTTTCCCTCCCCTAAAGCATGAACAGTGCTACCGAACCCCACTGGAAATAAAGGCAATGCTATAGTGCCGCTACTTAGGTTTAGTTTAGGAAAATGAACTGTTCTGAAGACCATAAAGTATTAAATAGCAAATCATGCAAAGTCTTTTTTAAAGAGAGTAAATAAAAGGTTTGAAAAGTTCAACAAGGGCACTTACAAAACATGATTAATCTGAAGCTAAACACCAATTTGTTTCTTCTGCATTCTCATTTCTCAGGCAAAATGTTACATTCCCTCTCAGCAGTCCTAAAACATCAACTTTCCTTACAAAAACCTTTTTCAGAGCTGACAGGGGGCCACACCAGTTCCTTAAATTGAGCAGTGTATTCGAAGAACTAATAAAAGCATGCCAGTCTCTGTACACACACAGCCCTGAAAGCTACACTGCGTTCCTTCTGTGCACAGAGAGGTTCAGCAAGTAAAGTTATTAAAGACGTAGAGTAAGAACACCAAGAAATGACTAGTCAAACAGCTCGGATAAACTCACTAACATTACTGCAGTTATAAGGGAATTAAGGACACCTATTAGTGATTGCTTAACAGGTAAACTTATTAAATACCATTTAAGTCATTTTTCTTTACTTAGCAATTGTTGACTTAATTTTCTTTTTCTTTTTTCTTTTCTTTTTTTTTTTTGGCTAGGCTAATGGACTACAAAAGAGTTAGATAAGCACTTCAAAAAGTTTCAAAGAAGAATAGATTCCTTCTGCCAAATTCACACATTATCTCTCTACTCACAAGGATAAAATAGTTACAAATGGTGTGTTTAAACTGCTAATTTTGTATTAAATGGTGAACCCAAGATTATCTCCAAAGTATAGCACTACTCATAATGGATAGCTCGCCAGACAAACTACCATAGAGAAAGAGGACAAGTTAAAACACTGCAGATAAAAATCGCAAACTTCAAAAGTCTCCTTCAAAAAGTGAAATGTCATGTTAAAACATCTTTTCTCTTGGGAGACTGTAAATCAAACATTTCTAAAGCCATGAGGGCACAGTGAAAGCCTCAAAGAGAAACAAGGAGTCACAAGTAACAAGCTCTAAGATTCAAACTATTCTTGAAGGCTGCAACTGAAATGGGTAGGAATCTTCAGCAGAGCATCCTCTCTCCAACTTATAAATTAAACATTAACAAAGAAAAGTGTCCCCAAGCCTTTAACGTATGTAGTCACAGGACTCAAACAACATATTTCCCCTTCTTTCTACCACCAGAAGTTTAAGATGGGAATGAGAACCCTGTAAGGCAATGCTGCTGATTAATCGTCCAACAGAGGTGTCTCCTCCAGCTTTTAGGGACACACCTCTGTAAGGAGCCCAGCTGCACAGCTCCCTGTCCTATCTGCAGCTCCATGTCGTATCCACGCAGAGCGTTGAGTCTACAGCAGGGAAAGGAAGAGGCTGCTATGCAGTCATTCCATAGAGTCCCCTTCTCTTCATTCATAACTCATCCAAGAGGAAAGCGCAGAAGGCCCAAAGCTTGGGCCCCGCAGCTATCCGCCCAAAAGCTTCAAAGTTAAACCAACCATTTCAAATCGCCCCCATCCTAGGCATGCATATTAACAGCCACAAGTGTGCTGGCTGTCCACTAGCAAGTTGGTAAAATCATAGCCAAGGAAGCGAAAGGCATCTACTCAGTTCACCATCCGCAGAGGCTTGAGCTCAGCTTGAAGCTCTCCCTAACCAGATTGCTCTGAAATACAGACCTTTCACTGGGAGCAAGGTGGAGGCCCTGTCAGTGAGCGACCCTGCCTCCCGATTCCCAGGCCCTCCGCAAAAGTCCTTGGCCAAGGAGTGCGCAGGCAGTCTCCCTCCCACCCTCTGTAATCTGAGGCACGCAGTGAGGGCTGCCTTCCACGGCCACTCCAGGGCACCCGCGATCCCCACTCCTCCTGGGTCAGCTCCCCCTGCTCCCTTGCCTGCAGCTGCTCCTCCAGAATCCTGCAGGAGGGTCAGCCCCCAATAAGGCTGGCGGCAGGTTCCAGGGGAACGTGATGGTGCAGCCCCTCAGACAAACCTGGCTACTCCACCCCTCCCTAAATAAAATTTAAAAAAAATAACATGCGTGGATGGAAGGCAAAACCTGCTACCTGAAACAAGCCACCCCTTCCATCATTCATCTTTTCAAAGTTGGCATTCAACAGGTAGTTCCTAAGACTTCCACCTGAGGCAAAACAAAATGCCCAACCAGACCAAGGGGGCCGCCCAACGTGGGTACCCAGACCCGGGGTTCCCCTCACGGTTCCAGGACCAATAGAAGGACGAGCCCCCACGTGCGCTCGCCCCCCACTGCGGCGCCCTGGAGGCCGCGTCCCGCCCGCCCGCCAGCCGGGGAGGGATGCCGCCAGCCTCTTCACCGCCCCTCCCGCCCACCAGCCCGCGGCGGGGTCGGCGGGCGCAGCCCCCGGAGCCATCTTGTGGCGGAGGCGGCGCGGAGCCCGGGCGGAGGGCAGCTACCTGCACGATCTCGCCCTCCGCGCTGAGCGTGGCCCCGGCCCGCGAGAAGCGGCCCGTGAGGCCGGTGGTGTAGGTGGTGTAGTCGCCGCTCGGGCTTGACTCGAACAGCACCACCTCCACGAACGCCGTCTCCTTGGCCCGCGCCGCGCCGGGCCCCGCGGCCGCCAGCAGCAGCCCAAGCAGCAGCGGCAGCGGCGGCGGTGGCGGCAAGCGGTGGCCGCGGGGGCCGCGGGGCGGCGGCGGAGGCGGCGGCGGCGGCGGGGCCCCTGGGCGCCCGCCCGAGCGCGGCCTCATGGTCCTGCGGCGGGAGGGCGCGGAGGGCGGGCGCGGCCGGGCATAGTCGCGGGCCGGCGGAGGACCGAGCGCAGGCGGACGCCTCACAGCCCCATCGCGGCAGCGGCGGCGGCTTTGTGGGTCGCAGGCTCGGCTCGGCTCCCCCGGCCGTCGCGCCGCGGCCCTTTCATCTGCTCCACGTGAGGGGTTATCCCCGCCCCGGCAGCGTCGTGACCCGCTCTCCCCTCCCTCCCCGCGCTCGACCGCCACGGCCTCCCGGGGGAGCGGGAAGGCGGGGCAGGCGCGCCTGCGGCGGGGGGCGGGGCCCTACTGCCGGGCACGCCCCTGCCCTCTCCGCCCCTGCCTCTGCCTGCGCCCCGCCTCCTCGCCTAATCTCCGCCCCCTCCTGCCGTCTGCACTCCGCCCCACTGCTCTCGCCCCGCCTCCTGCCCAAGGTCTTGCTCCGCCCATTGTCCTCGCTCCGCCTCCTGCCGTATCTGCTCCGCCCCCACGCTCACGCTCCGCCCCTTCGTCTGGGCTCTGCCTCAGCCGCGCTCAACGCTCCGCGGCAGACATTACTCGTCGCGGATGCCAGAGTTCGGCGGGAATGGGGATCGGAACTTGCTCCGTGGTGATGTTCGTCCTCTCTGGAAGCCCCACGCCTCCTAGTCCCGTGCAGGAATTAGGGCCTTGTCCTTTCCGGCTCCTCCGCTCCAGTCCACAATTCCCTGAAGCTGGACGCCTACACCCGACCCTCCACCCTCATCCCCACCTCCAGGATCAAATGGAAAAGGCCGTGGCAGTCTGGGGCCGTTTGCAGCTCCGCCATGCCGGGACGTGTCCGGTTCTTGCACCGGTGTCGCTTAGACAGTTACTCCTAACGTGTGTGTGGGGGAGCCATTTAACCATTTAGATTTTGATGGAGTTCATCTTTCTGCAACCCCAGGGACTGTAACTCAAACACCCCACTCGAGAAGTTCTGAAACTCTGAGTCTTGCGGTGTGCACAAAGCCAGAGGATTTCCAACATAACCCTTTGTGCACAGATTGATGGCTCCCAAATTAATGTACGGAAGACACGTGCTACAGGGCCCAGGGGTTCCTGGTCATCCAGAAGATAAACTTTCAAGTCCTTGCCCCTCTTTGGAACATGCCGTTTCCCTTCTCATCTAGTACTCTATGAGAATCAATCCCTTCTTTCAAAATTCAGATTCAATTCCCACTTCGTGGAGTCTTTCCTTCTCTCAGCAGAATGGCTTTGTTCAGATATTCGCAAATATTTGGTTAGGATGATCTGCTTCTACTTACTACCACACCCAAAATCTTAAAAAGAACAAAAAAAAAAGTAAAGAAAACTCATTGAAAATTGTCTTGGGTAAACAACTTACCAAAGTTACATTTTAAAGTAGTACAATATATTTTCGAAATGTGAAATAGAAAATACATTTGAAAAAATCCACAGATCTGTGTTGCCATATTTAGACCACCCAGAGCTTCTGCTCAGGAGGGAGGCACCTGAAAAAGTAGGGATCTACTTGGTGGCTTTTTAGTTTCCCCAGAACCAAGCCTAACTAGTGCTGACTGGAACTGGGCAACATCCATCTTGACAATGTGCCCCCAGGTGGCACCGTCCAGTCCTTAAAGGAGAGATCAATTACGACTCCCCATCCACAACACTTTGCGTTATTTAAAATTCAAGGTCACCATTAACTGATGAATGGATAAACAAATGTGCTATATTCATAAAATGGAATATTATTTGTCAAGGAATGAAGTACTGACACATTGATGAACCTTAAAAACATTTTGCTAAGTGAAAAGTCAGTTACGAAGGACCATAAAGTGTACGATTCCATTTATGTGAAATGGAATAGGCAAATCTACAGTGACAGAAAGGAGATTAGTGCTTGTAAGAGCTAGGGGAAGGCAGGAATGGATAGTGACTGCTAATGGGTTTCTTTTGGGGGTGATGAAAATGTGGAATTAGATAATGGTGATGGTTGCACAACTCTATAAATATACTAAAAACGACTGAATTGTACACTTTAAAAGGGTGAGTTTAATGGTATGTCAATTATACCTCAATAGAGTTGTTAACAAAAATTCAGTCATTAGTGGTATTTTCATGCAAACACATGCACATACATACACACAGGATAGATATTGTATAAGGATATCCTCTGCTCTGTGAAATCTTAGTTCAAATTTCACACCCTCAGCAAGGGCTACCTAGGCTACTCTTTTTAAAATTGCAGTGTGCACCCTTTCCCTGATTTCCAACCTCTCTCAGCCTGCCTCACCCAACCCCTTTCCCCACCCCCACTGTGGCATTTATCACCTTCTAATATACTAAATCATTTGCTTATTTATTTTTGTCTCTCCTCCACACCCAACATCCACTCATTCCAGAGAACAAACTCTACAATGGCAAGGATCTTGTCTCCACTGACTTAGGCCGAGGCTGCCTGGCCTAGAGTGGGCACTCAATAAATATTTGTTGCATGAATTAAGGACTAAATGAATGACTGACAAGCTCATCATTGTGTATCCCTCCCATTTTGCAGACATTTGGGGCAGCTTGTTAACTAACAGCTGCATAGGAGCACTGGGCTTCATGGGACCAAAATAAATTCTGAACGTGGAGAAGAGCAACAGTCCTCCCTGCAGGCATTGCAATGAAAACCTAGATAAGGGTCAAAAAAGAAACCGGTTTCAACTTTTAAAACTCTGCTTCAAATTTTTGCAAACAGTGCCTCTGATAAGGGGCTAGTATCCAGAATATACAAGGAACTCATGCAACTCAACAACAAAAAAACAAACAACCCAATTGAAAAATGGGCAGAGGACTTGAAGAGACATTTCTCCAAAGAGGACATACAAATGGCAAATAGACATATGAAAAAATGCTCAACATCACTAATCATCAGAGAAATGCAAATCAAAACCACAATAAGATATCACCTCACCCCAGTCAGAATGGCTATCATCAACAAGACAAATAATAACAAATGTTGGAGAGGCTGTGGAGAAAAAGGAACCCTCATACACTGTTGGTGGGAATGCAGACTGGTGCAGCCGTTATGGAAGGCAGTGTGGAGGTTCCTCAAAGAATTATGAATAGAATTACCATATGACCCCGCAATCCCTCTCCTGGGTATCTACCCAAAAAATCTGAAAACATTTAGAGATAAAGACACATGTGCTCCAATGTTCATTGCCGCTTTGTTTACAGTGGCCAAGACATGGAAACAACCAAAAAGTCCTTCGATAGATGAATGGATAAAGAAGTTGTGGTATATATACACAATGGAATACTATTCGGCAGTAAGAAAAGATGAAATAGGAACATTTGTGACAACATGGATGGATCTTGAGAGAGTAATGCTGAGCGAAACAAGTCAGACAGAAAAAGCAGAGAACCATGTGATTTCACTGATATGTGGTATATAAACCAAAAACAACAAAAGAACAAGACAAACAAATGAGAAACAGAAACTCATAGACACAGACAATAGTTTAGTGGTTGCCAGAGGGTAATGGGGGCGGGGGGTGGGGGGGTGGGAGATGAGGGTAAGGGGGATCGAATATATGGTGATGGAAGGAGAACTGACTCTGGGTGATGAACACACAATGGGATATATAGATGATGTAATCCAGAATTGTACACCTGAAATCTATGTAATTTTACTAACAATTGTCACCCCAATAAATTTAATTTAAAAAAAAAAACAAAAAAAAAATAAATAAATAAATAAAAAAACCTCTGCTTCAAGAAAGATATGGCTAATAAGACACCAGCCAGCAACACAAAGGTAACATGATTCATCTCTCAGCAGGGTAAAGCTGTTTAGAAATGGGGATGTTTCCTGAGTAATGAAATTTCACCAAAATCTGGTGGGCAGTTAAGGGGAGATAGAAAAGAACTTGGAATAAGAGATAAGACCCAGTGGCTAGGAGCAAGGACTGGATAAGCAAGATGGATCAAGTGATAGGAGTGAAGAAAAGTAATGCACATTCACTATCTTTGATGACACACCCCTAGTAGAGCATCCTGAGAGGAACTTATCTTGTTCCTTTCTCTTCTTATCAGACTCAGATGAAAACAACTGACAACAGGTGCATCAGTATCGGTTCAAGGGGCCAGACCTTTGGCAAATCTCACTGACTTAGGCCAAAAACGCACACAAAGCTTCGGGAAATTTTCTGCCATCGAAGTTCTATTTATATGACCAAAGAGGAAAGGTTGGGGATTTCAAATTTGTAAACGTATGCTTTAGTACCTAAAGAGACTATATCTGGGCTAAATAGAAACAGACATGGGTATTCACTGCAGTATTGTTTTTAATGATAAAAGACAGGAAACAACCTAAATGTTCATCAGTCAGGGATTAGTTAAATAAATTATGGTACAGCCATTTAATATCTAATGAAATACATATTAAATAGCCATTAAATTGAATGAAGAAGCACTATATGAGCTGATATAGAATGATCTCTAGTATAAACTGCTAAGTGAAAAAGACGTGCATATGGTATGCTACGATGGGGGTGAGGTGGCAAGGAGACAACAGACATGAAGGTTTGCAAACATTAACTATGTGTGGAAGGAGACATAAGAAAGGAATAAATAGATGCCTCTGGAGAGGCATCTGGGTGACTGGGAGATAGGGAAAGGAGAGAGACCTACTTTTCACTGTGTACCCTTTGTACCTATTGATTTTACCCCACATGAATATATTACCTGCTCAAAGGTAATAAAATAAAATAGAGAAACTAACCTCCTAAATCAGTGGATGATACTGTTAGTTTTCTATACAAAAGCATATTCATTCAGTAAACTTTATTGAATACCTACTACGAGGCACTGGAATACAAAAAGGGATTGGCCTATAGTTATGGAAGATGTTAGTTAGCATTGGAGGAATCTAAGTAATAGGGACACAGGACCCCTCGGTACTAGTTTTGCAACTTTTTCTAATTATTATTAATAGAAACTAAATTTTGAAAAAATGAATTAGCCAGTCCCTATATTCAAGTAATTTCCTTCCTTTTTTCCCTCCTTCCTTCTGCAAACATTTATTACTGTATGGGACAGTTAGAGATGTCATAAAAGATGAGAACAAAATACACTTAAACTATTTTACAAAGTAATTTTAAGAGTTTGAATCTCATCTTGCTTCTTTCAAGTGATTCAAATTCAAGACATGCTAGCATTCTTTCAGTGTTTGTGTCTGTTTATGGAAACTTTCATTTATTGTATTTAAACATCATATAATTCTCTTGAAAGGTACAATAGATGTAATACAGACAAGTAGCGGCAGTTCTTTCAAAACTCTTAGAAGTGTCTCTTCCGCCTTTGAAGTACACCATCAATCTGTGTCTGCTTTGAGCCTTGAGGCAGAGTCCAATCTGGGCCCCGATTCATCAGTGATTTAAACTCTGCTTCAACCTGTCCCTGCTTTGCAATGGCCACCCAACCAAGAGTCACAAACTTAAACAATGCTCCAGGGGCCAGGAAGGGAATGTGACTGAGTGAGGTGGGCCAGGTGTAAGCAAAAATAACTAGCAAGTGAGAAGGTAAATGGCAAAGGGCCTCAGGCAGGAACACCCTTGGGAGTGTTGGCCTGGGAACACACGGCCAGACCAGAGGGCCGATACAGACCATTGCTCTGGAGAACATGGGCCCACGATTCATAGATCTTCGGTTTGTTCAAAAGAAGCAAAAATCCAGATGTATTAGGAATGTCTCCTGGTTTTTAAATGTTTGCAATAGATTTTAAAGATTTATATTCTCACGTGGGGCCAAATAAACACATCTACAGACCATTTTTGGCACAAAAGACACAGAAGAGAAGGCTGACAGATTCTGAATGGACCAGGTCCTAAAACTAGCACTTCTAGACTATTGAGATGGAGTAAGAGAAAGAAACTCCAAGATCTAAGAAGTGAAATACTGCACTATATAAAGGAGATAGTTGTATATATGGGCTATACCCTTGACCACCAGGGGCACCTGTCTTCAGGATGCAATATTTAATTAAAGTGAAAATGTAATCACATGCCTGTTTGACAAAGAAAGGCTGATAATGGATGAGGGTCATTAGAGCTCTGAAATGTAGACATATCAGGTTGTTTTGACACTGATTATACCTCTATTTGAAGACAAAGAAAAAGTATTGAGAGAAAATACTAGAAGAAAATAATGGCCAATCACTTCCTTTTGTCCAACTGTATACAGAGGTGAGTTAATAGAGGGAGTTAAGAGGGAGTTTGGATGAGAATGTAGAAATGTATACTCTATTCACACTGTGGGGAAAAGCAACATCAATTTGCAGGGAGGTGATAATGAACAGGAATTGTTGACTCAGCATCCTTTCCTGTGAGCGACTACCCCTTCCTGGCCCATGCCATCCCTCTGAAGCTGTCAATCACAGAGGCTCAGCTCCTCAACATAGATAGGCATATGACTCAGAATGGCCAATCAGAGTACTCCACTCCTCTAGCTACAATGATTGGTTCAGAGGTAGACATGTGACCAAAGCAGGACCAATCAGAGCCTTCCCTGAAATTTGATCTATTGGAAACTGGAGGAGTGAAGGTCTATCTTCTAGAGAATCTCAACCTGTAAGGATTATGTAAATTTAAGTTGTTTATGGCTATTTTCCCCAATGACATAGAAAATCCTGCTGCTATAGAAGAAAGAAAAGCAGAGACAAAGTGAGATGGGACAAACAAGAGAAGGAAAGTACTGCTGTATCCTTTGAGCCCCTAGATCCATCCCTATAACAAAAGATCCAACTTCTAACAAATACCACAGTAAAGTTGACTAGTTCAATGACTGCTACAGCAACAATAGGAAGTAGACACACACACACACACACACACACACCATAAAATCGAAGAAACTCTGAGATGGAGGTAGGTCAAGAAACTCAAATTTTGATAAAATTTATTGAGTCAAACAGTGTGAATCAAGAAAAATGAAAAAGAATTCCAAAGCAAAAGATCTAAAATAAAGAAGTGCTCAATACATTATCTAAGTGACTGGAAGAATGAATGAAGGAATTCTCAGAATAGAGTTTCTTACCATTTCAATTTGAGAACACTTAGAAGAAATAACTTACTATGTAGAAAACAAAACTGTAATCTTAAATATAACATGGAATTCAGAGAGGCCTTTCATTTTCTTGCTGAAAAACACCTTAGAGGTCAGAAAATATCGTTGCTGTTTGCTTTACAGATGAGAAAATCAAGACCTAGAATCCACAAGCTAACAGATCAATACAAGTTATACAGCATAGCTTTCTCCGGCTGCCTATACCTTCTCATTAGACACAGATGCTATCTGGCAACAATTAAACACAGGGCACAGATAGGAAGTGCAAGAAAGATAAACCACAAGTTTGCTTTATTTGTTTGTGTTTTGGGGGCACTGGTTTGCAGCAGTGCCACCTTCTCCCATCCTGGTTAGCTAAGCCTCGAGGCTCTTGGAAGCCACAGACACCAAGTCCCAAGTAGCTGACAATCCCTTCCCAAGAACAGCTGTGAGGTGGCCTTACTTCTGCCTCTCTTGCTTTTTCCTCTTGCTCTGAGCATCTCCCCTCTTCCCGTCTAAAGTAGAAGAAAGAAGAAAAAAATCAAGAAGCAGGAACCTGAAATGCAACAATAATATGAATGAGGTTTGAAAGATGCCAAAGAATTGATGATGCAGAGTGAGAACTGGGGCAACTCCTTTGGAAGACAATCAAGCAAAATCGATCAGAATTTAGACTTCATCCACCTTTTGGATCAAACAAGCCCACGAGTGAAATCTATTCTACAGATACTTTTACACCTGCATGAAAAGATTTATTTACAAAGGACCTTCATTTTAGCACTGTTCATAGAAGCCGAGGAGTAGAAAAGAGTGTGGATGAGGGTCAGAGATAAAACAAGATCTGCCAGATGTTGATAATTACTAAAGCTGGGTATTGGATACATGGAACTTTATTATACCATTTTCTCTTTTGTATGTGTTTGAAATTTTCCATGATAAAATGTTTACAAATTTAAATTATATGTCCATTAACAGAATATTCTGCAACAGCTAAAAATGAAATAGACCTATATGTGCTACTATAGCAAGAGTTCCAAGACATATTGCTACATACAAAATGCAGGGTATGTCACAGCATATATAGTATTTTCCCAATTTATTTTTCTCTCTGAACTGCAGGTGTGTAAAATTAGATTACTCATGGCACACAAATCATTGGTCCATATATGGAAAGCTTTTATTTAGTTAGTTAATTACTTTTAATAATATAATAGCACCCATGATCCCCCATCCAAAATGAAAGTTAGGATATTGGAAATAGGCTACAGGCTATTTATTGTACAGTAAAACATGTACCATATGTTAAGAGAAGCACTATTCACAAGAGCAAAAACTTTGAAATAGCCCAAATGCTCATCAATAGAAGAATGAACTAAATAAACTCTAATGTATTTATGCAATGAAATGCTATACGGGTAAAGAGTCAAAATGAGTTAACTTCAATGACTCACAACAATGTGGATGAATATTAGCACTATTAAGTGGAAAAAATAAAGAAAGACCCCAAAAGATTATATTCCTTATAAAGTTAAAAGCAAGAAATATGCAAAAATAAAAATTTTAGGGTTACATATAGATGGAAACTAAGTATATAAAAGGAAAGCAAAGGATTCAAGATGATAGATAATTCAAGTAGGAGAAGACAGAAGCATGAGACAGGGAATCTTATAGTAGTTATTCCCTTTCTTTGTAAAACAAAATAAAACAAATATATACATATATAATATATATATATATATATATATATATATATATATAGAGAGAGAGAGAGAGAGAGAGAGAGAGAGAGGTGGGGGGGAGAGAAAACAAAACAAAACAATAAATATATATATATATATATATATATATATACACATTCTAAGAAAGAAAAACTGTATTAAAATTGTAATACTCAATATACACCAGTAACAAAAGATGAAGGCAAGTCACGTTTGATTTCTGCAATTACAAGAAGTGTTCAAAGTGGTTACCATCAGCGTCCAGACACTTCAGATTACGGCAAACTACTGCTTGAGCAACGCTGACCAAAGTGTCCACTTGTATACATTTTTTTCCGGGGGGTGCCAAAAAAAAGTACACATTTTAAGAGATGTTATCTATGTATTACTTTTCGAAGTTGAATTGAATTACAGTAGCAATGTGTAGTATGATGTTCGCTCAAAAGATGGCGTTAATCAAATGAAAAAGCTAGTATCAGTCACTGTATTACTGTATTTTAACACAGTTTTTTCCTTTCTTAAAATGGGTATACATTTTTTGGCACCTTCTGTATATATCCCTTCCCCTCTCCCACAATGCACAGAATAAATTGTTATCAGAATTGTTTTATAAAAGAAATCTAGGATGGGAGAGAGACTGAACATGTTGAATCCTTTCTCTCATAACAGAAATCCAACTCAAAGTGCCTTAAGCAAAAAAAAAAAGGGAATTTAATGAGTCACATAACTGCAAAGTCCAAGAATGATTTTGGTTTCAGACACAGCGGGGTGCGGGGGCTCAACGATTATTATCAGGTGCCTTCTTTCTCCAGTTCTCGGCTCTTTCCCCCATGTCATTTTTCTCAATTTCTGCACTGCGGTCCCTCTTCCAGGCTCATCTACCTTCCATGTGGCAGCAGTCCCGGTGAAGAGAGAGTATCCTCCAGGCTCCATCCCAAGTCATGAGTTGACTCCCATTGGCCAGAGTTGGTTTAGTACACCTCACTGAGCCAATCATATGGCCAGGGGGATGGAAGAGGCTGGTTGGCTAGACCTGGCTCATTTATCCTTCTCTGGGAGTGAGGACATAGGTCAGTCCCTTCCAACCACATGGACTGAGAGTGGCTGATGCCTGTTTCCCCTTAGGGAAGGTGGAATGGATGCTGGGCAGGCAGAACCCACAAAAACAAAAATAGATGCAGTAGTCGCCTTCTCCTTGCCTGGCTCCCACCCCTGGGTGGACAGATGTTCCACCCCCTCCACCCCGTTCCTGTCGCATCTTAAGCAGATCCCTTTTAGAATTTGGATCATGTTGCACAGTATTCATCCATGTGTGTGTCTGTTTCCTGCTACTAGACCATTTAACTCCTTGAGGGTAACGACCATGCCTTTCACTTAGGTAGGCAATCTCAGGCTAAATGCCCAATCATATGGCCAGGGGGATGGAACAGGCTGGTTGGCACATGATACATATTGGCTAAATGAACAAATGGCTCTTCAGTCTATGCGAAAATAAAGTCCCAACATTCAAGGATTTTTCTGATTGGGTCCCAAACCATCATTCCTGCCCCTTTTGCACCTTCCACAGCCTATAGTCAGCAGCCACCTCACACACACACACACACACACACACACACACACACACACACACACACACACGAGGCCCTTTCCCACCTCTAAGTTTTCATTCTGCTGTTCCCTCAGCCTGGCTGCTCTCCCCTCACACCCAAAGGATTCTTGATGAAGAAATCTGGAAAGGTTGGCCAGCCAGTTTTCTGATCACAAGACCCTGCAGCTGAGATTGCTGTAACAGAAATTTTTTAATTACTCTGCTCAGCTTCTCACCTTCACTTCCCTTAAAACTACTTCACACATACCTGAGGCTGTGTTAGAACAAAAGGCCCCCCTCTCTCCCTTGCTGTAGTTGGTTCTTTAGCTGAAGAAGTCAGAACCAGGATGCTAGTAAGTTGAGAAGTGGTGCTGGAGCCGGAAGGGCTGGGGAGGCTGTTTCCTACCATGTGAGATAATAACAGCAATTCCTGTTTATTGAGCATTTATTATGTGCCAGGCACTGTGCCAAGGGCTTTGTGCATGTTTTCTCCTTTGATCCCTACATGGCAACCATAGTATCTCCATTTTATAGGTGGGGAAGTAGAGAGGAAGTAGCTTGCCTGAAGTCACAGAGGTAGTAAATGGTGAGGCTAAAACTGGACCCAGCTCTGATGCCAGAACCCTTGCTCTTAACCCAAAAATACAAGAAAGAATAAAATAAGTGCTCGGTGAGAAGTGGAGTCAGGATACTGCGTACTCCCAGAAAGAGAGAGAGAAGGGGACAGTGGCTCCCTTGCCCCTTGATGGCTTTGCTGGTCCTGGCCCCTGTCTTTTAGGAGGCCCAGCTATGCTTACTGTCCTCAGGTTTCTAAACACACCCTGAATCCTAACAATTCACTCCCCTTTTAGTGAAAGCCAGCTCTGCTTTTTTTTTCCTCTGCCACTGAGAAGCTATGTGGCCGGGGCAAGTTCTTTCCCTCTCTGGGCTTGGGTTTCCTGGTCTGTGAAGTGTGGGCAATGTTCCCCCTACCTCAGAGGATTGCAGTGAGGGTTACATGAGACGATGGATGGGGCATGGAGGGCACAGTGACTGGCATGTGGGCACTCATGATGGCTATGAGCTCTGATACTCCCAGCTCTCAGTTGAGGGCTGGTTTTGACTGTCTTTATGCATCTGTTCTCACCACTCCTGGCAATGTGGCCCATTTAGAGAAGGTTCTCAGCAAATGCTCGCACTAGCCTATAGGAACTTGAGTGGCAGCCACTCCTGCTAAGCAGGATTTCTTAACTTCCATGCAGCTCTCAAGTCCTGGTGCTGGAGATATGGATTACACTCCTGTTTGTTTCTTCAATGAGTTAATAATTTACCTCCAGTGTTCAATTTTGTTTAAACAGACATGACCCCATTGGTGCCCAAGGCTCTGTCCCTGCCAAAGTGGCCCAGGGATCAAAGAAGCCCAAAAGACACAGGGAGCCGTCCCACTGCCCCATCCCAGAATTGTCCTTTAGCTTGCTGGCATCTACCGCCGCACTGTTGCCCCCTTGACCTTACCCACCCTGCTTTTAGCCGTGCTCTGGTTAGCACTCAGCTTCTCTTGGGGATTAGTCTGTCTCTCTCTGGCCCATGGCAGCAGCTGAAGTGTCCACTCCCTCACCTCTGGGTTCTCCTTGGAGCTCCCTGGGGTCCCTTCTCTCTCTCTCCTCTGTAGATGTGGTAACTCAACGTGTCTAGAGTAGATTCATTCATTCCACTGAAAACATTGGGAGTCAAGGGTCCTTCCAGTGTGGCCCTTCATGGGCGCTGTACCCCCTCCGAGACCTGGGGGAGTAGATCTGCTTATTGGTATAAGAATTGCCCAGCTCCGAGCTAGGGGTTTGGACACACTTCATCCCACCACACAACTGTCTTGTACCAGTCTGGGTTCTCTGTCCATCAGCTTCTCTTTCCCCACTCCAGCTTCCTGCCTGTGTTAATTTCTTCAGGCTGCAGGTGACAAATTGCCACAAACTTGGTGGCTTAAAACAACAGAAATATATGCTCTTAGAATTCTGGAGCCAAAAGTCTGAAGTCAAGGTGTCACCAAAGCCATGTTCCCTTCAAACGCTCTAGGGGAGGATCCTTCCTTGACTCCCCCAAGTTCTGGTGTTTTTTGGATTGTGGCTGTGTCACTCACTCCATTCTCTGCCTCCATCTTCACACGGACTTCTCCTTCTCGGTGTTTGTCTTTCGGTCTCCTGTCTCTCTCTCTCACTCCCTTTTTTTTTCTTCAAGAAGGGGAACAGTGTGCATTTACAGGACTTTATTGGGGAACAGTGTGTTTTTCCCAGGACGCATCAGCTCCAAGTCAAGTTCTTGTCCTTCAATCTTAGTTGTGGGGAGCGCAGCTCAGCTGCAAGTCCAATCGCCATTTTTCAATCTAGTTGCGGGGGGCACAGCCTACCATCCTATGGAGGAATTGAACTGGCAACCTTGTTGTTAAGTGCTCGCGCTCAAACCAACTGAGATATCCGGCTGCCACTCGGCAACTCAATGGCAGCTCAGCTCAGGTTTTGTCTTCAATCTAGTTGCAGAGGGCACAGCTCACTGGCCCATGTGGGAATTGAACTGGCAACCCTGTTGCTCAGAGCTCGCCTTCTAACCAACTGAGCCATCTGGCTGCCCTGTCTCCTGTCTCTTATGAGGAAACTGTCATTGGATTTAGTGTCCACCAGGTAATCCAGAATGATCTCATTTGAGATCCTTGCCTTACTTACATTTTCAAGACCTTTTTTTCCAAATATGTGGTCAGACAATTAAGTTCATGAACTCATCCTAGAAAAAGTGTTATATACCTCATTGCTGAATATCACTACAGTCACCTTCGAAGTACTCCCCTTGGGAAGCTACGCACCAATGCCAGCACCTAGTCCACCCTTCAAAGCAATTTGGGAACTCTTTTTCTGGAATGGCCATCAGAGCTGTCATCGTATTACCCTTGATGTCCTGAATGTCATCAAAATGTCTTCCTTTCAATATTTCCTTTATCTTCAGGTAAAGAAAGAAGTCATTGGGGGCCAGATCAGGTGAGTAGGGGGGGTATTCCAATACAGTTATTTGTTTACTGGCTAAAAACTCCCTCATGCATAGTACCATGTGAGCTGATGCATTGCCATGATGCAAGAGCCATGAATTGTTGGCAAAAAGTTCAGATCGTCTAACTTTTTCACACAGACTTTTCAGCACTTCAAAAGAGTAAACTTGGTTAATCGTCTGTCCAGTTGGTACAAATTCATAATGAATAATCCCTCTGATATCAAAAAAGGTTAGCAACAGCGTTGCAACAACTTCGCTAACTTAATTGTCAGCCCTTATAAGATCACATTTACAGATTCTGGGTGACTATATATTTTGAGGGGCCACCATTCAACCAACTACAGCTAGTATTAAAGTATTAACTGAGACCAGAAGAAAATGGACATGCTAGGTAGTATGAACAAACCCAGTGAAGGCTGCAGGTAACAGGGAGCCTGGTCAGTGTGGCTGGAGCACAGGAGAATGGTGAGTGGTGAGGTGGGAGACTTGGGAGGGAGTTTGTACAATACCTAGTAGACTGAGGCAGGGAGATCAGGGCTTCTCCTCATGGTACTGGAGAGCCACAGAAGAAAGGGTTTTAAGTAGGGGAATGACATTAGTCAATTGTCATTGATTATTGAACATCTGGTGAACAGACAACGTGTTATCCAAATAGAAAAAAGAGGGGAGGGGCCCCCTGCATCACAACATACCCAAAAATCAATTCCAAGAAGACTAAATTCCTCAACTTGAAAAGCAAAACTTCAAAAGGCAAATATTGTTTTGACTTTGGAGTAGGAAAAGTTTCTTAAACAAGTACTATAAAGGAAAAGAGAGATAAATCAAATTTTAAATCTTCTGTTAACAAAAGACACGATTTAAAATGGGAGAACACAAACCACAGATGGAAAGAAGATTTTTGCAAAATGTAATCAACACAAGATCAGTATTGGGAAGACATGGAGCGTCTATAAATAAATAGGACAAAGATAAGCACCCAAGAGAAAAGTGCGCAAAACAAAACCAGTAAGCCATAGAATAGGCAACCTGAGTGGCCAACAAATGTATGAAAAACAGGAAAAAGCAAATTAAATCACCAGCGAGACCCACTTCGCAGCCATCAGATTGGCAACAATTAAAAAGTCTGACAGGGGCAGCCAGATGGCTCAGTGGGTTAGAGCGCAGGCTCCCAACAACAAGGTTGCTGGTTCAATTCCCAGATGGGATGGTGAGCTGCGGCCCCTGCAACTAAAGATTGAAAATGGTGACTGGACTTGGAGCTGAGCTGCGCCCTCCACAACTAGATTGAAGGACAACGACTTGGAGTTAATGGGCCCTGGAGAAACACACTGTTCCCCAATATTCCTCCCCCCCCAAAAAAAGTCTGACAATACCAAGTGTTGATAATGCTGTGGAGCCGCAGGAACTCACACTGCTGGGATTGTATAAGTAGGCACTATGGGTTTGGGGAGCAATTTCATAGTATCTGGTAACGCTGAAGATGTGCACCCTGAACAACCTCTCAATTACACTCCTACATACAAAATATCTGCAAAAGGTCTTGTTCATGTGCACAAGGAGGCTGGTATAAAAATATTCAAGGAGGATTGTCTGCAATGGCAAAAAAAAATTACTGGGGAGAAAATGACCATTAATGGGAGAATGGACAGATTGTCACATTCACCATGAAATAGCGTAGAGCAGGGAAAGTGAATGCACTACAGCTGTTTCATTAACTTGGTTGATTCATAAATGCAAAATAAAAAGTTGAAGAACACACACTGTATGAGTTCATTGAAGTAAGCTGTATAAACCTGCAAAAACAATACCGTTTTTCTTAGGGCACACACATAGATGTAATATAGTTACCAAAAAGCAAACAAAACAAAAAACAGGAAAAAAAAAACATGGGAATAATACACGCCAAGCTTGGGATAGGGTTTATTTACTTGGGGGAGAAGAAGAGAGTGGGGAGGGTACAGAGGGGACTCTGCAGTTTGGGGAATGTTGTATTTTTTAAGCTGTGTGGTGGAAACACAGTTGCTTATTATATTATCCTTTATATCTTTCAGTATGTCAAATATTTTATACTTTAAAAAGAGGTGAGACTGGGATGAAGGTCCAAGACGGCAGAATAGGTAAATGCTATGCCTGCTGCCTCCTGGGATCACATTAAAATTACAACTAAATTATAGAATAATCAACCTTGAGAATCATCTGAAGATGAGCTGAACAGAACCCCTATGACTAAGGATATAAAGCAAAGGGTACATCAAGGCTGAAAAACACAAAAAGAGATGATACCAAAGAGGATATGCAAACAGCCAACAAACACATGGAATGATTCTCAATTCATTAGGTCATCAGGGAAATGCAAATCAAAAGCACAATGAGATAACACTTCATACCTACTAGGATGGCCATAACAAAACAAACAAACAAAAACAGAAAATAACAAGTATTGGTGAAGATGCAGAGAAATTGGAATCCTCATGAATTACTGGTGGGAATATTAAATGATGCAGCTACTATGGTAACGAATGTAGTTCCTCAAAAAGTTAAACATAAAATTACTGCATAATTCAGTATTCCACTTTTAGGTATTTACCCCATAGAATTGAAAGCAGGGACTTGTATACCAACATTCATAGCAGCATTGTTCACAATAACCAAAAGGTAGAAACAACACAAATGTTTATCCACAGATGAATGGGTAAACAAAATGTGGTAAGGACATACAGTGGAGTATTATTCAGCCATAAAAAGGAATGAATTCAATACATGCTACAAAATGGATGAACTTGAAAACGTCATGCTCAATGAAATAAGCCAGACACAAAAGGGCAAATATGTATTATATATTATTTCACCTGTATGAAGTACCTAGAATAGGCAAATTCAGAGACAGAAAGTAGAATAGCAGTTACCAAGGGAGCTATTGTTTAATGGATACAGAGATTTTGTTTGGAATGATGAAGATTTTCTGGAAATAGATAGTGATGATAGTTGTACAACGTTGTGAATGTACTTAATGCCACTGAATTATACACTTAAAATTGTTATTGAAGGTTAACATACTTGCAGACAAGTGCAAAAATTACTAGTGTACACTTAATGAGTTTTTACAAAATAAATACATCTATGTAACCAGATACTAGATCAGGAACAGAACATTATTCTGCCCTTCAGAAGCCCTCTTAATACTTACTCCAAGCCCCTCCCTTCCCTTTAAGAGTAACCCGTATCCTGACTTTGATCACCACAAATGAGTTTTGTCTCTTTTTGAACTGACTATAAATGGAATTATATGGCATAGAGTCTTTTGAATTGGCACTTTTAATTCAACATTATGTCTATAAGATTCATCCTACTGTGGCAACTAATTTTAGCTCCTTCATTCTCACTGCTGGGTAGAATCCCATAGTGCAAATATACCCCAATTTATTTATCCATTCTACCGTTGATGGGCTTTGGGAAAGTTTGCAGTGTTTGCTATCATAAAGAATGCTGCTGTGAACACTCTAATACATGTCTTTTGATGCACATATGAACACATTACCGTTGAGTGATTACCTAGGAGTGGAACTGTGGGGTCACAGGGTATGTGTATATTGTATCAACTTCAGTAAATACTGCCAGTTTTCCAAAGTGTCTTCCCAATCATTATGCTATCAGCAAATGAGAGTTCCAAGCATTCCATATCCTCAGTATTTGGTATTGCATACCTTTTTAAATCTTAATCAATCTAGTGGATGTGTGGCATGCACCTTTTTAAGGACTTTGATTCATGTTGCCCAAATATGCCTCTGGAAAGTAGCCCTAATTTACATTTCTGCCAGCAATACATGAGAGCTCAGAAATCCTTGACTGAGTTCAAGGTGATAAATACGTCTCCAAAGGGTCCCTACAAAAATCTATATCATGGGGGGCCGGCCCAGTGGCTCAGGCGGTTGGAGCTCCATGCTCCTAACTCCGAAGGCTGCTGGTTTGATTCCCACATGGGCCAGTGGGCTCTCAACCACAAGGTTGCCAGTTCAACTCCTCAAATCCCACAAGGGATGGTGGGCTCGGCCCCCTGCAACTAAGATTGAATATGGCACCTTGAGCTGAGCTGCCACTGAGCTCCCAGATGGCTCAGTTGGTTGGAGCACGTCCTCTCAACTACAAGGTTGCCGGTTCAACTTCCGCCAGGGATGGTGGGCTGCGCCCCCTGTAACTAGCAACGGCAACTGGACCTGGAGCTGAGCTGTGCCCTCCATAACTAAGATTGAAAGGACAACTTGACTTGGAAAAAAAGTCCTGGAAGTACTCACTGTACCCCAATAAAGTCCTGTTCCCCTTCCCCAATAAAATAAAAAAAAATCTTTAAAAAAATATCTGTATCATGTTCCCTTGGAGTTGTATGGTGTGTTGCCCTTTACAATGTACTTTCAGGTATATGATCTCATTTGACCCTCGTTACCTGAGATAGGTAGAGCAGGTATAATTATCCCATTTTACAGGTGGGGGGACTGAGATTCTTAGCGGTTAAATCACTTGGCTTGCAAAGGGTGAGGCCAGGAGCAGAAGCCAGGTCTTCTGTCTTCTATCCCAGTAATACTAATAACAGGACACATTTATTAGCACCTGTTTTAAAATGGATGGTGGGGGCGGCCACATGGCTCAGTTGGTTAGAGCGCAAGCTCAACACAGGGTTGCTGGTTCAATTCCCGCATGGGATGGTGGGCTGTGCCCCCCTGCAACTAAAGATTGAAAACAGCGACTGGACTTGGAGCTGAGCTTCATCCTCCACAACTAGACTGAAGGACAATGACTTGGAGCTGATGGGCCCTGGGGAAACACACTGTTCCCCAATAAAAATTAAAATAAATAAAATAAAATAAAATGGACGGTGGCTACATCATATAATGGAGAATGAAGCATGCGTTAATTCCAAATTTACTTTTAAAAAAACACACACACACAAAAATGATCTTTGTGCCTAAAAGTGGCCCCATTCTGCACCTAAATCTGAAAATTCCAAGCAAAGTTCTGAAGGTCAAGGGCAAAGTTGAGTCCATGCTGTTCTACCTTTTAATTGCTTTAGAATGTGTTGACCAACCTCTCCATACAAGGAAAGCCTTTTTGCTAAGCCAGTGAGCTAAAGCATCATGTGTTTCAATTCTTGCTAAGCATTACAATCATGTAAAGCAGAAAACGTTTCTGTGTCTGTCCATTGTACACAGTCAGTGAAATATTGACCCCAAACCACCCAGAACCAGCCCGAGATGGTCAACACTGCAGAGATCTTTGCTGTTAAAGCCCCACTACTGTATAATGCTGATACTAGAAGTACTGTTAGAAATAATCTAAGGTCGACATAGAGGGCAAAAGTGTTTCCCCTTGTGGGCTAACTCTTACCAGCTTAGTGTTGAAAAGGATTCTGAGGCTGTGTCAGGGCTCAGTGGGAATGGCTCCTGTGGCTGGTGAGAGATACCTGCCATGCACAGTACAGGAGATGGTGAGAAGGCACACGGAACATGTGTTTGCTGTGTATAGGTCCCTTTTTCTCATTTCACAGGGGGAAGCTGATACTCAGAGAGGAAGCCACCTGCTCAAGGTCACATAACATGTCACTGGACAAGCTGGGACTTCATTACAGGTCTCCTCCCATTCAGGCTGTGGCTCTGCCTCTCTATGCACAGCCTCCATGGACCTCCACCATGTGCTCATCCAGACATCATAGCAAGACAATATTAATAAATGGCTTTCTCTTCCAAACAAAATCTCAGTCTACACCTCCGTGTTCCTCCTTCCGGGTGTCTGTTTGTCATTTGCAGGCAATGTATGACCCGCATACCAGCTCCCCAACCACATCCGTGATCCATGACGGATAGAAAATTTCATGGGCAATCCAGCCCTTTTCCCTTTGATGGAAGTCTGAGCATCTAACCAGCCTGGTAGAAGGCTCGGATTTGTGGGTTTAAGGTTTTGGAAGAGGTTAGGAAACCAAAGCAGAGAGCAATAATCATCTTTCTGCATCAACGTCTTTATCTAATACCCTGTTTCCCCGGAAATAAGACCTAGCTGGACAATCAGCTTTAACGCGTCTTTTGGAGCAAAAATTAGTATAAGACCCGGTATTATATTATGTTATATTAGACCCAGTCTTATATTATAGTAAAATAAGACCGAGTATTATATTATATTATATTATATTATATTATATTATATTATATTATATTATATTATATTATATTATATTATATTATATTATATTATATTATATTATGACCCGGTCTTATATTATATTACTATATAATATTACTTATATTACTATAACAAAGTAATATAAGTAATATTATATAGTAATATAAGTAATATAGTAATATAAGACCGGGTCTTATATAAGTTTTTGCTCCAAAAGATGCATTAGAGCTGATTGTCCGGCTAGGTCTTACTTTCGGGGGAACACGGTAGTAGGAACTGTAAAAGCAGAATGTGTTCAAATGTTCCGATCGCCCCCTCGTGTTAGAAACAAGAACAACACACCAGGCGAGTAATAACATTTTCCAGCTGCAAAGAATTGACCTCAGAGATCTTAATTCAGTCAAAACCCTCTATTTCGAGTTCTTATAAGGACACTAATCCTATGGGATTAGTGAGGAAGTTGACGAAGGCAAGGCTCTCACAGGGAAAGGGAATCACCAGGACATACAGCAACTTAGTGGTAAAGTCAGGACTAAAATCAAGTTCTAAACATCGTCTCCTGTATTCAGGATACTTACCACAGAACAATAAACTAAGAAATAATTTTCTTAAAAGAAGCAACGACACAACATCGTACACACTATAAAGCACACAGTAAAATGCCCATAAAAAGTCTTTCTTCTTTTAGAACGTAAATTATTTGAAGGCAGAAACTTTGGGCCTGTACTCAATACCCTGATGATTAAGAAATGGTGATGACAACGATAAGGGCCCTTACCATCTGTCACGCTGTTCCCATGTGTCCCATACAGGCTTAGTAGCACTCGGTTGCTATGACCACTACGCCATCCTCCTTCTTTCATTCGACAATACTCATGGAGCTCCTCCTCTGTGCCAGGCACTGTTACTGGTGCTGGGGATGGCAAAGTGGCCAAAACAGAGCCCCCGCCCTCAGGGAGCGTAAAGTCTAATTGGGGGAGTTGGATGATAAGTGAATACCAAACACATGGCATGTTGGTGTTATGGGCTGAATGTTGTGTCCCCCCAAAATCCATATGTTAAAGCCCTAAGCCCCAGTGTGACTGTCTTTGGAGATAAGGTGTATAAGGAAGTAATTAAGGTTAAGTAAGGTCATACGGGTGGGGCCCTGTGCCAACAGGATTAGTGTCCTTATAAGAAGAGACCCCAGAGGGCATTTGCTTGCTCTCTCTGCCCCAGTGTGCACAAAGAGGGCATGAGAACGCACAGTGAGAAGGCAGCTTCATGCAAGTCAGGATGAGAACTCTCACCAGATACCAAATCAGCCAGAACCTTCATCTTGGACTTTCCAGCCTCCAGAACTGTGAGAAAAAGAAATGTCTGTTGTCTAGGCCACCCAGTTTATGGTAATATTACAATGGAATATGGTATTGTGTTCTGGCAGCCCAAGCTGACTAAGACAGTTGAGTAGTCATTATAACTAGGAAGAGAAATGAGGCAGGGCCAGGCAGCAGGTGGTGGGACGTGATGTGCTACTTTCACTAAAATATGAGGAAAAGCCTCTCTGATAAGGTGCCAGTGTTTAGCTCAAGGAAGTTTTACATATATCATTATGTCATACTCATGTAACATCCACCTAGATCAAGATAGGAAACATGTCCAGCACCCCAGCATGCTCCTTGGTGCCCCCCGCTCAGCAGTACCTACCTAAAGGTAACCATTGTTCTCACTTCCATCAGCATGGATTAAATTTGTATGTTTTTGAACTTCGTAATCGTGGAATCTTATAGTATGTTGATAGACATTTGGGTTGTTTCCAGTTTGAGGCTATTATGAATAAAGCTGCAAAGAACTCTTCTTGAACTTGTCCTTTGGTAGACATAACACTCACTTCTGTCGGGTATATGCCCAGGAGTGAAATTACTGCATCATAGAGGATACATATGTTCAGGTTTAGTAACTACTGCCAAATATTTTTTCAAAGTGGTACTAGGTATATGTTCCCAACAACAAAATAAGAGAATTCCAGTGCCTCCTCACCAACACTTGGTATGTTAATCTTTTAAATTTTAGCCATTCTGGTGAATATGTCATGGTATCCCTTTGTGGTTATAATTTACATTTCTCTCATGAAAAAAAGAAAAGATGTTGAGCACCTTTTCATATATTTGTTGGTCATTTTTATATTATTTCTTATGAAATAGCTGTGCAAGTCTTCTGCTCATTTAAAAAACCAGGTTATCTACCCACAGAACGGAAGGAAATATGTGCAAATCATATGTAAGGGTCTAATATCCAGGCTATATAAAGAATTTCTACAACTCAACAACAAAAAGATAAACAATCCAATTTTAAAATGGGCAAAGGACTTGAACAGACATTTCTTCAAAGAAGATATATAAATGGCCAACAAGCACATGACAAGATATTCAATGTCATTAGTCACTAAGGAAGTACAAATCAAACATAATGAAATACCACTTCACATCAGAAGTTAAATGCTCTGGCCCAGCTCACAACCCACTGGCCCTAAGTGCCCAGAATTCAGAGAGGCAGAAATGTTGGTGAACAGAGTTAATGAGCACCACATGTCTCAAGTTTTTGTTTGTATTTTAACATCATGGAAATGAAACAGCATTACTTTAATTGTCATGGGCTAATAAGAAAAGAACCGAGTTGAATTTTATGCTTAAAACTGAACTGTGCATCAAGTGAAGGTTGGTGATATCCCAGAATGATGCACGACAGGTTTCAGAGAAACCCCCCTTCTTCTCCTCTTTCTCTTCCTCTTCTTCCTCCTCGCACTTCTATGACCACTGTTACTAGTACTTCTACTACCACTAATACAAGCATATTCTGCTAAGCACTTTGCATGAATGATTTCATTTCACTCTCCCTATGAGGTAGGTATCAGCACCACCCCATTTCACTTTTGAGAAACTATGGCTCAGAGAGGTGAAGTCATTTGCCCAAGGTACCCAGCTAGTAAGTAGTAGAAGTCCTGATCTACCTCAGGCAGCCCAACTCTATAACGCACGCTACCAATACCAGGTGTTGTAAATATTCAAATAGAGAAAAGTGGTGGGAAATCAGGGTCAGCCTGACCCTCTGTCCTACAAACAGTCCAAACTCAAAGAACTGGGCCTTTGCAGCCAGGAGCATCTTGTTCTGAGTTGTAATTTACTTTCACCAAATAACATCACCTGTCACATTACATTGTTGACAATTCTAATTTTCATTTGTAAATTTGGTTTGACAGTTCTGTAAGGAGTTTACACCTAGTGTTACACGGCTACATTTATAATAATAAAGCACTTTCAGTGAATTCTATACGGTGGGAGAGGGTCAGGAAGTTTTTTCCTTTAAAAAAGTCCATGTATACATTACCCGGGTTTGAGGAATGACTGCCTCTAGGATAAAGCCCAAATTCCTAAGCAAGGCTTGGAAGGCCCTGTGTGACCTGGTCCCCGCACATACCTCCAGGCTCATCACCTCTATATCCCCTTTTCTCTAATCCCCTGAACACTTGTAGGTCCCCAGCTTAAAATACCTTGCTTTCTCAGGCTTTGTATAAGTTAGGAATTGGTCTGGCGCCATATAACAGAAAACAAAACCCATCTTACAGGGGCTTAACCAAATAGGGGCCTTATTCCTCTCATGTAACAAGAAGTCCAGTGGTGGGCAGCCCAGGGCATATATGGTGGCTCCTCAATGCCAGCAGAGACCTCCCGTCCATCCTCATTCCTCGCCCCCTGTGTATGGCTATCAGCTTTGGCTCATTCCCTCATGGTCACAAAATAGCTGCTCCACCTCTAGCATCTTATCTGCATTCCAGGCAAGGGTAAGAGCAAAGAACAAAAGACATGCCAACTGAGCCTGCCCCCCTTTAAAAAGTTTATCCAAAGGCCCCTCTTAGCGTCTTCTGTTTACATCTCAGTGGCAAGACCTCTGGAATCTCTGTCATATGGCCCCTAAAAGTTTGCTTACCTGCTGGTGAGGACTATGCCTTTCTCCAGTGAAACTGAGTAAATTAGTAGGATTCCCACATCCTGGACAATGCCTGCTTCAACCACAAAAAGTTCCCAAAATACAGATGTGCCAGTTCACCTTCTCCAAGGAGCAGACGCCAAGATGGGATTAGATGTGCAAGAGATTTATGGGAAAAACATCTGTGGACAATAAAGAGGAGAGGCCAGAGGAGGTAAGGAGAGCCTTCAGACATTGATGCAGGTCTCACACATGTGAAAGAGAGGGAAAGGAAGGAGATTTAGGGAAGAAGAGTCTCAGAAGACCATGCAGTTCTAAGGACACTTGAGCCAAGGCAATGGGGTGTCCTTGAGCCACAGATGCCTGTTTTAGGTGACCTGTGTCTCCTAGGAATGGGCACGCACCAATACCCCTACTGTGCTTCATCACTGGCTGGGAGGGCTCTGCGCAAATGCAGGTACAGACTGGATGCAGAGGGGTTGCACCCGGGGCTGCCAGGCAATGACGGACAGCAAAGGAGCTGAGTGGTGCATTTTCATGACCACCATACAACGTATTAGATTTTTGGATAAAAGGACCTCTCAAAATCCTCCCCCTACAATGCCTGCAGAATCAAGTCTGAAGTTCAAACTCATGTCCTGCATATCTTGTGCTCTTCTCCCCCTCCACCCATTTTCCAGGGTAGAGGAGGGAGTAACAACTATTGGGGGTCAAGTATGTGTTGGGCTGTCCTGTGTGCTTTTATACCCCATCTAGTTATCACAGCAACTTTGTGAAGCAGGTATCGCCTCACCTGTTTCATAGCGATGTGGAGGGTGGCCGAGCCTAGCTGCCTAGGGGAAGTGGGCAAGCTGGTATCTCGTACTTTGGACTCCTGGGGTGGGAAGCAGTTTCTTCCAAGACTTAACATAATTACATACCATAATAGGGAACTCCACAAAGACAGTAAGTGGAGTCCGTGTACTGGGCAGGAAGAAAAAAAAGAGTAAAGAAAGAGAAATGTTCTCTTCCCTTTTCCTGACCTGAACCCTTGCCCAGGAAGTACTGCAACTCTCTCCTTTGTGCTTCCAATAGACGTGGTTCTTGCTCTTATAGCCTTCATCATGCTGGTGACAACCGCTTAGAATCATCTTGCTTTGTTTTAACTCTTCAATTATGTGCATAGATCCTTCGTTCTTGCAGCCATGTAGGCACTGGGGGTTCCATGGTAAAGGAAATAGGCACTGTCCATGCCCTACCAGAGCTTCTGGTCTGGTGGAGAAGATGGCAATAAAATACAAAGGATATGGAGATGAAATGTCCAGAGTTCTATGGGAGGGTACGGCAAGGGAACAAAGCAAGGGTAGGGGACAGAGGAAGTATATAAAGCCAATGATAACTATAGAGTTGTCATAGCCTGTGACAGCTATGGTTTTGCCTTCCTGTCTGTGTACCACTTCCCACCTCCTGTAGATCAAATAACGCTCTCAATTACAATGCTCTGTCCCTCTGCCACCACCACTCAGCTGGGCATGTAATCCAGGCTGGTGAATGAGAACACCCATCCCTGTGACCACAGGGATTGGTTTAGGACTGGGTATGGGAGCCCAGCAGGGCCAATCAGAGCCTTCCCTGAGTTTTGATCTAAGGAAACAGGGAGATGGGACTTTTCTTCCTCTAAAACCATAAGCTGTAAGGACAATGTAAACTGGAACTGCTCGCCATTTCCCCAGGCCACATGGAGAAAGCCATCTGAATGGGCAAGAATGAAGCTGATGCACAAAGGAAAGTATTAGGCGGGTGCAAAAGTAATTGCAGTTTTTGCGATTATTTTTAACCTTTTAAACCGCAATTACTTTTGCACCGACCTAACCAATAAAGATGGGATAGAGAGAGCCATGGTGGTATCTTCTAAGGCCCTAGATCTATTTGTACCTGAAGTCCATCTCTAGATTTTTTTAGTTAATGTGAGTTATCGACTTTTTTTAAAGCTAGTTTAAGTAGAGGCTGTCACTTGTTAACAAAATTGTCCTGATCGATACGTTGAATTTTTTTGTGCTTAGCCCAGAGTAAGGGATAGATAAATATTTGTTAGATGGATGGACGCTGTGGGCAGGCGTTGACATGAGCCAGTTTTCTTCCTTCATCCTGCTTTTCAACTTTTGAAGCCTAGTAGTTGAAATTCTCTGTGAATAATCCCTTAATTCACTTTTTAAAACATTTTATTTATTTTTCCATCTTTATTGCGATATCATTGACATATAACATCCTGTAAGTTTAAGGTGCATGTGTTGATTTGATACACACTTCATTTTTGATTTCTGAAAAATATAGCCCCACAACTATGGCTTTGTAGCAGCTTACAAGGGCTTTTCATTAGGCCTGGCTCATCTTTAGTAACAGAGAATTTGTTCTTGCTCTAAAATAGATAGATAGATAGATAGATAGATAGATAGATAGATACATAGATAGATAGATAGATTCAAAATGTAGCTTAAGATCTGAAATAATAAAAAGTACAATGGGAGCAGCCAGTTGGTTAGCGCACCAGCTCTTAACAACAAAATTGCCGGTTCGATTCCCACATGGGCCAGTGAGCTGCACCCTCCACAACTAGACTGAAGGCAACGACTTGAGCTGAGCTGCCGGTGGGCAGCCGGATGGCTCAGTTGGTTAGAGCGCATGTTCTTAACAACAAGGTTGCCAGTTCGATTCCCGCATAGGATGGTGGGCTGTGCCCCCTGCAACTAGATTGAAAACGGCGACTGGACTTGAAGCTGAGCTGTGCCCTCCACAACTAGATTGAAGGACAATGACTTGACTTGGAGCTGATGGGCCCTGGAAAAAAACACACTGTTCCCCAATAAAATTTTAAAAATAAAAAATAAATCTCTTCTTTAAAAAAAAAAAAAGTACCATGATTGAGCACAGCTATAGTCCAGATCATGGGATCACTTTCCAATTAAAGGAACCAGGGCTCCATGGAGATCTAGCTGATTCTAGGCCTGAGTTAGGAAATCTGGAGCATCTTCTAGTGGCAGAAAGTAAGGAGGAGCTCAACAGGCATGGGTGGGCAGGCATTGATGGGGTTATGTCAAAGGGACACAGAGTTCCCAACCATCAAAGGTGGAACAATTTGAACACTAAAATAAATAAAGTAGTAGTACTAGGTTATAGCCCAAAGTATAAAATAAATACCGATGAGTCAATTCTGAATAAAGAAACGAATAGGGGTAAAAGACAAGTCTCCCATGCAGAAGAATTCCAAACAATCTGTGTAGCTACTATGCCTACAAGGAGGGAAGGTACAACTCCTCACTCCTTCAGTATGGGGTGCACATAGTGACATCCTTTCAAAGAGTACAATAGGGAAAGACGGGGGTAAAAAAGAAACTTAGCAGTAGAGAAAGCTGACGTATACCACCTCAGCCAAATGACCGAGGCCAACATCAACAGTGAGAAGTCATGTTGGTAGTAGACACCCTTGACAGGATGTGATGAGAATGGCGCTTTACCTCTGTGGTCTTCCTCCCAAAAACCCATTACTCCTGTCATCAGACAAATACACATGATCACTGCTCCTCAAAACTGTCAAAGTCATCAAAAAACAAGGAACATCTGAGAAACTGTCACAGCCAAGAGGAGCCTAAGGAAACATGACAACTAAATGTAATGTGGTATCCCAGATGGATTCCTAGAGCAGAAAAGGGACATTAGGAGGAAACTAAGGAAATCTGAATAAAGTATGGACTTTAGTTAATAATAATGTATCGATATTGGTTCATTAATTGTAACAAAGATACCATGCTGATGTAAGATGTGAATAAAGGAGGAAGTGGGTATGGGGTATATGGAAACTCAGTCCTACCATGTTTCCCTGAAAATAAGACCTAGCCAGACAATCAGCTCTAATGCGTCTTTTGGAGCAAAAATTAATGTAAGACCTGGTCTTATTTTACTATAATATAAGACCAGGTCTTATAACATAACATAACATAACATAACATAACATAACATAACATAACATAACATAACATAACATAACATAACATAAGACTGGGTCTTATTTTACTATAAGACCCGGTCTTATATTAATTTTTGCTCCAAAAGACGCATTAGAGCTGATTGTCCAGCTAGGTCTTATTTTCGGGGAAACATAGTATCTCTGCAATTTTTCTTTCTATATCTAAAACTGTTCTAAAAAATTAAGCTTATTTTTTTAGAAATGTATTGTGATCAGAGTTAACAACAGACATACAAAGAGCTCTGGGAAGTTGTCACAGTTGTCGCTGGTCCTGACCTCACTCTCACTTCTTGAAGGGATCTATGAAAAGCAAAGAGCTTGTACTGCTTGCTTAGGAGTTCCGTGAGCAGGATTAACCACCCATAACAACCCCAGAGAAATGCAGACTAAAGAGAGTTTGACAGTTTGTGTTCCTGTAACTGAGAATTTCAATTCAATTTAAAAGTACCTACAATTGGCAGTAGCCCAGGTCTACCCCGCTGCATTGAAACCTCAAGTAGGCCTAGTAGGGCTGCAAGAAACACACATAGAATGAGGAAGGGACTGGTAACTGAGGCACAACAAGGAATTTGGAACTTACAACCCAGACATGAGGCACATATCATGGTAGCTGACACGATCTGTCTCCCAAAGTAAAAAGGGACAAATGGCTCCCCAGGGTAGGTTCTAGACCCCCCTCATGGGGCACATTCCTCATCCCACTAGGATACCTGAGGCCAATGGACTTCAGTTGTACCTCTGAGGACCAAGGATCCATGTCCAAAGCCGGAGGAAACCTGCAATCTCAAGTATCCCCTTCACATAGCTCTTTGACAGCTGGGGTTAAGTCATCTGCCTCATCAGTCCTTGAATCTGGACCAACTCTGGGGGTCTGACCTAGCTCACAATCTCACCCAGGTATGGGTGTCACACGCTATAGATGAGGGCAAGTGTGAGAACGTGGCTTGAAGGGCGAGACACCTCTCTGGGCAGAAGTTCTGTGAGGGGAAACCATGTAGTAAGTCGGAAACAGTCACTGTCAACTAACAATGATACATCAAGCCTGTCACTTTTACTTTATGATGCAATTTGTCATACAGATGCTTTTAATTTTGATACAGTCAAATTTAACAATTTTTTCCTTAATGGTTTGTACTTTTTGCATTTTAAGAGACCCTCCTCCACGCTGATGTTCTAAATATAACTTTTCAATGTTCTTATAAAATTGTAAGGTTTCACTTTTCACATTTAGAGCTTTGAGGCATCTGTAATTCATTTATGGTCTGATGTGACATAGGGAGCTGATTCTATTTTTTCCCATACAAATAATCTGTTGTCCCAACACCATCCCTTCCTCACTGCCTTGCCAATCTGGTATCTAGGCTGAGTCAAAGTGGGCCAGTTCAGCAACTCGGTGGAGGCCTGTCGGCACTGAGCACTGGCCTTGTAGTACCTTAGCAGCTACATGGATGAAGGAAGACACCTCCTATGGTTTTGAGAAAAGTTGCCGTGTAAAACTAGAAACTTTCAAGGCAGAGCAAGAAGTGTGGTACAAAATCAGTTACAACTCCAGGCTGCAGAATCAGACGACAGCATCAGACCCCACTTTTTTCTCCCTTCCTGGGGCTCTATGGCTACTCTTCCTGGGGAGCCCTTGCTCTGAGTGCCCCATCACCCCCAACTTTTTCCTGGCTGCTTAAGTGGACAAAGGGAGCCCACTCCTAGAGGCCTAAGTCGGGTTCCTAGAAGCAGAGAAGGAGGCAGGCAGGGATTCTTGTGCAAGTGATTTATTGAGGGAGGGCCCTAGAGAGAAATCTATGAGGAAGTGAGGGAAGCAGGACAGAGCTCAGAAGAAATCAAGCAAATTCATGCTTTTAAGAGAGGTCTCACCGCAGTCTGATCCCACAGGGAGCTCTTGGGCATTTTTTACACTGCAGAGTTTGTCCCGCCTTGAGGCCAGAGAGCTGGGCTTTAAACCCCACCCTATTAGTCAGCCATTGGCCATGGGCCACCCCAGCTGTGTGTGTAACCTCCCAGGCATCTTCTGGCCAGGCAGCTCTTATTAGCTAAGAAAACCTGCCAAAGAAGGATGGAGCCATTAGCTTTTACCAGCCAACACCCAAAGCAGCTGGGAAATGGGTGCACTGGCCTGATAAAGAGGATCTGGGCAGAGAACCAACAGCATCTACCATGGAGACCAAATCACCATACACTGTAATTCAGTGTGAATTAGAAAGAAATATTCTAAACAAAGGCTGAGGATGTGATGATGGGAAAGGATTAGTGACAAATATGTACTTGGATGTATCTTTCACAAAGCTTCATTTGAGAATGAATTTACTATTTGATATTTATGTTACACCGGTTTAATCAAATTGTCCCTTGGCTTTACTTTTTTCTGATGCCAACAGAAATCTATGTTCACTGTAAATTATTCAGATGCCAAAGTAATTTATATCTTAGAAAGTAAAAGTTCCCCATAATGTCATATAACCTCCCCCCACACCCTCATCCTGATATAACCACTGTTAAGAGTTGGAGGTATATGTCTCAGTTTTTATCTATAAAAGGAATTGTTTTGAAAAGTCTAGAAAGCAGAACAGATTTCATGAAATCTGACCCACTAAAAACTTCTAACAAATATACTTCATGGTTAATTTGAAAGCTTTCTTTCTGAGTTGGGAAATGAGACAAAGATACCTGCTTGCATCACAAATATTCCCCATTTTCCTAAAGGCCTCAGGCAATACAAGAAGACAATAATTAAGGCATAGGTTTGGACAGAAAGAGGTAAAAACTGACACTATTAAATAGTGACTTGATTGTGCATATAGGAAGCCCAAATGAACCTAAAATAAACTATTAGAATAAATAAGTTAATTTAGCAAGTTTGCCAGATACAAGGTCAACATAAAAAGTGTACTTCTACATACAAACAACAATTAGAAAAGGAAAGGTAAAAAAAGCACTGTGTACAATAGCATCACAAGTTTAAATATCTAGAAATCAAATTTTAAAAGTTGTACAGATCTCTACACACACACAAAAAAACCCCAAAACACTAAAAACAAAAAGCCACCAACAAATATAAAACATCATTGAGAAGAAGTGAAGGTTTTCTGAGACACTGATGGGGCTTCTCTTAGTAAATCTTCTACTTCGGCCTGTTTGGGTGGCTTTCCGGCCTTCATTTGGACTATGTGCCATCTTTCCATAAGCACTGAACAAATCAACAGCAAACGTTTACTTGTCAGGAACAGTGGCAAATACATGTCATGCACACTTTCCTTTATCATCAGAACAAACCTGTCCACTGTTATGACCTCCACTGTACAAGAGGAAATTGAGGATCAGAGAGTTCAAGTAACTTTCCCAAAGTCACCCAGACAGCAAACTCTAACTCACGCCTGTCTGACTCAGAAAACAGTACTCAGGATACCCGTTCAGTGACTAGAAACTCAATCTTTAGATTTATAGTGAGGTAATATTTTTAAGTCCAAGGTTGTAGGAACGTTTATAAAATAAGTTTCAAAAATTCCACAAAATGGCAAAGGTTGATTTTCAGGTGGGAAATCTTGGATATGAGTTCATTGGTTTTGGGAACCGTGGAACAGAAGGGCCATCACTTGCAGGTGCAGTGAGGACAACTGGCCACTAGATGGCGGTGCAGCTCATCGCCAACCTCCATAGCCTGTTTGTTCTAGTGGCCAAATCACATGAGAGCAGGGAAATGAGAAAAATAAGCACAATGCAGGGCATCAAAAAACAAAAAAAGCTCGACCCAGAAGACGAGATCTGCAAGTTCTTAACCAGAAGAGGATGTGGACAAGGCAGGGGCTGGTGCCCCTAGTCCTGGATGAAGATAAAGATGTTCTCACAGAAACAGTGTATGCTAGGACAAGCAGGCGTTTTTGCATGCAGGCCACTCAGAAAAAAGTAAAAGTATTTACACATTGTCTTTTTACACATTTACAAAAATAAAAGTGTTTACACGTTTTACAAAACAAAACGAACAAATCAAAAGCTTAATGTACTACTTTTAAAAGCCTATCCTATATTCTGAAATCATGTTCTTCCTACTCTTTTGGGTGGTAATGATGATTATTCCTCTTGTGAAGATGCAAACACCTTTTTTAAATAAAAAAAAAATCTTACTGTGCATTCTGAAAGTCTGGGATCAGTAAAGTACCAGATTCTCATGAAAAGCAAATCCAAGTCAAATATCTTAATGTAGTTTCAAGATTTCCAGCCCTCAAACAGCTGCCCTTAAAATAAACAAGCTAAAGTGCCTGTGAAAGTTAAATATAGCCATGAACATTCTATTTAGAAGCTCTATTTTTTTTGTTTTAATGGTGAAGTGAAAAGACGTTGATAAAAGAATCGAGAGGTCAAGGAAGCTCAGAGTTAGTGAGCATTTCCCAAGGGAAATACTGACATCGATTTAAATAGTTGAAGCATCAGGAAGGTATAAAACTATGGGGAGGTGGTTCCAGAGAAAGTGTAACCAGAAGTCTTTTAGCCCAATTGAGGATTGACTGAGAAAGCTCAGAGCTGCGGGGATGTCCTGAAATGGAAGGGAGGGGAACTGGGAAGATGAATCCTGGATAAATATAGTCTTTTGTTTTGTGCTTAAAGATGGTGAGTGTTCATGTCTCTGGGTGTAGCTACAAGGCATCAGGGGCCAGAGGATGGGTGTAGAAGACCATCCAGCTATGGACACAACCTTTTTTTCCCTAAGAAATACTGAAATCCGAAACCCTCAGTTCAGCCTCCTGGAAGTCTTCCTGACTCCTGCTACCTTGCACACGCAGGACGCCAGCTATCTGCTTCTTGGTGTTACTTGCAATTCTACTTCAGTGTTTCTTTGGTTAATAATTTCCTCAGGCCTACTGTGTGCTAATTGCTATATACCTTGAATTTTCACAGCGTGAATAATTTCTCCCAAATTACCAGTGAGGAGCCTGAGACTACAGAGTGATGTGGTGATTCTCTCAGGATGACTTTCCCTGTTGGTCACACAGGGTCCTGAGCTCTGCCGAGGAGCTGGGCTGGGTGTGGGTGCCCTGCCACTGTGGGTGTGGAGTACAGAGGAAATGCAGCCTGAGCCCTGGATGAGGAAAACCAAGGAAAGTCCCAAGTGTCAAGTACAGGAAAGTAGGTGTTGGGCAAGAATCAGATGGGAGGCCGAGGCTGGGCTTCTGAGGATGAGTAAGATGGGCCCGCAAGTTCAGGAAGCAGTGCAGGGCAGAGTCCCAGAAACACAGGGTTCAACAGGGCAAGAGCATAATGGAGGTTGCCACTGAATTGCACCTGGAGTCAATAACCTTGTGTGGGGAAGGGCAGCAAGAAGAGGCTGGCCGCAGGAGTTAGACACGGCTGGGAACGGGGAGGAGGCTGTCCTCGCGTGGGACAGCTCTTTCCCAATTCTCTCACATCTCTCCTCTCCCTCCCTCTAGGTACTCAGCTCTAGAATTAACCTGTTTTCCTGAGAGAAAATGGGCGTGCAAAAGAGTTCAACAGGCGTGCAATTTGATCATTCTAATTCTAGGTTTGCCTTTTTAAAACTATATTTAAGTCACGTGCTTATAGCTTGTTTTTATTTTACTCAAGGCAGATTTAAAAGATAGATTTAAAAGGTTTACAATAAAATCCAGAAACCTGCCCGACCCCTCCCTTCTCCCCAATCTCACTCCTCAGAAACAACTTCTCTGCTACTGCTTTATGGTATGTCATGTATTTATCTCCATCTTCCTAAATGATCACTTTACATTGTTCTAGCTTATCAATCTTTGATTTCATTAATTGACTTCCAGATGAGGAATTAATTCTCTTTTTGCAACCACCCCCACTTCCCCTCATTCTCTCTCTATATTTTATATCAACCATTTTTATTAATGGTGTGATTATGATTACGTAATTACTATTTACAGATGAGACATAGTATATGATGATGATTAAATTTTCTTTTCCTGTACTTAATAACTGCCTTGTTTTTTCATTTCCTTATTTTTCTATATACCTATTGATATATATATGTATGTACATATACACACATATATATATACATGAGAGAGAGAGAACCAAAAAAATGTATACACATTTTAAGAAAGGAAAAAACTGTATTAAAATTACACTGATGGTACTTTGAGCACCTCTTGTAATTGCTGAAGTCAAATGTGACTTGGACTTTTTTTGTTTCTATCTAGATTCCCTTCACCCTCTCCTGTGTGAGGGCCCCTATTTCCTGGATCTCAAGCCTTCCTCTTTCTTGGGATATTCCCTTATTTTTCTAAAGCACATCTGGCCTTGAATTTCCTAAATATATACAACATACATTTTTAACAGCTTAATTTAGATATAATTTACATACCATACAATTAATTCATTTAAAGTATAAAATTAAATGGTTTTTAGTCTATTCACAGTTATGAAACCATCACCTAAATCGTCACCCCCAAAAGAGATTCCATACCTCTTAGCCATTACCTCCCAATCCCTCTCACCAATCCATTACCAGCCCTAGGCAACCACTAATCTACTTTCTGTCTCTATGGATCTGCCTGTTATAGACTTCAATAAAAATGAAATCAAGGGCAGCCAGTTAGCTCAGTTGGTTAGGGCGCAGTGCTCTTAACAACAAGGTTGCCATTTCGATCCCTTCATGGGCCACTCACTGTGAGCTGCACCCTCCACAACTACCGTGTTTCCCCGAAAATAAGACCTAACCAGAAAATAAACCCTAGCATGATTTTTCAGGATGACATCCCCTAACATAAGCCATAATGCATCTTTTGGAGCAAAAATTAATATAAGACCCGGTCTTATTTTCAGGGAAACATGGTAGATTGAAACAACTACTTGACTTGGATCTGATGGGTCCTGGAAAAACACTTAAAAATAAAAAAATGAGATCATCTAATACATGGTCCTTTGTGACTAGCTTCTTTCACTTAGCATCAAGTTTTCAAGATTCATTCATGTAGCATATATCAGTACTTCATTTATTTAAAAAATTTTAATTATAGTAAAATACACATAACATAAAATTTACTATCTGAATCATTTTCAGGGTACAGTTCAGTAGTGTTAAGTATATACACATTGTTGTGCATCAATCCAAAACTCTTTTCATTTGCAAAAGTGAAACTGTATATCCATTAAACAACATCCTATTTTCCCTTCCCCCAGCCCCTGGCAATTAACATTCTACTTTCTCTATGAATTTGACTACTCTAGGTACCTCATATCAGTGGAATCATACAGAATGTGTCCTTTTGTAACCAGATTATTTCATTTAACATAATGTCCTCAAGGTTCATCCATGTTATAGAGTGTGTGAGAATCTCCTTCCTTTTAAAGGCTAAACAACATTCCATTGTGTTTATCTATGTATGGACACTTGGGCTGCTTCCACCTTTTGGCTATTTACGAATAATGTTGCTATAAACATGGTTGTACAAATGTCTGAGTCCCTGTTTTCAATTCTTTTTATTGTCAAATAATACTCCATTGTAGTGATATACCACATTTTATTTATCCATTCATCAGTTGATGGACATTGGATTGTCTTTACTTTTTGGCTATTATGTATAATGCTACTATGAACATTTATGTACATGTTTTTGTGTAGACACAGTTTTCACTTCTCTTGGGTACACACTGAGGAGTACAATAGCTGGGTCACATGGTAACTATATGTTTCACATTTTGAGGAATTGTTTTGAGGACTGTTTTCCAAAGCAGCTGCACCACTTTACAAGTTGCAATAAAAAACTACAGTGAATGTTTAAATTTTTAAAAAATTATTATAGTAAAAGACACATTGCCATTAATCCCTCTCAAAATACTGCCCCTCCCTTTGAACACACTTATCCCACCATTCTTGCCACTTTCTGAAGCAGTTCTGGAAGTTCTCTTTTGTCAGTGTCTTTAGTTGTGCTGGTGTGGCTGTCTTGATGTCCTGAATTGATTCAAAACATTTACCTTTCATGGTTATTTTGACTTTGGGGAAGAGCCAGAAGTCCCCCAGTGCCAGATCCGGTGGATAAGGTGGATGAGGACACACTATAATATTTTTATTTGACAGAAACTGCCATATACCAGAAGCGGTGTGTGACACAGAGCGTTGTCATGATGGAGGATGATTTAAGACACACTTTAAAACGTACCTTCTCTCAACCGTAGCTCACACCCCACTAACTGCACTGAACAAGTTGAAACTTGTCACACACTGTTACTAAGGTTCGATGTGCCACTTCCCATATTGAAGATCCCTGCCTTTGCGTTGGATGGCACTGGGCAGCAGCATTCACCGTATGTTTTGATCACACCTCGCACATGTCTATCGGGAAGTGTGTGAGGGTTTGTTCCAATTTCTCCACATCCTTGTCAACACTTCTTATTATCTGTCTTTTATTAAAGCCACCCTAGTTGGTGTGAAGTGGAACCTCACTGTGGTTTTTATTTGCATTTCCCTAATGATTAACAATGTTGAGCATCTTTTAATCTGCTTTTTGGCCATTTGTGTATCTTCTTTGGATAAATGTCTACTCAAATCCTTTATCCATTTTGAATTGGGCTATTTGTCTTTTTTATTAAATTGTAATAGTTGATGAATTCTAAATACAAATCTTGGATCAGGTAGATTTGCAAAATTTTTCTCCCATTCTGTGGGATTGCAAGATACATTTTTTTTTTTTAATTAAATTTATTGGGGTGACAATTGTTAGTAAAATTACATAGATTTCAGGTGTACAATTCTGTATTACATCATCTATAAATCCCATTGTATGTTCATCACCCAGAGGAGATACATTTTTTGAGTCCTTGAATGTTTGAAGAAATTCTTTATTCCATCCTGACACATGATTAGTGGGTTTGGCTGGGTTGAGAAGTCAAAGTTGAAAATAATTTTTTCTCAAAATTTGAAGACATTGCCCATGACTTTATGATTTGAATGTTTCTATTTGGAAATTCTATCTATTACAATTCCCAATCTATTGTATATGATTGTTTTTCTTTCTAGAAATTTAGTATTCTCTCTTTATCCATGGTCTTTGTAAATGTAACAATGCTTTTGTGTGGCTCTGTTCGTTCTCTGTGCTGGGTAGTCAGAAAACCCGTTTAAGACAACAATTCATGGCCTCTAGTTCTGGGATTTTTTTTTTTTCCTTTGATAATTTCCTCACCTCCATTTTCTCTGTTCTTTCTTACTAGAACTTCTATTAGTTGGATGTTAAACCTTCTGGCTTGAGCCACCAATTTCCCTACTTTTTTTCTCCTGTTGTCCATCTCTTTGTCTTTTTGTTATGCTTCCTGGGGCATTTCTTTGTCTCTATCTTACAAACTTTCTATTGTTTTATTTTTTAATTTCAGTGATCATACTTGTTAATAAATATCAAGAGCTTTTTTTGATTTTGTTCCTGTGTCATAGTATCCTGCTCTGGTATTATGGATGCAATATTTTCTCTCTCTCACTGAGGATAGTACCTCTAGGTTTTGGGGTATCTGTTTATTGTTGCTTTGTTTTCTCATGCCCCTCTGCATTGCTTCTGTTTTCTCAGGTCCCTTTTTCTTTTTATTTTGCTATCAGTCTTTCATATGGAAGGTTTTCCTCAAATGTCTGGAAATCCTTGGCCATCCATTCCAGGTTAAGAATGGGGGAACTAGTAACTTGATTGAAGGTTCTGTATTTGTGTGAGGGGCTTGTGAACTATTTGCTTTTCCCTGTAACATGATGAAGGGAAAAACCTGTCTTATTTATTTGAAGACCCCCAAAATGACAGTGCGTGTGGGTCATTTATCTGGGACAGTTAACTTTTTTTAGAGAAGATCCCCCAGTTTCCTGTTTGAGGATACATTTTCTGGGAGTAATAGAGAAAAAGTGGCCTAGACATCTAACCATTTATTATGCAGAGTTTCAGTTAATCCTTTTGTTCTTAGTTCTGAGTCTTATTTCGATCTCCTGCCATGCCTGAGTTCCCTAAATCTGGGGCCTCTTAGGCTCTATTTTTCCAGGCTCTAAATACAATTCCACAGGTGAGGTTTCTAGGGAGTCAATCTATTTACTTTTCACAATATATTATTTTATTTTATCCTTCAAAGGTGGCAATCCTTTCTATAATGCTTCAAACATAGGGGTTGCCAGATTTAGCAAATAAAAATACAGATGAATAGTTAAATTTGAATTGCAGATAAACAATACAACATTTGGGACAATCTGTGTATTAGTCAGCTTGGGTGCCATAACAATAGACCCTAGATGGGGTAGTTTAAACAACAGAAATGATTTTCTTACAGTTTTGGAGGCTAAAAGTCCAAGATCAAGGTTCTGACTAATTAAGTTTCTAGTGAGAGCTCTCTTCCTGGTGTGCAGATGGCTGCCTTCTTACTGTGTCTTTACACAGGGAAGGGAGAGAAGAGAGAGTGAGCTCTCTGGTGTCTCTTCTTATAAGGACACTAATTCCTATCAGATCAAGTCCACACCTTTATGACCTCATTTATCCTTAATTACTTCCTCCAAATACAACCACCCTGAGGGTTAGGGCTTCAACATATGAATTTCGAAGCGGGGGTGGGAGACACAAACATTCAGGCCATAGCAATCATATACTAAAAATTATTGGTTGTTTATTTGAAATTCAAATGTAACTGGACGTCCTGCATTTTACCTGGCAATCCTACTCACACAGGTGTGCTTTCTTCTGCCCTTCACTGTGCGGGGCTCTGGGCATCAGCTCATTTAGTCTCTATGACAGCATTGCTAGGGAGGGCTATTACCTCCCTGCTTTTACCCCAGGAGGAAGTTATGCCTTGAGAGGTTAAGCAACTTGACCAAAGTCACAAAACTACCAAGTGGTCGAGGCAGATAGAGGAGGCAAGATCAAACTGTTGAGACAAAATGCAAATCCACTGCATCTGACTGCAAAGCAAGGCTAGTAACTGTTTTGTCAAAGTCCCTCTCCAGACATGGCTAAACCAATTCTCAGGCTTGGGACCAGGCTCCTTTATCTCAAAGACCTAAAGTTCTTTGAAATGAAATTATGTACAAGAGCCACATGCCCATATGTGAGTAATAATGCAACCTCCTGCCCTCCAAACACTGTATTCATAAAACAAGCCATGAGGTACCAGAAAACAAGTACTTGACACAACACGTTTAAAAATGGATGACTTGACTCCAGGGAAACTTGTCCAATCAAATATTGCCATGCCCCTGCCTTTTTTCCAGGATATTCACCTTTACTTTTTTTTTCTTCATTTTCAATGAGGTATAATTAACATCAATAAAATGCAGAGATCTTAATATGCAATTCAATACTTTTTGATGATTGTATGTATACAAGTATACTTTGTAACGATTGCCCAAAACAAAATGTAGAGTATTTCCATCACCCCAGAAAAGTTCCCTTGTGCCTCTTTCCAATCATTGCCCTTTGCTGTCCCCACTGCCACCACTGTTCTGATTTCTATCACCATAGATGAGCCTATTTTTGAGCAGCTTCATATAAATAACTTCTTGACTTAATGGAATGCTTTGTTTTGTTTTCGATTGAAGTGAAATTCACAAACATAATAGTAATCATTTGAAAGTGTACCATTCAGTGACATTTAGTACATTCACAATGTTATGAAACCACCACCTCTATCTGGTTCCCAAACATTTTCATCACCCCCCCCAAAGGAGACCCCATCCCCAATAAGCACTCTCCAGTTCTTCCCCACCCCCAGCACCTGGCAACCACTCATCTGCCCTCCATCTAACCTTCATTTTTCATGGTTCATCAGTTCTCAACTGGCTGGTAAAATTGAACAAGTAGAGAGAAATTATTAAAAAGGGCTCCAAGCAAGGGAAGGCAGGAGGACAAAAGCAACACTTAGGTAAAGCAAAATTAAGCCAGATGATCAAGCCATGAAGGGCCTAACACCACCAAGATAAAGCCTGCTCTTCATCTTGAGCAGAAGGCCCCTAGTCCAACCAGTCTTGAAGGCGGTTCTGGTACTATCTACAGGAGTGGTGTTTATTTTCTTATCAACAAAGCATAATTCAGTGTCAATGTTGAAAGAGAAAAGCCCCACAGCTGCTCTGTCTACGAAAGGCATTGACATAAAGACCAAAGTAAATGTTAGGATCCTGGAACCACCAGCAGGTGTTTTAACTCCAAGAATAGCAGCCAGTGGGGAGAACTGTGACCACCTGCTAAGCAGCATCTACTCAGAACTCATTTGAAATGGTCATAATAGGAATGTTTTCTGACTTCTAGGTGCATTCTATCACTGGTCTTTTTCCTAGGGCTTTCTTGGCCTTGTGAGGATTTCTGGATACTTTTTAATGTTTTCTAACCAGGTTCTTGTTCACCACCATATCCTGTGCTCCTAGTACCTAGTGTGCTACTTGCCACATAGTAGGTGAACAATAAGACATTTTGGAATGAATAAATGAACGCATGAACAAACTGTGCTACTGTAAAAGTGGGTTCATAAAATCGCTGCATTTTAGATTCAGAGGAAAAGTAGAGAGAAGGAAAACAAAATCCATGACCTCCCACAAGGGGGTGTGCAAGGTAGTTTCATCAACCCAATTAATCCTCACAATTACCTTAAAAGGTATCGTGATGCCAACTTTACAAATGAGGAAACTGAGGGTCACAAAGGCACCCTGTTGTCTCCTAGCACTGGGAGTTTGAGTTTTTTATTTGGTAATTGAGAAAACTCAGGCCCAAAGCAGTCAGGAGTCTTCACCCAGGTGACAGAGCTAGCCTAGTTAGGAGCCTGCCTAGAATGTTCCCAGGTCTGTTTCTAGTGGAACATAGAATGTAATGGTCACAAAAGCAAAATAACCATTTGTGTCTATGGCATAGAAAGTTTCCAAAGCTAGAGTATTTAATTAAAAAAAAAAAAAAAGAGCATGTGGCTTCCTGGGTAGGTTTTTAAGTCTTTAACGATTTATACTAGGTACACCCAATCTCACGAATCTCAGGGGATGCTCATGGACGCACAGCAGCAGGCCAGACAGTCGGAAGGAAGGCTGACAGGCCTGGCACCAGAGCACAAGGAATTTGCCAGTGGGTCCTGGCCAAGTCACCTTTTAGCCTTTCTGTGCCTCAGATAAGCAACTGATTACAGATGTACTGAGTGCCTGCCAAAACAGTCAATACTAATTACTGAGTGCAATTAAATGGCTAGGGGAAAAAGGTGCCCCTGGTAAAAATCCAGTCCCTGTTTCTTTCTCGGATAGGGTGACCAACCATCCTGGTTCACTGGGACTATCCTGATTTAAGCACTGAAATTCCCACATCCTGGGAAATCCTCAGTTCCAGGCATGCCGGGACACTGTGGGTAGCATGTGACGCCGAGCCTAAAACAGAGACCCCTATGGACACAGGAAAACAGTGCCGTGCCAACCACATCAGAGACTGCAGCAAAGAAAAAAAACAACTACTGTATATGGATCCTTATTTATTTAAAAAGGTGATACGTTATTCATATAGATTGTTTGCATTAATTTAGATTTTTTCAAACATTGCATCAAAATATTATTTATCTTGATTACTAAATTTTGGAGTGCTCCCTTGAATTTTGTAGCTGAGGCAAGTGCCTCTCTTGCCTCTCTTAGTCCTGAACCTACAGGGTAGCTCTAAGTGCTAGCCATGATGCCTCCAATAGACTAGTCTTTGAGACTTGGGACAAATTTGGTTTCTCTGTCTGAATATCATCAGCCACATGTAGAGGAAGGTGGATGACACAGCCCCTAGGGGCCCCTTCCAGGTCCGAATTCTGTGCTTTCATGACTAGGTGTTTGGGAACTGAGAGGCGCAGGAGGTAGACGAGGACTGGGACAGTCAGGGATAGGAAGGAAGGTAGCATGTCTGCTTGTCTGTTTTCAGAGAAACAGAACCAATAGGTTCTGTGTGTGTGTGTGTGTGTGTGTGTGTATGATTTATATGCATGTATATATATTCATATATATACAAAATTATTTCAAGTAATTGGCTTATATGATATAATGGTGGGGCAGGCAAGTTTGAAATCTGTAGGACCTACTGGAAGGCTGGAAACTTCGGGCAGGTGCCAACACTGCAGCCCACAGGCAGAATTTCTTTCTTTTTTTTTTAAATGAATCTCTCTCTTTTTTTTTTTTTAATTTTTAGTGGGAAATATTGGGGAACAGTGTGTTTTTCCAGGACCCGTCAGCTCCAAGTCAAGTTGTTGCTATCAATCTACTTGTGGAGGGCTCAGCTCACTGGCTCATGTGGGAATCGCACGCACGATCATGGTGTTATAAGCTCAGCGCCCTAACCAACTGAGCCAACAGGCCGCCCAGTAGAATTCCTTAGACCTCAGAGAAACCTCAGTTTGCTTGTTAAGGCCTTTCACTGATTGGAGCAGACCCACTCTGATGATCTCTTTTACTTAAAGTCAACAGATTATAAATGTTAACCCAGTCTATAAAATACCTTCACAGCAACACCTAGACTAGTGTTTAATGGAATAACTGGGTATTATAGCTCAGCCAAGTTGACTCTACAACTAACTATCACAAGAGGAGAAAATTGCTCAAAGACATTAGGTAAATTGTCCACGGTTCTCCAGCTGGTAGGTGTCAAAGTCAGGACTGAAAATGTGTTATGCATGACCACAAAGTCCACATTCTCCCATGAGCCTTGCTGTGCCTGGGCCTGTGGGAAAGCTCCTGAAGCACCAAAGCAGTTTCCTAATCCTCTGCATGACACTATTACTTCTGTGTCATAGTCCTTTGTGTGTGTCTCCTCCTGGACTGTGGGTTTTTTGAGGAAAGGTTTATATGTAGATGTCATTTTATCATCCACAGAACTAGTGAAGAGCCCTGCATGTGCCAGGCATTCAGTGAATATTTGCAGAATTAGGGAATCACTAATAATTCCCAACATGTTGTGTTTCTTATGACCTGAGCTTTAACTCTTAAGATATTAACTCTGTGAAATGAATAAAGAAAATCTCATTTAAAATGGGGTGGGGGGCGCTGAAAGGGGAGCTCTCGCGCACTACCACTCTGTCAATTACACACCCCAACAGGAAGAGACTACTTTGTATTCCCAACAGGAAATGTCTCTATTTTACCACTCCAGCCAAAGGAAAGATTTCCTCCTTGCCCAGCAATAAGCCCAGTCAATGGCAACCATCACAACTCAGCCAATGAGGCGCCATCACCACCCTGAATTCTCACTTTCCGCTAATGGTCTTTCATTCAAAGCACCCTCCCACTAACTTCCTCGTTTTTCTCTATACAGGAACAATTCCTCTCCTTTATTTGCTGCACATGCCTATGTTTGTAGCCATAGCATGCTTGCCCAGAATTGCAATTCTTTGCTATTCCCAATGTCAACTGGCCAAATAATTCTCCAGGTAATCCACCAAAAGAAAACGGTTGATTCGGGAAAACAAGAAAAGAAACAGAACCACCAAGGAGTGCGAGCACACTCACCAGACCAGCTGCCCAGGTGGAAAAAGGACCAGAGCCCAACACGGCTCCCCCCTTTATTGGAATCCCTTCCCCGGAAGTTACCACCGAGTTCAACAGGAAGTCAAGACTAGAGAGTTAACAAGGGGGCTCAGCTCCACCCATGGTCCCAGCTCTATGGTTAAGCATCTTAAGATGCCAGTTCACTCTTATCACCAACTAAACCCCTTTTGCTGGTAAAATAACTGGCTGTTTTATGTTTTAAGGTCTACAACTCTAACTTCTATTTTTCTTTTTAGTTTGTTAACTTTTACTTTAAGTGAACCTCAATTTCCCCACCTCCCTGACACCCAAAAAAAAATAAATAAAAAGTGCAAGAAAAAGACTCTCATGACCATGACAGTATATTCTAGAATGATGTGGCACATTCTAACTGTGATTTCTAACCCTGTTAGCTGGGTCCTGCTATTATTTTTGGATGAATGACAGGAAAATGGAGGCTCTGAAAAGTTAAGGACTTATCTAGGATCAGAGTTTTTAAGTGGTAAAGCTCAGACTTGAGCCCAGGCAACTGGATTTTACCTCCTTCCTGCCTGCCTAACCACTGTGCCACTCTGCCCAAACCAAACTGACCCCTAGTGATACAGGAGAGTTAGCATGTCCCTGGGTAGACAGGGAGGTACCTGGTGGAATAAACAAAGACAGTCATATCTCATAACTTCAGGTTTTGAAATCATTCCTTCGCTCCAGGACATAATGTAACAAGGCCTTTAAGGTTAATCATAAAATTCATTTTGGCCTGACAAATGGAGCAGATCTGATAGGTAAAGAGTGGGTTACTTTGCTAATTCCTTTAGGATGGGCAAGCAGAACAAACCTGGTAGATGAATTTCATTAGAAGGCGCCAGTTCCCTTCTTCAAACAGTTCCCTTCTCCAAAGAGCTCCCCTTCCCCAAACAGGCAAAGGGAAGGTATAAAAGTAGGAGCTTTTGCCTCAGTCAATGGGGCACCCCCCCATTCGGGACCCCCTCCTGCTCGGGAGCTGCAACCTCTTTTCCTGCCTCTAATAAACTATCTTTTAAAAAAAACTTTTTGCCTCTCCCTGGTCCGTGTTTCCATTCTTCGGCTTCACGAGACAGGATCCCGGCCCACACCCAGAAACTGCTAGCAGATCCAACATCACCTACATCACCACGGCCAGACTGAACTTCATATGTGATGAGATAGGGGGATTGTAATGGTGGCACTAAGTCTTCTGTTTTGAGATTTGAACCTCTGGTATAATTTGAATCAACAAGTATAATTTAGTTTGGGATTTTTTTGAAAGTTCTTCACTTCCTTTCCACCAACTGTTAATGATTCTGCTTCCTATACATTTATTATGCAGTTTCAATGTTTGTGTTTACTTCAGCCATTCCAGGCTTATGACTTGGGAGAGGTTTTGTATCGGTATAGGACCCACTCTGGGCTCCAACTTGAATCTACAGAACATATGCAAAGGTTGCAATAACTGGCTTAATGGCACCTTCCCCCACCCCAATGGACAAAGCCAAACTCAATAGAAAATTCCATCACAGGTCGAAGCAATTTACATCCTGGTGAGGAAATATAAAATGTGAGACAAAACAAAGACTGGAAGCAGTAGTTTGCAGTGGTTTCCAGCAGACTCTGCCCAGCTGACCTTCCGCTTACTTTAATAAATCTTCCTTCTCTATTTCTACCTGCCTCGTGAATTCCTTCATGACCCGAGAGTGAGCAGCCACGACAAGATGTCATCAAGTTGATATCCTCCACTTCTGGATGAGGAACAGAGAAGTCCAAGTGTTATTATAATAATGGCAGCACCAGAACCAGAGCTCTGGGGTCCCAGCACACAGGCATATTCTCCTAAAATTTCTCAAAGTGAAGCCTTGCTGTGGACATTGCATGCCCTGCTCAGGCCTCCAGGTGCTATTTACTTAGCTAGGTGTGAGCTCTGCCTGGCTCCCAGTCTGTTGTTTGCACAGTAAATGTTACCCAGTCCCCACCAGTCTATACCCCCAACTGAGGAGTGAGAACAGAGACTGAAAGGAACATTCTTTTGCTGGTTTTAGCCACCTTGACTTAAGTTTTCAGTTTCTATCTAATGAAATGCAAATCACTGAAAGTGGGGGTCACTTCAGAAATGTCAAGTTCTAAAAGCAGTGGGACATGCCTTGTGCAACCTCCAGGAAACCGGGCAACGTCTGAAGTCACAGAAATCTAAGTTTGAATCCCAACTCCACCACTGACTTTGGGCTTCACTTCTCAGAGACTCATCTTCCTCCTCTGAGAAATGCAGCCAATTGCAGCAATAATGGATGCCAAGTGCTTTGGATAGTACCTGGCACGTATCCCATACTTAGCTATTGTTTCTAATTTGATTTATTTTACCCATCCTTATGCTTGTTTCTTTGAAAATAAAGGGAACTTTAGAGTAAGGAGAACAAAAGCAAGGCTTAATGTTCCTTGCTACTCTGATTTCCTATTACCTGGTTCTTCCTGGAAAAGGGTTCCATGATCTTTCAGAAGTAGAAAGTGAACAAACAAGGGAGATTTTAATCAGAAATACATGCAGATTCCGTCTTTCTCAGGGAAGCCACTACCTACATGTCAACTCAAGACTCAATCAGTAACTTTACCTCCCTGATCAATTTCCAACAAGTGGTTCCTGTTCTTGAACCAGGATATGCAAACAAGGGCACTTACTGGAAGGGAGGTGTCAGGGACTCTGGTTTCATCAGCTGCCCACTCTCCCAGGAGAGCTGGTGGGAACTGTCAAGCCAGCAGTCAAGGCCAAAAGGCAAGCTGAATATTTCAAGGTCCACGGGGCCTCTCCTTTTTGAGTTTTTAACTTAAGTGGGATACATTTAAGAAATGCCAAGGAGGAACTAGTGTTGATTTACGGTTGCCAAGCCAAGTGGGTGGCAGAGAAAAAAACAGTATGAAATAGAAAAAGTTAGCTGGTATCTTGCACTCATTGTGCAAAGTGAGGAGGCGGGACAGGTGCAAGGATTACGGCCTCAGCAGGAGCCCTGGATCTCCATCCCAGCTCCTGCCCCCAAGAGATAACCTCTCCCTGGGAGTTCAAGGGAGAGTGACAATACTGCCCAAGCTGACAACAGAAGTCCTGGTTGCTTTAGGGAGAGAGGCAGAGCAGGGAAGGGGGAGGCATGACTGTGCAGAATTTAAAGCCAAACAAGAGTGGAGAGTGATGGGAACGGGAACTCTCTCTCTCTCATACCAGCCTCGATTTTTAATTTTTCTGTTTTGTAGAGTCATTTATTTTGTTCTTTAGATTCCACATGTAAGTGAGATCATATGGTATCTATCTTTCTCAGTCCGACTTATTTCACTTAGCATAATACCCTCTGGGTCCACCCATGTTGTCACAGATGGTAAGATTTCATTCTTTTTTATGGCTGAGTAATATTCCATTGTATATACGTACCACCTCTTCTTTATCCAATCATCTATTGACAGGCACTTGGGTTGCTCCCATATCTTGGCTATTGTAAATAGTACTGCAGTGAACATAGGGGTGAATATATCTTTTCAAATTAGTGTTTTGGATTTCTTTGGATAAACACCCAGAAGTGGAACTGCTGGATAATAAGGCAGCTCTATTTTTAATCTTTTGAAGAAAATCCAAACCATTTTTCATAGTGGCTGCACCAATTTGTACCCACAGTGCAGAAGATTGCCTTTTCTCTGCATCTTCACCAATACTTGTTGTTTTTTTCCTGCCTCTGTTTTTAAAGAAAAGGTGTTGGGTAAAAGAGAAATGTTAAGGAATTCTTAAGGGGGCTGAGGATGAGGGTAGGAAAGAGAGAAGGGATATACCAGGAGATCTAAAATAAGTATACAGAACTCCAGAAGGATCTTCTTATCCATTTGGGGATAGTAGAAGGTGTTAAATGTTGAATATATATTTTGTGTTAGTTTCAGGTCTTTTTTAGTACCAGATGAGCTATTACTGCTTTCTTCAGATTCTATCTCAGGGGCCAGGTGGCATCTAGCTTCTCCAGATGCCAGGCAGGGGGGAAAGAAAAGCTAAATCCTGTGCAAACTCCTACTTACCCTTCAAGACTCACATGAAAATCACCTCCTTTATGAAGCCTTCCCTGATGGGAAGTGAGTTAGGTCCTCACTCCTCCAGTACCAACACTAAAGGCTGGTTACAGTTATATTGCATCATAATTATTTACTTATCTATGTCCTTTTCTACATTCTGCTCCCCTGAGAGCAAGATAAAGGTAGCACAGAGTTCAGGATGAATGAATGATCCCAAATCAAGGTTTTCTGGCCATGGTTCTCATCACGATGCTGGAAATATCAATTCATTGCACGCAGACATCCAACCCCTGGACACCAAGTTTAAATAAAAATCACTGAATGCAAATGATTGAGCACAGGTGAAGCGAGAACCTCAAGTCAGTACAGAGGCAAATTGTCCTCGCTCACCTGCTACTCACCACGCAATTGCGCAGGTAACTGGGGGAGTGTGGGACACTTGTTGATCAAGATTCGATGAGTCCCTTTCGAAAATTTTGTTTTCAATTTTGAAGTAAAACTTAGACAATCCACATCCTGTAAGCCTGAACAAATCTGACTTTTCAAGACACGAATGAAACATTTCAGTTGAGAAATGTTTATTCCCATCCAAAGCTGCACCCAGGGCAGCTATCTTCATGACCTCTTTCTCTGTTCCAGAAGGTAAGAGCAAGTCAGACTCACAGACTCGTTGAGTTGTAAAGTTACCTGGTGTCATGCGGGGTGGCATGCGAGGTCTCAGCTCCCGCTCCCCACATAAGAACACAGGACATGGTGAGGCCAAAAAGGAACACCCACGGAGTCATAGATAGGGGAGTCATACCACTATATTCTCGCTGGCGGCATCCACCTTTCTGCAATCCGCAACCCACAATCCGCCCTTGCTAGCCCCCATTTGCTGCTAGCGTAGCCACGGCAGTTATATTAGTGGCCAATGGCTCACTGGGTACAGCTGATGGCCAACTAGCCACAGCTGATGGCCATCCAATCATGTTGATGGCCATTTACTACCTGAGCCAGCACCTTTCCGCGTGAGGCTGAGAGCCTGGAAACTGCACTCCTGGCTCTGTCCCCACACCTGGTCACCTAAAAAGTGAATCTATAGAACCTCCTGTCCCCTCAGTATGCATCTCTGGGATATTGGAGAATCCGTGTTCATTCCTTCAGCTGCTATATCTGTACAGAGCTGCCCCCTGGGGGGGTGTCAGAGACTGAGGGGTGTGTGCTCCAGTCAGGTCACCTGCTGTGGGGACAGAGCCAGGAGTGCAGTTTTCAGGCTCTCAGCCTCACGTGGAAAGGTATTGGCTCAGGTAGTAAATAAATGGCCATCAACTATGATTAGAAGGCCATCAGCTGGGGCTAGTTGGCCATCAGCTGTAACCAGTGAGCCACTGGCCACTAATATAACTGCTGTGGCTACGTTGGCAGTAAATGGGGGCTAGCAAGGGCGGATTGTGGGTTGCGGATTGCAGAAAGGTGGATGCCGCCAGCGAGAATATAGTGGTATGACTCCCCTACTTATGGCTCCGTGGGTGTTTCTTTTTGGCCTCATGTCCTGCGTTCTTATGTGGGGAGTGGGAGCAGAGACCCCTCCGGACACCCCCCACAACACCTGCATACCGTTCCCATGTGGCAAGGAGGCTCTCTGTGGGCAGGGAAGTCTCACAAGGCTCACAAACTGGTTTATTCCTATTGCTATCATCTTCCTTTAGATATCAAGGCAGAGCTTCCTATAATGCAGTCAGAGTGGCTCAGGTTGGGAAGGGTCCCGTTTGCTCTGGAGCCTGGAACTATTAGGTTGGTGCAAAAGTAATTGCAATTTTTGCACTTATTTTTAACCTTATAAACCGTAATTAGTTTTGCACCAACCTAATAAATGAAATAAGCTCATTCCTGTGTGCCAGGCTCTCTGCTAGGTTGCTTTCATGCTCATTCCTACCTCTTCCAGTAAAAACAGACGACAACAAAGGAAGCTCTTGAAGAGGCTCATGGTTTATTCCAGGTCATCCAGCAGAGTCAAGTGTTAACCCCTATCAAGCTCAAGTTTAGTGGTCAGACCACCACTTCTCCTAGTAATAATAAAAAAATATTAATGATAATAATAATAATAATAATAATAAACAACTCACTACTATTAATAGTAACCATCCTCCCCAAGAGGCTGCAGATCACTGTTTGTACAGACAAGTATTTCTGGATATACAGGGTCCCAAGGTCTATAATAAATTCTGTAATTCTGGAACTAAATGCTGGAGAATACAACTTATTTTCAAATGGAAAATGGTTATGTTTTGTACAAAACGACGGGTTCCTGTTTTAAAATTGCAGATCCCAGCTCTTTTCCCAGACCCCAGGCCTTGCTCACCTGATTGTGCAGAGCAGCTCCCACGAGCCACCAACCCCCAGTTATGGTGTAATCCGAACTCCGCCCCCGGAATCTCTCACTAGGTCATGGGTCTGTGTGCTCAGCAAATGTTTGCAGCCCTCTTCTGGGGATGTAATCCCAGGTCACAGTAACAGGACAGATCATTGGCAGCCTATGACCAGGTCTGGCCCACCCAGGGGTCAAGAGGGCATTTTGTCCTCAGGTTGGGAGAAGGAGCAATTGGAGAAAACTCATCTGGTGTCCATCGCTGTCACATTTGTTCTGCTTTGTGGACCCCGTCCCTGCTTGTGATCGGTGGTCAAATTTGATATTTAATTAGACATATTTTAAAGACTTGGCCACTCTAGTGTTCCACTTAGCCTTCTGGGACCTGTTGAACTTCTTGCTTAGAAAATATGGAAAGATGGAAGAAAGGATGAGATTAATGGTAGAATAGGAAGAGCTGGGGAGTGTCCATTGGCCTTAGAGTGGACCACCTTCGGTAACAATAATGCTTAACATGTGTTACATGCTTTATGTCGCACACTGTATTAAATACATTATTTTGTTCAATACTCGTTTCTCATTTTACTGACAAGGAGAGGCTCAGAGAGGTTAAGTAACTTGTCCAAGGTTACCTAACTAATATGTTTTAGAGCTGAAAACCTACCCTAAATCCATTCATCTATTTCAGAAGCAAAGACCCCCAGCCCCCAGGTTGTAATGACTGGTCTTACAGGGTCTGGAAATGGAAGATGGATGACCTCTGTCCCAGTGTTCTTTGAAGCAAACATAATTCTACTTCCTCTTCTGCTCTCAAAGCTTTTCTCTCCTCATATCCCATTTATTCACCAAACCAGAGTTTGGTCTCTATTTTACCCAACTGGCTCCTGGAACAACATAAATTCTGGCTGTTTCAATGAAAAAAAAAATCCTGAGAGAACAAAAAGGTACAACTTGCTGTCTTTCCCCCTGTGACTATCAAGTGTACAAGGTCAGCTGTAAATAAAAGAGAGGATTATTATTATTATTTTAGTGTTGAGAGTCTCTAGGCCATTCTCAGGAAATCCAGTCTCCTATGAGCCAGGTCATGTAAAAACGCACAGCATCACTCAAGGGCAAGGCCACCTCACCAAAAGGGGGAGGAATTCAGTTGCTGTTATTCTGGAGTCAAAGCTTCAGGATATGTATGTGTCTGGGAAGGTTAAACTTGAGTAAATTCAGCTCTTCAAATAAATATTATTTACTGAAATTAGTTATGAAACATTTTGCAACAGAGGTACGAACAGAAGCAAAACCAAGGCAGAATCCTGGAATGGACAACATTCAGGGGAAAAAACTGGTGAAATTCAAATAAAGTCTAGAGTTTAGTTAATAGCAATGTTGATTTCTTAGTTTTGATAAATGTACCATTGGTAATGTAAGTGAATAATAACATTAGGGGAACTGGAACTGGATAGGAATTTTGATGGGAATTCTCTGTACTGGCTTTGCAACTTTTCTGTAAACCTAAAATTACACCAAAATAAAAAGTTTATTGAAAAATTTTCAAAACCAGTAAACTGATATTTATTCTCCTAGTACGAATGAAAGTGGCCTGCGGCGTTTAAACTTCTTTCAAGTAAGATAATACTTGCTTCTCTTGCCGCCTTTGAACCTTGGCGTGAATAAAGTTACCGACAACGGAGAGATTGTACTTTTTTTCAAGAGGCAAAACCAAATGCAGAGCCATTTACTGCTCTGGGTCAATGCCAAGTGAAAAAGAGAGACGTGCGATATCTTTGCACTTTTCAAACGAATCTTTTCCTTTTGTTGTTGTGCCCTTTTAGGCTCTGTTTAATTTACTGGGCAAATGAACTGCAGTGTTTTGCAGAAGCCAAAGGAGTATTGAATTTCTTAGAACCCTAATACACACAAATTAACTTCAGGAAGTGTTGCAACTCTTCTCCAGAAAGGGGTGGGCAGCCGCAGGACTGAAGGAAACATTCATCAACATAACCAGGAGGATTTCCTGCATAGTATTTCAACGTTACTTAAACGGTTCATAAACGTCCTCCTTTAAAAAAACATATTCCTAAAATTAAAAGCACCGGAATCACAAGTCCTAGCAAGCCAAACAACTCCATCTATTTCTTGAGGGTAATGAAACCCTGTGCGTTCAGATTGGTTTCTTGGTTGTGACAAATATACCATGGTCATATAAAATGACAGCAGTAGGGAAAATTGAAACTGGGTGAGGATTGTACATAGCATTTTCTGTAAGATGAAGATGCAACTTGGATTCTATCAGGGAAATAATATTATCGAGAACTTTGCTCCTCACTCTTTCCTGTATCATCTGAGTTTTCTTGAGACTATAAAATGTTGTCTTAACATTTTTGCTTTTATTTTCCATTTTAATTGGTGGTTAGAAAAATGAGCAATGTAGTACTTTCTTGCTAGAATCTGTGTCTTGACTACAGCATGGGAGTGTGTAAAATATGACACCAACAAAAAGCATGGGACATCTGAATATTTAACAGTGAGTGTCAAAATCATAGCATGACGGAGCCAGAATTCCTGAATTCTATGTCCATTCTTCTCCTGAATCATTTAAAAAACTATTTAGTCAATAAACAGGGAGATACAAAGCTACCTTCAAGTGCTTACAAACAAAGTGAACTTGCACTGCCAAGTGTCACAGGTGTTTTGTTGGAAATCTGTGGAGGACTGCATGGGAACAAAGCAGGTGCAGAGCAGGGGTGATGTTTTACATGAGTTTAGAGCAATGGTTCTTCACTGGGGAGATTTTGGCTCCCAGGGAACATTTGGAAGCCTGAAATAATTTTGGTTGTCATAACTGGGGGAAGGGGTGTGGTGGTATTGGCATCTAGTAGGTAGAAACCGGGGATGCTACTAAAATCCTACAATGCACAGGACAGCCACCCACAAAAAAAGAAATGTCCAGCCACAAATGTCAATGAAGCTGAGGTTAAGAAACTGTGACTTAAACAGAGGGAGAACAGGGGTCTGCCTTGCAAACTCAGGGGAAAAGGACAGTTCAGGAAAATTATAGAATTGGAGTGAGGGACAGACAGATAAACTGGAAAAGTTATCTATAGCCTTAAGCTGATTATTTCTTCTCTTTGAACTCAGTTTTCCCTGCCACAAAACAGTGGTGTTATAATGTTAAATGACTCATCTCTCTTCCTGGTATCAGAAGGAAGTGCCACTAATAAAAATTACCATATTTTGCTGTGTAAATGCGCTCCCATGTATAATGCGCACCCTCGTTTTGGGCCCAAACACTCAGGGAAAAAATCTTTTGTTTTAATTTTCTAATTCAAATTTTTATTTGTTTACATTTAAGTACTCATTTTTTTGTATTATAAAGGAATTTTAGCATTTATTTGTTTATTTATTTAGTTTTAATTTATTGGGGTGACAATTGTTAGTAAAATTACATAGATTTCAGGTGTACAATTCTGTATTACATCATCTATAAATCCCATTGTGTGTTCACCACCCAGAGTCAGTTCTCCTTCCATCACCATATATTTGATCCCCCTTTACCCTCATCTCCCACCCCCCAGCCCCCTTACCCTCTGGTAACCACTAAACTATTGTCTGTGTCTATGAGTTTCTGTTTCTCATTTGTTTGTCTTATTCTTTTGTTGTTTTTGGTTTATATACCACATATCAGTGAAATCACATGGTTCTCTGCTTTTTCTGTCTGACTTATTTCGCTTAGCATTATAATCTCAAGATCCATCCATGTTGTCACAAATGTTCCTATATCATCTTTTCTTACTGCTGAATAGTATTCCATTGTGTATATATACCACAACTTCTTTATCCATTCATCTATCGAAGGACATTTTGGTTGTTTCCATGTCTTGGCCACCGTAAACAAAGCTGCAATGAACACTGGAGCACACGTGTCTTTATGTATAAATGTTTTCAGATTTTTTGGGTAGATACCCAGGAGAGGGATTGCTGAGTCATATGGTAATTCTATTCGTAATTTTTTGAGGAGCCTCCACACTGCCTTCCATAACGGCTGCACCAGTCTAGCATTTATTTTTTAACATATTAAGGCACATGAAATTTTATGTAACAAATAATTACAAAACAGAAGAACAGATACAAGGTTGAAGAAATTTTATGTACTGGTAAAAATTTTATGTTATTTATGCATCATAGGAGGCCAGGAACTCTTCATTGCTGCAAGTTCATAAGTTCAACAAAATCGATTATTGTATTCCAGCATATTATTTTGCATATGGATATTGTTATTGGTTTCTAGAGTTGCACTTTTAACTCAGAAGCATAAATACAATAAAAGAATAAAAAACATTTACATAGATACAGAATTAGTATTACCCATGTATAATGCACACCTTTACTTTTCCCTCGCAAATTGGGGAAAGAAAGTGCGCATTATACACGCCAAAATATGGTATGTCCCTGGACCCACCTGCTTCATGGCCCTACTCAAGCATACTTGTTTTTCAGCAGTGCCAGTAGTCCAGGCATGAGAAAAATAAAGACAGTGTATGAGAAGTCTAACTTAGGGCAGTGTGGTAGGTAAAGAGACTATAAAAGTGAGGATTGTGTTGTACGGAGTGTGACAAGAAGCCAATCACCATGGTATTTCTATTTCTCATGTAACTTGGGACCTGGAAGTGGGCAGTGTACAGCTAGGTTGGGACTAGATGGCCACTCCATATGACGCGTCAGGAACCCAGACTTCTGTCTTTCCCGTCTGATATCCTTAGCATGTGGCTTCCTTCCTCATGCTTGCAAGATGGCTGCTGAACCTTCTCAAGAGTTTGACCTTTCATCAGCATTCCAGGCAAGAAAGGGTTTGGAAAAAAAGGGCAACAGGCAAAAGGTGAAAGCCTTCCTAATTGAGACTTCTCCATTTAGCAGACTTTCCTGGAATCCTCTCTGCCTAGAATTTCCATTTATACATTGTCCTGAACTGCATTACACGGCTATCCACAGCTCAAAAGGAATCTGGGAGCTGAGTGTTTTCAGCAGAGCACCCTGAACTAAATTGTATTTGGGTTTTTGTTGCTGTTAATAAGGAAGAGAAGTAGAACAATGGTGTACCCCTGAAACTCATATAATATTGTATGTTAGCTATACTTTTAATAAAAATCTTTAAAAAAAAAAAAGGTCGAGAAGTAGAATAGATGCTGTGTAGGTAACTAGAAATAGTGCTTTAGTGCCTTAAAATGAGCACCTTCCAGGCTTTTGTTATGAGTCCAAGGTTGACCAATCTTATGTTGAATTCTGTTTTCAAGAAAATGGTATTATGCAGCCATCTTCCCGGGTAATTTAAAAGATGTTCTGTCTTTTTCTTTTTTTTTTTAAGGAGGGCACAGCTCACAGTGGCCCATGTGGAGATTGAACCAGCAACCTTGGTGCTATCAGCACCATGCTCTAACCAACTGAGCTAACCAGCCACCTCCAAAGATGTTCTGTCTTTTAAAACAGTTCAATAATCATTAAAAAATATTTATTGAATGTCTAATAGATACTCAGCACTCTACTAAACACAGAAGACCAAAGAAGTGTAACACATGATTTCTGTTTCTAATGAGCTTGTTGAAATCCAGTTGGAAAAAAAAATACAATGTAAACAAATGAAAAGCTGGATAACAATGAAAAAGAGTTAAATAATCCGTAATAGCAACATAGGAAAGCAGTCCATTGCTGATGTGAATGTAAAATGACAAAACCATTTTGAATATCTGGCAGTTTCTAGAAAAGTTAAACATGCACCTATCACATGATCCCTCAATTTTACTTCTACGTATTTATCTAAGAGAAATGAAAATGTAAAGATTTCTGTCATACAAAGATTTGTACACAAATGCTCACAGCAGCTTTATTCACAAAAGGCTAAACTTGGAAACAATTCTGTTTCTAAGCCTAAAACAAATGGTCAATCTCACTCTTCAAGAGTAAAATGGGATCAAATTTTGTGAATTTTCTCTTTTGAAAAAAACCATGTGTTTTTTGTTTGGTGGGAAACTCTATTTAATCAAGTTTGTTAATTGTGCTAATCAAATATTTTTTGTCTGCTCCATGTGTTGATTCTGGAGAGGTATATTCGTCTCCCATTGATTGTGGATCTGTCATTTCACCATTTATTTTCAGTTTTTGCTTTATAATTTCAAAATTATGTCACTCTATTTATAAAGATTTATGACTGGTAACATGTACCTTTAATCAACATGAAACATCCTTTTTTGTCCTTGTTAATGCCTCTGCCTTAAGTACTATTTTGTCTGATATTAATGTTGCTACATATGCTTTCTTTTTATAAACATTTGCCTGATAAGCCATTTTCCATTCTTACGCTGTTTTGTTTCATGCGTATCTTCTGTAAACAGCATATAGCTGGATATTGGATTTTTCACTCAACCAGAGCCTCTCTCTTTTACAAAGAGAATATAGTCCATTCATATTTATTTTTTTATTATTTATATATTTAGATTTATTCCTATCAGGTTATTTCATGTTTTCTACTTACCGTGTTTCTTGTGTTTTCCCCTTTTCTTATATTTTCTGGAACGAATGTTTTCTTGTCCACTATTTCTCTCACTCTCTCTTTCACTCTCAGTCTTGTCTTCTTTCTCTCTCCTAATATTCTGGTTCTATTCTTCTACTACAATAGTCTTAAGATATTTTTGTTCATATGGTCCTTAAAATAATTTAGTAAAACTGCATACGCCACCCCCCATTTTAAATTTAGATCTAAAATTTCTCATGATAAGCTTAAATAGTTGCAGAGGATGTCATTTCTAATGTAATTTGGAATACTGACATTTTGAATAAAACATTTTTTTAAATTTTATTGGAGAATATTAGGGGACAATGTGTTTTTCCAGGGCTCATCAGCTCCAAGTCGTTGTCCTTCAATCTAGTTGTGGAGGGCGCAACTCAGGTCCAAGTCCAGTCGCCGTTTTCAATCTTTAGTTGCAGGGGGCACAGCCTACCATCCCATGCGGAAATTGAGCCAGCAGCCCTATTGTTCAGAGCTCACGCTCTAACCAACTGAGCCATCTGGCCGCCCCCTTGAATAAAACTTTTATATCACTCTTTTAGATGTGTTCAATAGAATCTAAATACCTTAATTATTTGCTCTCCATTGTCACATGTTTTTAAATATGAGCTGACAATTTGGGGAATGGCTGGCTGGGGTGGAGGTTGGCATATTCTGGGGCTGATGATTCAACCATTGGTAATAGAATGGTTACATATATTTGCATACATGAGAATTTAGCATAAGTAATCACATTGAGGGTAATGGGTGCCTGTCAGAGAATGGATTTTAAATTATGAAAAAAGGGGTCTCAGGTGGTTGGAGCACCTTGCTCCTAACGCTGAGGTAGCCAGCTCCCAGCTCGATTCCCACATGGGCCAGTGAGCTGCGCCCTCTACAGCTAAGATAGTGAACAACGGCTCTCCCTGGAGCTGGGCTGCCATGAAAAAAGGGAAGGCTAGAATAAACCCTTCCGTGTTAGATTGGAGTTGCAGTTATTAATGTGCACTCATGAGTTTGTTTGTTTTTTTTAGATTTTATTGGGGAAGGAGAACAGGACTTTATTGGGGAACAGTGTGTACTTCCAGGACTTTTTTCTAAGTCAAGTTGTCCTTTCAATCTTAGCTGTGGAGGGTGCCATTCAGCTTCAAGTTGTCCTTTCAGTCTCAGTTTTGGAGGGTGCAGCTCAGCTCCAGGTCCAGTCGCCGTTACTAGTTGCAGGGGGTGCAGCCCACCATCCCTTGCAGGAGTCGAACCAGCAACGCTGTAGTTGAGAGGACCCACTCCAACCAACAGAGCCATCCGGGAGCTCAGCGGCAGCTCAGCTCAAGGTGCCGTGTTCAATCTTAGTTGCAGGGGGTGCTGCCCACCATCCCTTGCAGGACTCGAGGAATTGAACTGGCAACCTTGTGGTTGAGAGCCCACTGGCCCATGTGGGAATGGAACAGGCAGCCTTCGGAGTTAGGAGCACGGAGCTCCAACTGCCTGAGCCACTGGGCCGGCCCCCTCATGAGTTTTTAATACATATAGATTGACATAAAAACAGGTATAGATGTGTATATTTCTATACCTTTCTATATACGTGGATATGTATATACATACACATAAATATATCTCCTAGTTCTATCCCCCGAGAGAACTTAGAAGCAATGACACCCCAGTAGCAATGAGCACGCCTTGTGCCCATATCTTCGTCACTACATGTCATTCTCCAGTAAAAGGAGTCAGAGTGTCTTGGAGAACTATACTATACTATTTTTGCATCTTTTCTATATGTTTGAAATTATAATAAAATCAAAGTTAAAAAAATGTACCAACAAGCTCTTCTTTGAGAACCTGTAATTTTACCTCATTTCTCTTTCTCTTTCAAGTTATATTTCTACTCTACTTTCTCTGCAGACTTTTGCCAATGTAATATAGTTTTATACTTAAAAGTCTGTTGTTGATTATCTAATAGGCGACCCTGCAAAAAAAAGTATATATATTTAAGTACTTAAAAACTTTCTTACCATAAAAATAATTCTGCATGAAGCTATGGTAACTAAATTGAAATCAATACACATTTTATAACATTTATCTAAATAATTCCAAATTTTGATAATTATTAAATATAGAAAGTAAAATTATGTTGGAAATGTACAGTATCTTTGGATTCATGTATCTATGGATTAATAGTACTTATTGCTAGAATGATACAGGATTTGGAATCAGTTTTGTCCTTTTTTTTCCATTAAAAAAAAAAGTAAGTGCTGAAAACCATTGTTCATGTAAATAAGTGGATGGGGATGGAAGGCATTTTATTTTAACAATGCCCTTCAACTGTCTGAACATCTTTTGAGTTAGAAGCCAAGTCACATTCTGATCCATCATCAAAAATTATTGTATAGAACTCTCAGCTGACAATTCAATTTTGTCTTCCATCAGTTTTACCGAAAACAAAGAATTAGAACCTATGGAGTTGGAAAGGGATTTGACGCTCAGTGATGAGGGTCATTTCCTTTCTTAATACGATAATCAATAGCTAGACTGGCCTATCGGTTTGGAGTCTCAGAGGTTTTTCTACCTTAGGGCAATGAACCTTGGGAAAATTAAGCATGAGTGAAAGAAAAGAGGGTCTCCTCTCTGCGGAATGTAAGAATGGTGACTGAAAAAGAGAGATGGGGGTAAAAATCTGCCTCAGAGTCACCATTCTCAGGCAGAGAAAATCTTGAAAAAGAGATATTATCCATATACCCACATGTGGCTTGGAAAGTTTTATCCTTAGGGGTACATGCATCTTAATTTTTTTTTTAAAGAGGGGCGCAGCTTACAGTGACCCATGTAGGGATCAAACCAGCAACCTTGGTGTTATTAGCACCCCGCTCTAACCAACTAAGCTAACTGGCCACCCCTCATACTATCATTTCAACATATAATCAATATAAAAATAATCAATAAGGTATTTTACATTCCTTTTTTTTTCATACTAAGTCTTCAAACCTACATTTTAATTCATATTAGCCACATTTCAAGTGCTCAATAGCTACACATGGTTAGTGGCTACCATATTAGACAGAGCAATTCTTGAATTTTTTGTTTGATTGTTACTGGATTTTGTTTTGTTTTCTTACATGGACATTTTAGACTTGGGTCTAAGTAAACAGGCAGATCTACTGCTTCTCATCACTGTTTCTTACATTTCACAGAGAACTTTGTATTTTACATATTTCACAGCTCTTAATCACAAGTGCCTAGTAAATGTTTTAAAATAGTAATGGCATCTGATGCAAGAATTAATCAGATTAATCTTACAGACATGATATGAAACTGTTCAAAGGTTTGGACTTGAGTGTTCGAGACTTCATGGATAGCAATCTGCACTGGGTCAATTTACTGTTTTCCTCTATGATTTTACACTGTATCAAAAAGATAAAAGCCTTGAAAACAAAACTGGGGGAGTAAATTTCAACATTCCATTTCTACCCCATTAACCAAGACCAAAATGCAACCCATCCACCTTTTCTCTAACCTGTGCCTTCCTCCCATGGTTACTCATTTATACTCTGCTGGACTCACAGGGTTTTCAAATGGTTTCTTTTTGTGCCTAAATGATTTAAATTTCTTTTATTTTCACTGGGATTTCCTACAGAGTGCCAGACATTCCCTTGGAGTTCACAAATGTTACTTAATAAATAAAAGTTTGCATGACAATTACATGACTTTTCTCAGAATCTCTTACAACTTTCCAAGGTCCTTTAACGTAAACGTGTACTTCTCAACCAGCAATCACTCCAAAGACTTCTCCCAAAAGGTCTGAGGCCAGGAGTGAGTCTGCCATCCCTGGAGGCACATTAGGACCCAGATAGCCAAAACTGATGATTTATTAATAAAAAGAAAGCAGACTTCTTTGTCCTGCAGCATCTCTGATCATCCCCACCTCTTTTCTAGTCCACAGAAACTCAGGATGCCCTGCGCTGGGCCAGCTCACTTTAAATAAATTGTCACTGATTTCACTCTACCAATTTGGAGAAAGAAAATGTTAGGAGACTCATCATGGCTCAGCCCTTGGGAGTAACGGAAACTGTGCCCCATTTAAAGGGCCTGCATATCAAGAGACTTAATTGCGATAGTTCCTTCTTCCCATCCTGTTCTCTTTCCACCGAAATATCACTGAAGAGCTAATCTGACTTATTAACACTGAAGAATTACCTAGAACCATTCTCTTTTCACTTTTTGCATATCGTCCAACCATCGACTACGAGTTTTAATAATCTTTGCATCTCTGGAGCAGTGCTGAACACAGAGGAAGCAGTAACTACTTATTAAAGTATTGCTTTGTGATTCCAGGGAAGTTAACATTTTGTTAATTTGCTTTTAAAAAGTTAACATGAATGTGTGGGGGATTTTCTCAGGCTTCTCCATTTTAATATTCGCATGTCTAAATTGCTCCCCGGCTGCTGTCCGGTGGACCCTGTCTCACAAGCCCTGGGTCCTCCATTGCGCCGCAATGGCCGGGCAGGAGCTTTGAGCCTCGTTTTCACACCTGAGATATTTTACCCCCATTAAAAAAAAAAATCGTAATATACGTTCATAGTAGAAAGCTTAGAAATGCAAGGAAAAATTAAATTACCATGTACTCCTCCACCGATCGTTTCAAGCCCTCTCTATGAGCTTTAAAATGCGCGACCTCATTTCCTACTAGACTCCTACTTCGCGGAATTTATTTGCAGGCTTTTTTCTAACCCAAGGCCCGATTCGGCGCTCTCTCGACTTTTCGCTGCACTCGGGGCCCGAAGTGGTGCACGACAGAAAATCTGTCAGGCAAAGGTGAAAATCTGTTAGTATCGGTAAAAATTGTCAGTCTGGAAATCTCTCGGTTTGAAATTAACCTGTCATTTCGGGTGAAAATACGTCAGCCTAGAGGGGAAATTCGTTTGTGGAGGAAACTCCACCGGCTCCTCACCAGCCAGGTGCTCGGGCCGCCCTCGGACACCGCACCCACCCACGGACGGATCCCGCAGGTCGCCCTCAGGAAGAATGCCCCCGCACACTCTGCGGAGAACAGCCGCCGCCACGCTGCACGCCTTGGCTCCGCCCCGCTGGGCCTTTTCGACCAATGGGCGCCGATATTGGCCGCGCATCACGCAACTCTGGCCAATCGAGGGAGGCCACGACCATAGAAAGGCCGGGCGCGGCGGGGCCAGGCGGCTGGGCGGCGGCTGCACGCACTCACGTAGACGCTCTCAGGCCATGGTGGTGGTGGCACCCGCGCAGAGCCCGGCCGCCGGGGCCCCCAAAGTGCTGCTTCTGTCCGGCAAGCCTGCCGCCGCCGCCGCTGCTGCTGCCGCCGCCGGAGCCCCGGCCGGCCGGGCTCTGCCTCTCATGTTGCCGGGCCAACGAGGGGCCAGCCCCGAGGCAGAGAGCGGGGGGCCGCCCCAAGCGCGCAAACGACAGCGCCTCACACACCTGAGCCCCGAGGAGAAGGCACTGCGGAGGTGGGCGAGGGCTGGGATCTGGGACCGGATTCGAACCCGGGCAAAGGTCTGGGTCTGGATCCGGTAGCGCTCGGGCGCCCTTGGCCTGGCCGGTCTGGTGCCAGCGTGGCGAGGGCGGGGCGGGGCAGGAAGTGTGGACTAACCAGATCCACTGCGCTGGGTAGAGTCCATGGCTGCTTAGGCCTTTTTTATTTCCTCCTTTTCTGTCTCATTAGATAACTAGAGCTGGGTATGCGGGCACCAGGATTCCAGGCCATTTTGCTGTGTGACCACAGACCGGCCGTTCAGCTTTTCTGAACTTGGAGTCGATTAGCCTTCTCTTGGGTTTACCTACTTTTTTGGAGGGACAGCTGAAATGACAGCTGTTGAAAGATGAGGCTGTGAGCTCTGTAAGGCTAACTAGTCGAACCTTCAGTCTCTGCGTCCTTACAATGGTATTTACTTCATGAGATCGTCGGTGAGATTTAAGTCAGAGATGCCTAGTACTTAGTCCTCTGTTATGTTTGTTCTTTTTTGATCAGTGTGCCCTTTGTAATTAAGTGCCTCCTCGAGCAGATATGGCCCCAGCCGTCAGGGGGTTGCCTAGGATCTCAGCAGTAGGGCGAAAAGCATCAGCCTCTCCCTTACTTATGAGTTGGTTTTGGGGAGGGAAGGTTTATGTCATGGCGCGATTGGAGCCTTCACTGGATTTAATCAGTCCAGGTTGGATTCTGTTTGAGGGAAATGGAGTCAGGAAGCAACAAGGGGATAGAAAAGGGAAGAGGATATTTATGATGCAAGATGAATTGTATTCGTGTCCAGCCCGGAGCTGTGGGTAGAATGAGCCTGAGGTGGATGATGCAATATGGGAGAGACTAAAACAGTGTGGGAGAGGATAGAGCAGTTCAAGCCAAATCGAAAGAAGGCTCAATTTTTTGTTTTGTTTTATTGAGGGGAGGAACCTGAAGTGTATTTTACCATTAGTCTACCATATACTGTAAATTTATATGAAAGCACCAGCTGGCCAAGTTTTCAAATAAAGATATAAATAAGGTTTGAGATGACTCAGTGTGGTATGTCCCTTCTGTTCTCAGGAAACTGAAAAACAGAGTAGCAGCTCAGACTGCCAGAGATCGAAAGAAAGCTCGAATGAGTGAGCTGGAACAGCAAGTGATAGATTTGGAAGAAGAGGTAAAAATACTCAAGGCCAAAGTCTTCTCTTTTCTCCATTGGTGAAATGTTCTCATATTTGCTGCCCATCCCAAGTTGTTTCAGCCCCTTTAGAATAAAATTGAACATGTAATTAAAAGTTTAAGTTATGGTAGATAGGTAGTTGGTTAAATGGTGAAGTCTGATGAGAGCAGAGGTGATTGACCCTCTGGCATGTGGTACTAGATCTGTTTCAAAGTTGGTGAATTTACAACATTACAACATTTTCAAGTTAACACTAAGAAATTAGCAAGAGCAGATAGGAAATCATTGCTTAAACTTGAGCCCCTTCTTGACGTGGCCAAAAGTCCACTAACGGTTCCCTTTCCCTTCTGGGGTCCACCTAAACTTAAATTGTTGCCAGTTACAAATCTTGAATACATAACGATTATTTATATTATTCTTATTTCCTTTTTTACATATTTTGATTTTATGGTCCACTTTTATTATTACCTGCCAGTTCAAGATAGGATTTTTTTAAACATCATTTCTAAATTAAAGCCACAAGTCACCCTTTACTGAGATCTATGTTAGTTGGAGGCATTGTGTTATGTGTTATTAGTGACTCCATGAATGGCACTTCTTAAATAGCTTATTTTTAGTAATTATGACCTTGCCTTCTAATACCTACTGTGAGCAACTGGATAAGCATAGTTTCCCCAAAGGTCATGGGGGAAGGAAAGGAAATCAATTGTAATGAAACTTCATCAGGTAAATTAAGTGAAAGAAATAGATGTTTTAATAGCCTCTTACGAACTGTCTTCCAGAATCAAAAACTTTTACTAGAAAACCAGCTTTTACGAGAGAAAACTCATGGCCTTGTAGTTGAGAACCAGGAGTTAAGACAGCGCTTGGGGATGGATGCCCTGGTTACTGAAGAGAAGGCAGAGACCAAGGTAAGGACCTCGTTTATTTGGTGCCATATGTGAGAACTGGTTCTAAGTGATATGACATGACCTCTTTAATGACACTTCATTTTCAAGTGTGTAGTGGATAGTACGAAGTCCTAATAATTAAAATAAGTTCCATGACTTTCTAAGAGCAAGTACTAACAAATGCTGATATAGCTAACAAGATGTGCCAATGTTAAGAACCAGAGTAAGAGAACCAGTAAAATCTGACTTTAAATGCTACTAGAATTATAGTTTGTTGATGAGTATGAATGAGTAGGAAAAGGATTGTGATAGTGACACCTCTTTGGTAGAAGGATGGTGAATGGCTTTAATTTATGGATTATGGCAAGTTCAGTGACAGTGCCTAAGTTCTAAGACTGATAGTAGGACAGCTCTACCATGTGAAGGTAATGTTCAGAACAAACTTTAATTACTATCAAAAAAAACCCTGAGCCTAAATTCACTATAGAACTTTATTACTTAGGAATATTATTATGGAGAATATCATTAAGATATTATTTAAGAATACCAGTCCTACTTGAATCTTTAGGGAGTAAAAATGTTTTGTCACATAGAAAATCAGTGGAAAGTTAGTCTCATCTCCCTTTTTTCATCTTTTCTTGAGGAGGACTCGAGAAAATGGAAATAACAAAGAGAAAGATCTTAGCTCTAAAGTTTAGTTTTCTAACTTTCTTGAAAGTGGAGAATCACAGCTTCCCGGTTAGCATTTCCTTGGGGATTCTCAGCTGTGTGGGCTGTTTATTCACTTTGGTCTTTCCTCCCAGGAGAATGGAGCGAGGCCGGTGACCGGGTCTGCTGAGTCCGCAGCACTCAGACTACGTGCACCTCTGCAGCAGGTGCAGGCCCAGTTGTCACCCCTCCGGAACATCTCCCCATGGATTCTGACAGTGTGGACTCTTCAGACTCTGAGGTAGGGGTGGTTTGGATTTACTAAACAGCTGTATAACTATTTAATTCCATCTGTTGGATGCCCAACATCCCTAACCAGAGAGATGAGGGCAGAAGTTAGTTTGAGTTGGGTTAGAAGTGAACATCGACTACCTTCCTGTTTCCAGGTGATTTAGGACATGGAGTGAAGTAAGATAAATGGGTGTGGTGGGTCCTGGAGGTCATCCTCTAGCATAATGATTAATTTACATTAAGAAACCTAGTACTAAGTGTTTCGGGTAGATTCTCAGGTGCATTCTAATAGTTGGACTCTAATTTTTTGCCTCTTGCAGTCTGATATCTTGTTGGGCATTCTGTTCAACTTGGACCCAGTCATGTTCCTCAGATGTCCTTCCCCAGAGTCTACCAGCCTGGAGCAGCTCCCAGAGGTCTACCCAGAAGGACCCAGTTCCTTACCGGCCTCCCCTTCTCCATCACTGGGGCCGTCATCAGCCAAGCTGGAAGCCATTAATGAACTGATTCGTTTTGACCACGTATATACCAAGCCTCTAGTCTTAGAGCTACCCTCTGAGACAGAGAGCCAAGCTAATGTGGTAGTGAAAATTGAGGAAGCACCTTTCAGCCCCTCAGAGAAAGATCACCCTGAATTCACTGTCTCAGTGAAGGAAGAACTTGCAGATGACTTCATTCCAGAGCTGGGTAACCCAGATCTACTTTCATCCAGCCACTGCCTGAAGCCATCTTCCTGCCTACTGGATGCTTACAGTGACTGTAGCTATGAGGGCTCCCCTTCCCCTTTCAGCGACATGTCCTCTTTGCTTGGTGTAGACCATCCTTGGGAGGACACTTTTGCCAATGAACTCTTTCCCCAGCTGATTAGTGTCTAAGGAGTAATCCAGTACTGCCCTTTCCCTTGACTATTACACTGCCTGGACGACAGCAGAGAAGCCTGTGCTTCATTCAAAAAGCCAAAGCAGAGGGCGTACAATCCTAGAGAATTCTTCTAAAGTATTTGTTTAAACCTCACAGGTCACCCAAGTGTCTTTTGACACTCAGCAGTCAAAGGTACTCAGATATTGCTATAATTACAGCTTTTCAAGTACCTTTATCTTAAGGGCAGTAGTTTGCCCTAAAATACTTATGTAAGGGACATCGGACAAGTGTCTTATAAATGGAATTTATGAATGGCCCCTTTAATCCTCTCTCTTCCTTCTCAGCATCCGAGGCTTGCCTCCGATTTTAGGTCTAGTTTGCTTCTGCAAGCAGAGAGCACACCTACCTGAGGGGGCTCCTTTTCCCTCATGTACAGTTCAAGTAAAGATCAAGAATCTTTTGTAAAATTACAGAAATTTACTATGTAAATGCTTGATGGAATCTTTCCCTGCTAGTGTAACTTTTGGAAGGTGCTTTCTCCATTTATTTAAAACTACCTGTGCAATTAAAAAGTGCAATGCAGTGTTTTTGTTCTTTGATTCCTTCTTGGGCCTTGTGTTCTGTCTAGGCAATTCGCTGTTTGCTGTGGTAGTGATTTAACCAAAAAGCATGCCACTTTTTAAGGTGACTGAAGGATTTTCCCCTTTAATGACTGCCTGCTTCACTTTCTGGCTACCGTGATATATATGATCTACTCTTTGAGCAGTTACTGTATTTCTGAGACAGTTTCTTCAGCCTAATTGACCAATATCATAGCTAGTGAGTGGCAGAGTTAGAACCCTTAACCACTGTTTTGCCATACTATCTCATGTGAGAGAAAGACATGCCATTAAATATCAAGGTTTTCTTGCATTTATTAAAGGGATTAAGAGCATTTTCTAGAATAAGATTCCCTGGGTTCAACTCTGCCACTGGTTAGTTGGGTAACCTTGGACATATTATAATATTACTTATTTCCTCATCTATAAAGCAGCATAATAGTACCTCTAACAATTGCTACAGGATTCAAAGAGATGGTGCATCATAAACACTTGTTATATGCCAGGCACATCCCAAGCACTCAAAAATTAGCTATTATCTCTCAATCCACTTTCAAAGGGTTTTAATCTCTTAAAGAATTCCATATACTTTAGAACTTGTTTCACAAAAGAAGGAACCTATTCAGAGAAAAATCCTAGAGACATTAACACAACCCCAAAACTAGAGACTTGATAAAATCATCCTTTATGATGCACTTCTAGCTTGGGAATCCTCTTATATGAAAGGACTTCCCTCACTTACAGACATTATTTCACCTATTTCAGCATTCTACGTCAATATTTATTAAGACTACCTCGGGGAAGGTAAAAGTGAATGAATAGACAAAAGGAGAGTCCCAAGCAGCAAGGCAAAGCAAGCCATAGTTTGAACCAAGCACAAGGGAACCTTGGTGTAATGGCAGCTGTATCCATAAGTATACTTGAAGGCAAGACAGCCTAAAATCCCTGGTCACTGAACTCAGAGCCCAATCCCAGTGTTTGGCATGCAAGCTTGCTTAGGCTCTTGAGTTTCTGTATTGTAAATGTAAGGACAGTCTCCAGCTGTCCCCATGATTTAAAAACCTGATCACCAGATTTTCTAGAACTGAAAACTTAAGTGCTGATAATCTATTTAGGGATTGTGTAGGCAGATGTAATTACTGATGCATTTTAAGCCTCCATCATAATAGCACAAGCATCTGGAGGTTGAGGTTCAAGAAATTTACATTCAATGACATCACATGAAAGGCAGCTGTACTAAGAGGAATAACATACAGGACACACATAACCTGTGTAGATTATCAGGGTTTTCATTTCCTACTCAAATGGGTGGAAATTACTAAACACTTTCCTCAGCCTTGAGCAAATACCTGGTAAATAAGGAAATCTTCATATTGAAACTCTAAATTGAATGGTTAGAAATAAAAATCAAGACCTGTTCCTTCAAAGCCAAAACAAGATTTCTATTAAATGCAGAGGGTTGTCCATAATTGAGATTAAAAGCATCAGGTGACAAATGCCTGCACACCATTTCCCTGGGCTTTATAACACCATCTATGTGTGCTTCCTTGCTTTTCTAGGCATACTACTAAGGCAGACATAAAGCAGGCACAGAACTGTAGGCAGAAGGTAATACTGCCTACTCCAGGAATATTTTACAGCAGCAGTTAAATTCTAATCTCCTAAGAATTTCTTTAGAATTAAATTCTAATCTAAGAATTAAATCTTTACTGTGACTTCTAATGTTCATTAAGGGACAGGAAGACTGGCTTGTTTACCCACTAATCAGTTGTTCAAAGACAATGTCATCTTGTTCAGCTGTACTCTCAACTTCATACAGTTCATCTCTAAAATGCTACTGGTAGAATATTTGAACCAAACCGATATACACAAAACTCTATTCCCCCTCGAGGAATTTAACCTTACACTGCCTGAATCACACTTTATTGTAGATTTCAATGAAATCTAAATGGCACGTTAGGTGTTGCTGCAAAAGAACTATAAAACCACTGGCCATGTAGGAACACTGGACCTGGGGAGTTGATTGTAAGACTAACTTGTCACTGTCTACTAAGGTTTTAGTTTCCAAACCTGTAAAATAATTAAATAACTTAGCTGTGATTTCCAAATTTTTTTGAAAAAATAATATCCTGAGTTTTCTGTAACTGCAACCCAAACTTAACTCTGCCTGTCCACAAATCAGGGATACACATTAAACAACAGTTGTAAATATGCAGGCAATACTGCCACCCAGTGACCTGTCAACTCTTAAGAAAGGAATGACCACGTAACTGAACAGCATGCAATGTTCCTATTCCTTATTTTAAAATGTCCCAAGCCTATAAAAACAACAGAACTGTAAATCTATATACAGTTCTCACCTCCGTATTTGAACATTTTTGAAGATTCAGTCACCACTGCCATCTCAATACTGGCAATCACCACTGCCAATCAATGCTGTTGACTGACGACAGCAGTGAATTGCTGAGTGGAAAGCACTCTATGGGTTTTAGAATGGCAAAACATAGTCTGCCTGTTTTGGAAATAGCTAATTCATTTATGAAATGTACCTTTAACCCAACATAATCACCTCCTCAGAATAAAATTTAAGCCTCTCACTGATATGAATGCTGCTTCAAATACAATTTAGAGGAAGGTAAAGTAGCTGTTTCATTTACTTAAGTACAGGAATACAAATATCTCAAAAAGTCCAAAACACTTACGAAGTTTTATTGAAAACAATAAAATACAGAAACACCAGATTCTCATTTTAAAGTGAAATTGACAGCTTTTCCTAGAACTTTCCTAGTACTGCACTATTCTCTCTTTTAAAAAAAGAAACCAAGTTTCAGATCCAAAATAATTACTGACCTTGCTGGTAAACATTCTTCTCATGGTTCATTATTTTTCTAACTTTTACATTTGCACCTTTTCAAGAAGGAGTCATCTTTTTTTGTCTTTTAATTTGACTAATATTTGTGAGAACTGGACTTACTTTCTTCATTTTAGTAATAAAAAACAACAACCCACACACACCCTACTCAAGCTCAGAGAAAATATACATTTGTTCATTAAAGCTCACCTGCTTTAGATAATTTTTTCTTTTCACACATTCGTATAGAAAGCCAATGTTTGATCCATGCTGCAAAAGCTGTACAAAATGAAAAGACCTGTTATTCCTCTAGGAAAACCTTAAGGCAAAAGCAAAACCCTTATGCTACAAAAGAAAAAAACAAAGCAGAAGCATGGGGACTGTGGAGTCGGCTCAGATAAATAAGCACCACAAGGATGAAGACGACAATTTGTACACAAACATAAGCAAGAAGTTTAAAAATGAGCCTTAAACATCCATTTTCCTGCAGAAATAATTGTCATGTCAGGTAGCTTGACTCCTGAAACAAGTTCTGTTTGGATTTTAATTAACAGAATCTTAATTGTCTCCTATATTTACCAACGGTATCAGACTTGTTGGGGGGGGGGGGGGCGCTCTTCTTTCCTCCTTTTCTTCGTACAGACCTTTAACCAGAGGCCTGCCCAACAATTCCTATAGAAGACAATCAGTGTGTTTGGGTCCTTCTTGGCAAAGCTGTCACCTCCCCTTTCACCCTAACACTGGGAATAATTCCAAATTCTGGGCAGTCACTTCATGTTTTTAAGTTGTACTTTAGCACGGAGATTTTTTTAAGGCTACAAACTTTGCAAGTTGGTCCCATTAAAAATGATCTAAAGGCAGGAGCTTTTCAAATGGCATGAATCAAACACTTGCAGATTTCAACAGAATACAGTTTACATTCATCTCTAAATCTGAGATTAAGAAACTATTAGCTGGTTTCCAACTGGTTTCAATACTGGTTTGAAGTCTGAATAATTTTACTGTGTAGATATTAAATATTTTGTTTAAATATTAAACATTAAATCTTTTCCTGACTATCCAGACAGAAATAGAGAAGCAGGAACAAAACGCAAAAGAAGAAACAGTCTAATAAACAGACTTGTGACTTCTATGCCATTTGTAACGGGATGGGTTTCAAAAATGCCTGGGAGCTGGTTTCTAAAAAGTTACCTCTACTTGGCATAAACCACTTTTTTTTTCCTTACACAAAGTACCAGATTCCTACAAAAGGGGGGAAAAACAGAAAAAAGAATTGGGGTGGTATCCTGTTGTGTGATGAAAAGGCCAGTATACACTATTACACTCATTTAATAAGTTATAGTGAATATTTTGTAGCACTAAAGAAATTGTCATTTTACTTTGCACTACTGAGTCCTTGCCACACAGTTCTTCCTGAGAAATAAAAACTTCAATCTTGGTTATCCCCACAGGACGCCTTGAGCCAGTTTAGGTCCTGAAGATGAAGATTTCCTGCTAGCAGGAAGCTATTCTCTACTAACTTTTAGGCTACTGCACAATAGTTGAAGCACCAGGCAAATTGGCTATTTCAGTAAATTTCGACATCTGCCCACATTCTCAGTTAATTATTCAGTCATTGTTTTCTAAACATTAAAAACTTAACTTGCTAATACAGGTACAACCTTTTAACTATAGAAGTTATCATCGCTGGGCTTAGCTGACATGCCACTTCCTTGGGATTACCTAAGGGATGCTTCTCCCATAGCCAATTTGCACATGGGTTACCTCTTTTAAATCTTTTGCTCTCTCAAAGTTAATTAAGTTGTAAACATTACTGGATAACTGGGCTTATCAATTACTCGTATGCAAGGGAAACCAAGGAGCAACAGTAGCACAAGGCAAAAAAGCCTCCAAGGAAAAACCTTCTTTGCATTTTCTCTGTATTTTCATCACATTAGAGGCAAAAAGGTGAGCCACAATGCTACTGGATATTTACCATTACAGCTACATTGAATTGACAACTAATATACAAATTTCAGAGCCTCTATTAAATTTCTTAGGAATAGGCTTAAGCTACTGCTTTCTTCCTTCCGTCTCCCCAGTCATAGTCACCACTGTAAACAGAGCTCATATCTATAGATGAAGTGTGACTCAGGGTACAGTTGTAGTAGGAGTATTCTTCTTTCTTAATGCATCTTTTCCAATTCAAGTGTCTGAGTACTTTCCAAGTATATGAATGGTTTAGACAATGTAACAGATGACGTAAGCCACCCTCATACATAAAGCTTCTATACTTGCCTTTGCAGACTGTAGTCTCACATTAATAATCCCTCTAGAAAACAGCTTTTCCCTTGAGACAAGCTTCCTTGGCAAAAAGATGAATTCAAGAAACGGCTACCCAAAATGAGTCCCACCCCAAATCACAGGTGGAGATATTATTATTACACCCGTTTCATAAAACTTACAAGTCCCTATACTATATACGGAGGCTCACGACCGAACACGAGCCTTCTAAAATTTGACTTTAGTATAGAAACAGGTTTCTAGAGTTCCATCTCTTCTTCTGTGCAAGCAGCTGTCTCCAAACTATTATAAATAGGCATCCCTGTTTGCCGAGGTTCCAAGAACAGTTCAGTTCTGCTAGGGAAGGCAGTACCAGCAGTGGCATGCTTAGTTTGGCTCTCTCCTGTGTAGTTCTTAGCATTAGATGACGGCTTTGGCTTATCAGAAAGGAGTTCAGGGAGAGGTTTCCAGAGCACAAGCTCCATGGAAGGACGGCTCCTAAGACATAAAATAGAGATTTTTATAAAAAATTTTAGGACAGGAAATTAAAAGCTATATATTGAAAAGCTAATGTCTGCTACCTAATATGTAGAGTTAGGAACTGATGGCATCAAAATAGGAGATTTATGACAATCCAAATTAATCTTTAGAAAGGTCACTCAAGTACATAAAATTTCACAGTTCTGCCTGTATTTCAACCAAACCAACTGGTTGTACTGATGCTGTGACTAGGAGTAATAGAAACATCCAATGTGAAAAATAGAGGCCCTTGATTTACTATTTTAACTTATTAAAAACTGTGGTTAATATTAGCAGATGTGGGCCATCTTGTATTAAACCATTATAAATGAAAATGAAACACTGAACAAACACATTAAAAGTATCTCAGTATGCCCTTTGCTTAGTATTGCTATGAAGTATAACACTTTATGCAGTAAGCCAAAATAATAATTATGTCCCCAATGCCTGTGTCTGTCCTCTTAGCCTTCCCCCATCCACTAATGCTTTGATGGTTTCTAGGACCCAAAGGCAAATAAGGCAAAATAAAACACAAACAATAAAGAATACCCCCAAAGGCTAGCTTCCAGAAAACTACCAAGAGCAGAAAGTACTGTTTTAGACTGGAGGGCAATGTGACCTGCTTACTCTTGGCTAAACTATTTATCTACCCTCAGGGCTGGGTAGTTAATTGTAAGCTGACGCTAGAGGGCTGACGGCAAAACCTTGTGATCTAACCTCAAGCAGCAGCTGAATCCACCATGGCCAAAGGCAATGCTAGCATCACTGGGACTGGTGTTCTAAGAGAATTTTTCAGATATCTGACACGTACTCTCACTACTTATCAAGTCTATCTGAAGTCTTTTCTAGGTAACACCTAAATGGTTATTTTATAACCTGCCTACAGCAGATAATGAGGACTTGAGATCATCTAACCTCAAGGACTATAAGAATTACAGGGCTATCATTAGTTCTTTTTTTAATCATTAGTTCTTATGTTAATGAGCCTCAGGCTGCTTTGCTTTTTAGGTTATGTTTGCTTTCCAGTTTCCAATCTTGAACTCTAACTATACTTTCACTGCTCACTACTACAAGTTTGTTCTGCTCTCCCTAGCTGTTTCTGTGTTTCTCTTCTGAAGATCTAGGAAATCAGAAGAGTTCATTAAATTGTGTCTAAATTAGGGGCAAAAAGGTTCTTAGAGCTAAAGGCCTGAGGGGCTATGACACAATTATATGAGCTTTGATTTGACTGCTGGGAGACATTTTTTGTTTGTTTCCTAGGTTTCAATGGTGTTCCTGGATAACTAAGAAAGCCAGGTAAACAAGAGGTATTGAAATGTGGTTCCTATATCCTATCACAAGAATTTAAGAGACTGGGCTCCCCTATTCCCAAATAGACTTTAGTGCATTTCAAGTCTTCAAAGGAATCCAGCGGTAAGTAGGCAAGGCAGCCACTCCTGCATACTTCAAACTCCTGCTTGTACAGCACTTTGCTCACCCCAATGAACTAAGAAAATGTCTGTCTCTAACCTGGGCTAAACACAAATCCTACTATGCTTTCACTTGGCTGGTGATCAGGAGATGAAGATATGGCTAAGATAGAACAGGCAGTGTCTACAGACATTAAGTTTTCCCTCCAAAATCATAATTAAATGGAAATCAGGAACCAAAACTTACATGGACTCAATCATTTTCTTTGTAAAGACTTCATCAAATTCCCTCTTCAAACCTGTTTTCATGGTATCAGAAAGGACAAGACTGGGGAGATGGTTAATATTTCTGTCGGCTTCAACTTCTTCATCTTCGTCAATTATCCTAAATAAAGGCAGCAGGAACAGAGAAAGGAAAATTATTTAGCCAAACTATTACATAGTCTAGTAATTGGACAAAACTTAAAATAACAAAAAAAACAACAGGTGCTACAGCAAAAGGTCAAGTAAAATATAAGGCTATACATGAGTGAAAAAAATTATATACGTAAGTTATTCAACATTCAATAAAAAGTTTTACATCTGATGCAATACAATTTGAAGGATGTGTCCCTGAAAACTCCCATAAACCAAAAATTAGTATTCAGAGATAATAAGTGAAAGTATTCTGTACAGTTCTGAGAAGAGCGTAGTTTAACATTTAATGTGCAGATGCTGAGTTACCTGATTTTTTTATGGTCTTCCTGAGAAGTTGAGGATCAAAATATCATCAAATGAGCAATGAGACTAGCTTAAAAGAGTAAAAACGTAGATAGGAAGAACAACAAGCAAGGTATATACGCTGCCCATTTACCTGTCCTCAATTTCCTGAAGCCTCCTCCTGGCAACTTCAAACTGCGGTTCTCCAGTTGTCTGATCCATTTCTTCACAAATAACATCTAACATGCCAGATGCAGAAAGGCCACTAGTGCATGGATTTACTCCATGACCCTCTATAGCCTGATGTGCACAAAGAATCCAGTCATTAGGACCAACACAGAGCCCTGCTTCAGTTAGCCTTTTCTTTCTTACTGGACAACTGGAAAAAAAAAAATTTCAATGAAAATCCTAGTATAAATGAAATGTATATCATCCTTATCTCTAATTAAACTCTTACATGAAAAAACTAGTAACTTTTTACAATATGTGATTACAAGACGGAAAATTATGCATTTTCTTTTTTGTCATTCTCACAGCGTCCTTGAGATATTTTCTTCTACTGCTCTCTGCCAAACTAGGCTATACCTCCAAGGTTTTGCTTTTTCAGATTATAAGTATTCAATGTGGGAACTTAAAGTTACTCCTATTTATTTGGTCCTGGATAGGTCAAGAGGGAGTAAGGAAACCAAAAATCACAAAGCAGCAATTCAGTGCCAGCCATATTTTGTCATACTGCTGCTGTTCCATCAAACTGGTCATGTGGGAAGGTGGTCTGCAGGCATCCTATAATCCCTCATGGCAAAAACATGTGCCTCATCAGGTCTGTTCCAAGTACTACAGGTGCTAATGATATTGCTTATTTCTTGGTCCTCTCCAAAATGTCACACTGTCATTTGGCTCCATGAGTTCCTGACGAATGGGGTACACTATTCTCCCACCCTGCAACATAAACTATCTTTACTTCCTAGAAAAATTTCTATTTCATAGAGACATCAAAGTTCATCAAATCCAATTTCTTTGTTTTGCAGATTTGGAAACTAGGACTTAGAAAAACTAAAGTGACCCTTCCCAAGTGTCATGTAAGATAGTTACATGTTGGGCACGAGACCCCAGAGCTCTGGAATCCTACCCTCTGTGCCATTCTCACTAAAACCTCCAGCCTCCTTAGGAAAGTTCAAGTATTCAAACTCTTACCATGAACTCCAGTAGTATTTGCAAACCCTATGATATGCCCAGCTTAGTTGAAAGACGCCTGAAGCAAGTTAAATGGACAACTGGCACTGTTCTATGTAAGTATTTAGACCGAAAGTACTTTATTACTTGAGCATCAGCAAGTGCAATCTCAAGATCAGAACACAGCTATGCAACCAAAAAAAATTCATTTTAATTGCTACCACAGCGTCTCCTTTTCTAAACTGAAGGTCAAAGGAAGCAGCACAGATTTTACAAGAAGGTTCTATTCCATGTGAAGACTATAAAAATTAACATTAAAATCTCTGGCAATATGAAATCCAACGAGTAATAATGCTCTCTTGAACCCAGATTTTTTACTGGAATCAACTATTAAATAATGTTTAGTTTATAATTAATTTTAATTCATAAAGTATGAAGAATATCTTGCTATACATGAAATACTTCTGTAATAACTGCGTGGTTTTAAAGTATGTGCTGTTTTGGAAAATAGAAAAAAAGTTAAACACATAAGAAACTAGCTAAGAAAAGCAAAATAAATCTAGAGGAAACAGGTAATTTCCTACCACATTTAACAACTCAACTATTAAATGCAATTGAGGATAAGAGCTGGATTCTGATCTCTGACCACCAGCATCATTTGGACTAAATTATTTCAGGCCTGTAGGTCTATTTTGCAAATAATTATAGAGATCAATGATTAAGTCCCCCCAAAAATGTGATATAAAAGACTTCGAAGTACTGATAAAAGCTGTGAAAGTGGCATCTAGGCAGCAGACTTCTGGGCATTACACATCCAAATGTTGAGTCCCTCCCAGGGCCTCAATCTCTCCATCTGTACATTAAAGGTGGTTAACTTTTTAAGCCAATAGCTTTACACTTCAAACTTTTATTTTTAACATTGGAACACTGTATTCAATACTCTCTTATAGGGAACCCCAACAGATAAAAGCAAAGAGGTCCCTGTGCATCCACAGCAATCCCAAGGCAGTAAAGAATATAAATATTGTCTGGACAAGTAGTTTTTAAAGTAAGGCAACTTTCAAATCTACTCTTATTAGTCTATATATCAACAAGATTAGAAAATCCAAAGTTTCTACTGACCAAGTAAATAAATCATACATAAAAGTCAAAAGACAAATGATAAATTTGGGGAAAACATTTAAAACACACATAATAAATTGGTGATTTCTTTAAAAAAGATTTCTTATGAATAAGACCAGTAAGCCAACAAAAAATTTGCAGAAACATCAATAATTCACACAAAATTAAGCACACATGGCTTAAATGAAAAGATGTTCCATATAATTTACAAAACACAAATTAGTAATCTAATTTCTTAATTATAAAATCATATGCTCAGGGGCCAACCCGGTGGCTCAGGCGGTTAGAGCTCCATGCTCCTAACTCCAAAGGCTGCTGGTTCGATTCCCACATGGGCCAGTGGGCTCTCAACCACAAGGTTGCCAGTTCAACTCAAGTCCTGCAAGGGATGGTGGGCTCCGCCCCCTGCAACTAAGATTGAACAGGGCACCTTGAGCTGAGCTACCACTGAGCTCCCAGATGTCTCAGTTGGTTGGAGCGTGTCCTCTCAACCACAAGGTTGCCGGTTTGACTTCCGCAAGGGATGGTGAGCTGCGCCCCCTGCAACTAGCAACGGCAACTGGACCTGGAGCTGAGCTGCGCCCTCCACAACTAAGACTGAAAGGACAACAACTTGAAGTTGAATGGCACCCTCCACAACTAAGATTGAAAGGATAACAACCTGACTTGGAAAAAAAGTCCTGGAAGTACACACTGTTCCCCCAATAAAGTCCTGTTCCCCTTCCCCAATAAAATCTTTTAAAAAAATCATATGCACATAAAAATACATACAATTTCATGAATAATTGCAAAACAAACATCCATGAAAATAACCTTCAAGATAGGCTGTCACTTTCCCCAAATGGTCCTCTGTTCCCTCTTCCCTACAGGTAAACAGTCTCTTATGGTAATTACTTCCATTTTAAAAAGAATATATTATCACACATACAAACATGCATCCCTAAACAATGTTTAGCTTTGCCTGGTTTTGAACCTTATAGTTAGGGAATTATATTGTATATATTTTACCATTAATGGACATTTGGATTGTTTCCGGTTTTGAGCTATTATGAGCAAGGATGCTATGAACTTTCTTGTATGTGTCCCCTGATATGTGCATGTACATACTCAGAAGGGGAACTGGTGAGTTAAAGGGCACATGTGCTTTCAACTTATTAGATAATGCCAAACTGTTTCCCAAAGTACTTGTACCAATTTACATTCTCATTCATAGTGTTTGAGATTTCCTGGTGCTCCATGACCGATCCAATGTCTACTGGTAGAGTAGTATCTCATTGTGGCTTTAATGTCCACTTCCCTAAAGACTGATGAGGTGGAAAATCTTTTCATTTGGCTGGTCAACTGGATATTCTCTTTGGGGAACTGTTTCACTCATCTTTTTCACAGAGTGCTTCTCTATGAGACGCAATTTTTTACCTATCAATTAAGTCAAAAGTTTTAAAATACAGTTCTGGTGAGAAGATGGAAAAACAGGGGGCAGCCCAGTGGCTCAAGCACTTGGAGCGCTGTGTTCCGCTGCTGGTTCGATTCCCACATGGGCCAATGAGCTGCGCCCTCTACAGCTAAGATTGTGAACAACGGCTCTCCCTGGAGCTGGGCGGTTGCCAACAGCTGGAGGTCAGTGTGGGCTTCTATGGGCTGCTATGAACCACTGACCAACGACTGGTTACCGACTGCCTCAGGTGGGGAGAGCGCAAAGCTCAGAATACCAGCATGGGCCAGGGTGCTGCGCCTTACAACTAGACTGAGAAACAATGGCTTAAAAACCAGGGTGGGGGGGCAGGTAGAGGCAAAAAAAAAAAAAGAAAAAAAAGAAAAACTGGCATTCCCACTGTTAAAAGGAGTACATAACTGGGCAACAACTCTCACATAGAAAATCCATACATTTTTAAAGAGTCCATTCACCTATTTGCAAATATACACAAAGAACTTAACAAGAACGGTCATGGTAGATTTGTTAGTAAAAGATTAGAAATAGCTCAGAAATCCATCAATAGGAGACTGGTTAACTTTATCTAGCCTTACAACAGAATTCTGTTCAATTGTTGAAAAAGAAATTACGTGTAACACCATGTGCCTATATGCAACAGGCTACACAGGAAAGTAAAATGAGAAGATGAACATATTGCACAGTGTGAAGACTATCTTCTTACAAATGTAAAAAAACCAGAGGTACACACAATTATAAGCTTGTACGTTTTTAAATGAACTTCCACAGGAGAAATAGGAAAGAGGTTGAACAGGGGTTACTTCTGGGAGGAGCTGTGAGCATGGAGTGTAAGACTTTTCAATATATATCCTTTTACACATTTGGAATTCTTTTCCTTTGTGCATGTAATAATATTCACATGGCTCAACATTCAAACTTTACAATCGGGTATAGAGTGAAGTTTCCGAACTGACCTGCCAGCCACCCAGCTACTTTCTCTAAAAGATAACCAACGTTATCAGTTCCTTGTGCCTCCTTTCAGAGACACCTAATGTCTCATCTTTTCACTTGAAACAGTCGAGAATGTAAAATAGGTTACATTAAGTGACCATAAAGTGAATAAATGGCACCTGAGACTTACTCATCATCCTCCTGCTCTAGCTTGTGTTTCTTTTTACAGGGAACTGAAACACTGTTGAAATAAACAAAAAAGAAGTTAATTGAGAAATGTGCTGAGCTAGTGCTTTCAGCATTCACTCTTTCCTGCTCCAATAAGCTTGCCCACCCTACAGGTACCCACCCCGCTGTCCCTTTCCTTGTCGCGTGGGGTGGATATACAGGTCACAAGGTCAGTCAGGTAAACGGTGGGTGGTTATGACCTAACTAGAGATTGAAATCTAAACTCATTTTGTCACGGTAATGGGAGATGAATTTGGGGAGGCTCACGTAGGGAAAACGTTTTCGAGGCGCTGTGCTAACCCACTTTATTTCCAAGATCTCCAGGAGAACCCATTTCTGTCCCCCTTTGCGGAAAAGAAAGCTGAGTGTCCGACAAGCACTCCAAGTTGCGCCCATCAGCGGTCGCGCCGAGCCCGCTGGGGCAGCGCGGCGTGTGTGCGCCGAGAGGACGTCCAGGCTCCCGTCGGCCCGGGTTCCAATCCCGACCCCACCTGGACGAGCTGAGGGACGTCTCCTCACTTCCAGGAGGCGCAGGAGGGCTGAGGTCCGAACCGGACTCCCGGGCTGTGCGACCTCCGGCGACTTACAGTTAAGGTCTCTGGGGATCAGTTTCCACATCTGTAGACTTGGGGCTGAGAAGCCTCCCGCGTCCGTCCGCCCGGCCCGCCCCGCGTCGGCACGCCCGCCCGGCTCCTCACCGTCCGCGAGCGGCGCTCCCGTCGGGGCTGCTCTGAGCGGCGCGGGGTTCCGGCCGCGGAGCCAGCTCGGCGCCGTCCGCCCCCGGCGGGAAGGCCCGACCGGCTAAGGCCGGAGGCGACTGCAGCAAGTCCGAGCCTCCGCTGAGGGGGAGACCGCTGAACGGCCGGCCGAGCGCGGCCATGGCCGGGGAAGCGAGGAGTTCGTACCCGCGGCCCCGGCCACCCACGTCCCCAGGCCCGGCAGCTGCGGCCACAGCGAATGCTGAAGCGTCCACCTCTGAGCCCGCTCTTGACCTCACGTCACGCCTTCTAGAACCCTCCACTCCGGGCCGCCCAGGGGCACGCCGGGATTTGTTGTGTGTGGAGAGCCCCCTGCCGCAAGGAATGCCGGGAGTGGCAGTCCTTACAGACTACAAACAAGATGGCTACCTCGGCTTAGTTAGGCAGCTAAAGCTTGAGGATGGTTCTTTCGGGCCTTGAATATATTCTAAGTTCGAATCCTCTGTAGTAAAATCCGATAATAATAGTGCCTAGCTTCATGGGGTTGATGGGAGAAGTAAATGAATTAAATATCTAGCTCCCTTAGAACACTGCTTGGCACATAATACAGATTCATTAAATATCAGCTAGTATTACTTCCTTCTATATTTTAATATAAATGAAGTGGGTGATGCCTCTGAGGGAACAGCTTGGAGGATCAGTAAATACCTCAGAGAACTTGTGAGAAGCCTTTCAGCTTCTGCCTGGGGCATCCAGAGACACAGGCTTGCCAGAGGGGCAGAGTTTGTCAGCTCCAACCACAGATCGTGCCTCATTTTCCCATCTCAGGTAATAGTACCATCATCCAGTCCGAGTTGCTTGTGCCAACGTCAATGCCCTTCAGCCAAAGACCTATAAAGATCTACACTTGAACAAAGATGTGTTTTATTATTGACTTCTTGCAGTGAGGGAGGGTCTTAGTAAGGGGGTGTTCGAAAAAGGCTTTTATAGAATATGGGCTGTCAGGTGATTTGGCAGAAGGTTCAAAGAAGCAGAGCTTTGCTCTGGAATTAATACTGTGAGTAAGCAGGGATAATTCCATGATTGGGTATCATAGTCAATCTTTTCTAGAAGGTGGGAAACCTGTAATTGGTAAGGAAGCAAATGTTCTTCGTATTAACCAGGATACGGGATGTTTGGTCACTTTTGTGGTTTGGACAATGTCCATTTTTGTCTGCATTCAGACATGATTATGAAGTAGTCTTGTTTTATCTTGATCCATCGAACTCACATCTTGGTCCTTGTTTAATGTTGACATTCTGTGAAATTGTTTAACAGGAAGAAACCAAGTCCAGCCAGATACCAGTGCAATTTCTGCTGTCAGGAGATGCTTTTCTATTTCTAACCAAAAACCAAAGCAGCGTTGATGCCTCTTTTTTGTTCACCACTGTATTTGATCAGTTAGCAAGTCCTATGGGCTTCATTTGTGGAATGGTTCCAGATTCTCTTCCTCTTTCTCCATTTCTATTGCCCTCACAATGGTCTAAGAAAATGAATGAATCCCCTTTGCCTCATGTAATATAATGTATTAGGTTGAAGTTTTCTTAGTGGCATTTACCATCCAGTTTTGTCTCCGTAAGGGAACACCCTACTTACTGCAACTGGATATACAATGTAGTTTCCTGAGTCATTTCTACAAATGGCCACCTCATTCCTCACCTGAAAAAATATACACATATAAATATATATGTTTATAAAAAGGGAATCCTACTCTATATGTTATTCTGAAACTTTACCTAATTATATTTCTTGAATACCTATCCAGATTCATTCTTTCTTTCTTTAATTCACAATTCTATACCAGGTTGCATACCCCTTATCAGGCAATGTACTAGAATTAATAATGTATTAGGTACTTCCTATTTGCAAGTATTCCTCACATACTTCAAGTATTCCTCACAGGATAAAGTCAAGTATTCCACACAGGAACTCTAAATTGGATGCTTTTATTACCTGCATTTTACAGATAAGGAAACTGAGGTAATTTGTGATTTAACCCATTCCCTCAGCTATAAGTGAAGGAGTTCTACCCCAGGTCTGAGACTTTCGATCCTGCCCTAGACTGCTAGACTTTGCTCTATCTTACTGAATAATTCCCTGAAAGAAAGTGGTTTGGAGGAATACAGGAAAGTCTTACTATAGCGTGTCTGAGAGAGACTCCTTGGGGCTTCAGACCCTGGAAGCAAAAGACAGGATTACTGTGTACTGTTTCCTACACTAGACTGGGGAGAGTGGCTCTAGAACTTGATAGTGGCCATTTTACACATCTCTTCTCGGTGAAAGTACAGGCCTGCCTCTTTGAGGTGACCTCCAGCTTAACTCTCATGGGATTGGTGGGACATAGACATACACTTAGACATCCCCTTCCTGATTCCTTTTTCCTGTGGCTAATCTTGAAAAACAAATGAAAAAACCCACAATGTTTTCTGGTTATAAAACAAACAGGTTCTTAGTAGAAAATTAGTGGAGGTGGTGATAAAAGTATAGAGAAGAAAATAAAAATTGCCTTAATTCCATCCTGCAGGAAGCTCCACTGTCATGAATATTCTTTCAGTCTTTTTCTTACTTGTGTGTGTGCACACACACATGTCTGTGTGCTAGTGTATAATACACACATAAGAGCTCTTCATTTTCTCGTTTTGCTCTCACAACTAGACCACAGGTACTCATATGTCTCTATAAAAAATAATAAAACTAAAGCTTAGAGAGGATAAATAATGTATCTACATAATTAATAGTCATTAGTTAATAGAGTTTAGCAAGAAGCAACCTTGTCAGGATGTTAATACAAAATTATTAGGCTTCAGCCCCTCTGGAAAAAAGACACCAAACAAAACTGTTGATGGCAATGACCCGTGAGGGTTGGGTTTATCAGAATTTGCACTTTCTGGGGATAAAGTTTAAGCTTTTATTTTTTTCCCCCCTGTGAATATGAACTACTTTGTAGTCAGATAAAGAGGTTAAATGTTTTTGAAATAAACATGCCCAACATGATAAGGTACAATGGATTGAATATTTGTGTCCCTCCCTCTGTCCCCAATTCATATGTGAAAATCCTAACCCCTAGTTAGGAGGTGGGCCCTCTGGGAGGTGATTAGGTCATGAGGGTGGAGCCCTCATGAGTGGGCTTACTGCCCTCATGAAAGAGACCCCAAAGAGCTCCCTTGTCCCTTCCACCATGCGAAACACACAGCAAAAAGATGGCCATCTATGAACTAAGAAAGGGGCTATCACCAAACACTGAATATACTGGTTTCTTGATCTCGGACTTCCCAGCTGCTAGAACTGGGAGAAATAATTTCTGTTGTTTATACCACTCCGTCTATGATATTTGTTATAGCAGCCCAAACGGACTAAGACACGAGGTTAAAAACAAGAAGTCAAAAGAAGCCATCGAGACCAGCAGCAAGCATGTATTGAGTCCTCACTATGTACCAGGCACTGTACTAAGTGTAGTACTTCATGTCCTCTCCACTGTAACACTCCACTACTATATCAATATCACCATTTTGCAGCATAAGAGACTAAGATTCAGAGAAGTGAAGGCCTCATCTTAAGATCAGACAGTTAGTAATGATGGTTCTGGAAAGATTTGACTGATTCAAAAGCCAGGGAGATCATCACTGTTTTCCATAAACAAAGAGAAACGTTCTTTCCTGCTGAGCACCCACAAAATTCATATTCAAGGGACGAGCCCTGATTAGTCACGGTTCTCCAGAGAAAAGGAACCAGTAGGATATACATATATAGAGATATATGTAGGAGATCTATTATAGGAATTGACTCACATGGTTATGGAGGCCAAGAAATCCCACCATCTGCTGTCTGCAAGCTAGAGAATCAGGAAAGCCAATGACGTAATTCAGGCCTGTGAATCAGAGGGCTGATGGTATAAGTCCCTATTTGAGTCCAAAAGCCTGACAACTAGGACCACTGATGTCCAAAGGCGGGAGATGGATGTCCCAGCTCTAGCAGGAAGAGAGAGCCAATTCACCCTTTCTCTGCCTTTTTGTTCTTTTTGGACCCTCAATGGATTGGATAATGCACACCCCCATCTGAGGGCCATCTGCTTTACTCAGTTTCCCAATTCAAATGCTAATCTCTTCCAGAAACATCCTGACAGACACATTCAGAAGTAATGTTTTACCAGCTACCTGGGCATCCCTTAGCCTAGTCAAATTGCCACATAAAACTAACCATCACAATTCCTAAGGAACTAATGCTCATGCTTAAAAAATGGCAACAACCACTATTGTCAAGGGTGGAGTGAAACCTGCAAATTAAGATGTTGCTAATGAAATTCCAAATAGGTGAGCACCTTTTCAGAAGCAGCATACCAGTACTTTTATCAGATCATAAAAATATTGGTGTATTATGTCTATTGGTATGAAAAAAATGTTTATGTATAAGGACAAAAAGGGGGATGTAATATGTAAATAGGAAATACTGTGTTAGGACATGGGTGTGTTTCATGATTATTTTAAAGCGAATCCCAGAAACATTTTTTTCTGAATGCTTTAGTGTTTATCTCTAATAAATACTTTTTCAAAAAAAAATAATAACCTCAATGCTTTAGCATACCTAACAAAATTAGTAATAATTCTTCAAGATCATATAATCTGTATTCATATTTTTCCAAGTGCCTCCAAGTGTTTTTATTGTTGGTTTGATAGCATCATGATTCAACATTGCTTTAGGTTTGCCTGTCTCTTGAGTCTCCTTTAGTCTAGGTCCCGTTTGCTTTTTTTCCTTGTTAATTATTTGTTGACTCACTAGGTGATCTGGACATTGGCATTGGCATTGTGAGCACTGATGGTGGCAATGAGGCATCTTACATGGCTTCTCAGGTCAACATCAACAAGGGAGCCTGGAGCAGAAGGGGGAAGAACAGAGCAGATACAGCTACCTGCTTGGTAAGCATAGTCCCAGGGGGTGGCAGCTTCCTCGTGGAAGCAAATAGAATTTTGCAGAAGAACAGGAATATCAGTATTACCACGACCCCATCCATTTTCTTTTCCCTGCTGGAGCCTCCTAGCTGGTTTCCCTGCTTCACTACAGTCCATTAGCCACAGTGCAGTCAGACATATTTGTCCACCGTGCAATCCTGATGTGCTCCTCTCCTGCTTTAAACCCGTCTGTGACTCTCTTGGGAGAAGGTCCAACTTCCTTCAGGCTCCACTTTCCTTCAGGATCCCTCCCCTTCCCACCTTTGTATCTTCATCTCTTCCCACTCCCCACCTAATGTCTACATCTAGCAACTTGGGTTTTCTTCAATTTTCTATTGAATTTCTCTCGATTCTTCTTTCTCACCTCCAAACTTTTGCATACATGCATCCTTCTCCCTGGTACCACCTGCCATCTTGTGCATCCAAACAGACCTTTCCAGTATATCAGATGTTTGTGGTGTTTTCAGAGCCAGAAGAAAGGCGGTATTGTAGATTGCAGGCAATGACAAATGATCCTATTTTAAACTCTTGGAGTACCTTTTGGAATGTATTCTGCCCAGAGTAGGCTTGAACATAGGAAATTAGGGATTTTCACACGACTCTTCGGGGTTAACATCAATGAGAATGCCCACAGTGTTCCTTGGTTTCCTTGGTGCCCATGATTGTGGCAGAATAAATGAGCAATTGGTCTGAGCAGTGAAGCATCTCCCTTGTTTCCATATTACCCAGAGGAACAATGGAGGGACTTCTGTACATATTCTTAGCTATTCATTATACTTGTTCTCACAGCTCTCACGTGTTTTAAAAAATAACACTGGGGGCCGGTCCGGTGCCTCAGGCGGTTGGAGCTACATGCTCCTAACTCCGAAGGCTGCCGGTTCGATTCATGGGCCAGTGGGCTCTCAACCACAAGGTTGCCGGTTCAACTCCTCGAGTCCCGTAAGGGATGGTGGGCAGCGCCCCTGCAACTAAGATTGAACACAGCACCTTGAGCTGAACTACCACTGAGCTCCCAGATGTCTCAGTTGGTTGGAGTGTGTCCTCTCAACCACAAGGTTGCGGGTTCAACTCCAGCAAGGGATGGTGAGCTGCACCCCCTGCAACTTGCAACGGCAACAGGACCTGGAGCTGAGCTGCGCCCTCCACAACTAAGACTGAAAGGACAGCAACTTGACTTGGAAAAAAAAAAAAGTCCTGGAAGTACACACTGTTCCCCAATAAAAGTCCTGTTCCCCTTACCCAATAAAAAAAAATAACACTGGATTCATTAATAAAGGTTTACCCAGAGATATCTCCCTTTCATTACATGGTGATGTGGCCTATGATTTTCTTTGTATTATTTCTGCACAGACTGTGATAGAATGTGTGTGTTGGCATTGGTCCACCCCGGAGCAGGTGTGCTCCTCTCTAAGCACAATGCACGCTCCTGGGTGGCAAGGAGATTCAATCAAAGGCAGCTCCTGCAAGTCTTCAGCTATGTTCACTCTTCTGAACTCTAGAGGTTTCTGCTCATTCACATTAGCAATATTAGAATAAGTCTTTCATGGATAAGATGACTGGTGTCTAAGATACGTAGATTAACTAGAATTACTTTAGATATGTCTTCATTTTGGTATTAATAAGGTATAAAAATCTAGTGAGCACTTCACCCTGCCATACTAAAGATGGCATCCCAGGTTTGATTCTTTGTTTTTTCTTCTTTTTTCCCCCCCAGGTTTGATTCTTAAATGGTCTTGTGCCCCATACTTGTGGGGAGGGTTCTTGGTCATATCTTGGCACTGGAAAACTTTTTCGTTGGCCTCAGATAAACCTTTTGTATAAGGAGTTTTTGAGAATCAAAGAGGAACAGAGCTGAGACTTGGAGGTTCTAGAATAAATCCTATGGCCTGCTTGCTAAATGCCCTTACCAGAGGCAGAATTCTACATGAAACAAGCTTTGATTAAAACCTGGTAGAATAACAGGGTGAAAGAAGAAATCGCAGGGGAAATTTGGAAATGCTTTGAGATGAATAAAAATAAAAATACAACATACCAAAACATATGGGCCAAAGCAAGCTGAAGGAAGGGAATAATAAAGGTCAGAGCAGAAATAAATGAGAGTATGAAAATAGAGAAAAATCAATGAAATCAAAAGTTAGTTCTTTGAAAAGATCAACACGATCAACAAACCTTTAGCTTGACTCACCAAACAAAAACAAAAACAAAAAGAAAAAACTAGAAAGCAAAGACTCAAATTACTAAAATTAGGAGTGAAAGAGGGAATTATAAGTGAAAACCACGAACAAATGTATGCCAACAAATTAGATAATTTAGATAAAATGGATAAATTCCTGGAAAAATACAAATTAACAAAATTGGTTTAAGAAGAAATCAAAATTCTGAATAGACCAATAATAAGAGATTAAATTAGTGATTTATAATCTTCCTACAAAGAAAAGACCTGGTCCACATGACTTCACCAGTGAAATCCACTGAATACTTAAAGAAAAGAAAAAAAACACCAATCTTTCACAAACTCTTCCAGAAAACAGAAAAGGAGGGAAATTTTCCCAGCCCATCTGTGAGGCCAGTATTACCCTGATACTTAAACCAGACAAAGACATCATTAGAAAAGAAAACTAGAGGTCAATATCCCTAATGAATGTAGATACAAAAATCCCCAACAAAATACTAGCAAATCAAGTCCAAAAACATATACACCATGACCAGCTGGAATTTATTCCAGATAAATAAATCTGGTTCAATATTAAAAAACAATAAATTCAATACACCACATCAATAGGATAAAGAAAAAAAGCATATGGTCATCACAATAGACAATTTAATAAAATTCAACACCATTTTATGATAAAAATAGTCAACAAAATAAGAATAGGAGGGAAATTCCTTAACCTGATAAAGGGCATCTATGATAAACCTATAACTAACATATATCCAATAAGCGACTTGTATCCAGAATCTATTAAAAAATTCTTACAGCTCAGTAATAAAAAGACAAATACCTCAGTTTTAACATGGGCAAAGGAAATGAATAGACATTGCTTCAAAAAAGTCTTCCAAATGGCTAGTAAGTACATGAAAATATGCTGAACATTATTAGTCATAAATGTGACTCAAAACTACAATAAGATACCCCTTTGCACCTACTAGAATGGCTAAAATGAAAAAAAAAACAACAACAGGTGATAATAAGTGTTGACTAGGATGTGGAGAAATTGGAACCCTCATACACTTCTAGTGAGATTGTAAATAGTGAAATTACTTTGGAAAACAGTTTGGCAGCTCCTTAGAAGGGTAAAACATAGAGTTACCATATGACCCACCATTTCTACTCCCAGGCACAGATCCAAGAAAAATGAAAATATCTGCCCACACAAAAATGTATACATTTATGCTAAGTGAAAGAAGCCAGTCCAAAGACCATTTATTGTTCATGCATTTATACGAACTGTCCAGAGTAGGCAAATCTACAGATTAGTATTTACCAAGCGCAGGAGGTGGAAAGGAGGAGGGAGGGTGCAGAACAATACCTAACAGGTACAAGATTTTTTTTTGAGATCACAATAGTGTTCTAAGAGCAGGTCCTGGTAGTTAATGGTTGTACGGCTCTGTAAATAGGCTTAAAAGTATTGAATTGTATACTTTAGACAGGTGAACTTTGTGGTATATTAATGATCTCAATGCAACTTTTTAAAAACAAACCTGGACACATGTTGTGGAAGAGTAGTCAGCTCTCATTTACCCCATACTCTCGGTGGTTTCTGACACTGAAAGGAACCTGATAACTCTGAATGACCAAAGCAGCTTAGGCCAGTTTGCAGTACAAACTACCTTGCCTGCTACGGCTGGGTGCCATTTTTTTCTCCCTATCAATATGCTAGGAGGTTTGGCAGCTATTGTGAGTAAGAGACATATAGGGGTTATAGTGAGGTTTCCCCTATTTCTCTGAGAAATTGAAACTAAGGAAGCCAGACAAAATATAAAATGTAATCATGACGATGAAAGGAAACAGATAAAAACAGGATAGAGAAAAATGATGGCTCCTCAGCCAACACTTGCAGTAGAGTTAGTGGTTAGGACTACATTTCTTTCCTTTGTTCTTTTTTTTTTTCAATTGTAATAAAATATACATAACGTAAATTTCACCATTTTAACCATTTTTAAGTGTATAATTCAGAGGCACTACGCACATTCATGTTGTTGTACAACCATCACCACCATCCTCCTCCAGAACCTTTTCATCTACCCAAACTGAGGCTCTGTAAGAGTGAGCGTTTTCTGAATTTAGGGACCTGAGTTTGATTTTCCCACAAACTGTTACTATGTGAACTTGGAAGAGCTACTTTGCCATTCAAAGCCTTAGTTTCTCCCCCTGTGAAATAAGGATGATAGTTCCTGCCTGAAAGGGCCCGTTTGAGGATTCAGTGAGAAGGGGAATGTAAAGTGCTTATAAAATGTGTGACCACTAGGTCTCTCTCTCTCCTGCCCAGACACTTTTCCTCAGCGGCAAACCATTTGCCTGTTGAACATCAATGGAAGTCCCAAGGACACAGACACAATCTTTCTGCAAGGGAGTTCAGCCCCTCACTCCCCACCACAAGCTGCAGCTCCTCTTCCTGGGTTTCCTGTCTTAGCCAAGACCCTCTGCATCCTCCAGTGCTCACACCAGAAACTTGAGGTCCCTTAATTCAGCCCTTAACCACATACAATGAGTTGCCAAATCCTAACGATCCCATCTCTTAGAACACTCTTGAATCTGCCCACTTTTCCTCTCACCTCAATGCTGCCTTAGTTCCAGAATAACCGCCTCTCAACTCTATCGAAGTGTTCCCATTTGGGTCTCTCTTTCTCCAGTATCTATACTTCTCTTTATCTGGCTGCGTCTTTCTCAATATCATCTCTGTCACTGCCCCATTCCCACTCCCTACGTCATCGCAGTAAGATTCTTCATTTGTGTACATGCCATTTCTCCTGCCTACCCACCTGAAAATGCAAATGCCTTCATAGCCTTCAAGACTTAGCTCACAGGTGCTGTATTCGAGAAGCCTCCATGATTCTGCCCCCAACTTCTGACTGAGGTTAGGGGCATGTCCCCTGTGTTCCCATCTCATTTTATACTACCCACTAATATTTGCAGAATATGGTGGTGAGCCCTGTGCTAAGTACTCTGTGTGCATTCTGTTATGTACTCTTCATTCCTGGTGTCTTATCTATACTTCCTCACGTTGAGGCGGGCGCTATGGTTATCCACATTTTATAGATGCGAAAACCGAAACTTACTTGCTCGAGGGCACACAGGAGTAAGAGGAAGTACAAGATGTTAAACCCAGTTTTGACTGATTTCATGACATCTGCAGTATCACAAATATAATTTGTAACCTAACTTCTACCTCTTTCCCTAATCCACTGAATCAGTTCTGTTTCATTTTTTCACCTTACTGTTCTGACACCACCTCCTCTGCCAAGCCTATCTGGCCCCTCCCCTTTTCCCAACTGAGTTAGCTGTTTCTTGCTTGGTGCTTCCACGGGCACTGGCAGCCCCAAATAAATTTCCTGTTAAAATCCCAGTTCCAACTTCTCTTGAAAGAATCGGGAGATTGTCAATACAGTGTCTGAATCTCTGCATGGCAGCAATTGCCAGAGTCGAGTGGTGTCTCCCCCTTCCTCCCCAGCTTTGAGATGAGGCAGGTGTTCTCTATTTTCTTGAAGACCTTACCCCTTTTTAATAACATCCACCTCCACCAATGTCACCTGTGTGTGTTTCCTGCCTGGAGCCCTTACTCCTCTGTACTCTGATGATTTGTTTCTGAGTCTCTCTTGCCTCCACACAGCCATCCCTGGAAAGGAAGAGATGGTGTCTTCTCTTTATTTTTTTATCTGGCCACATCTGATATATCCAACATGTCACCAAAAGTGACAGAACCAAAGGAATTTTTCATCAAAGCAGAGCTTTAGGTCCAAGTCTGCCGGAGCCATTTATCGCTTGCCATTGAACAGAAGGTGGCATGATGACTTTGTTGTCTCAGAGAGAAGCATCTTTTCTTTTTGCTGGGAGGCACCCACAGAGACCAGAAAAGTAAGGGAGGCTCATTCCTCTCTGATTATACATTGTTTATTATATAATTCCCTTGACTATGATGGGTCCTCCCCTTGGCTTCTGTGTGAAAAAGAGTTAACGCAGCAGCTCTGAGATTGCACATCCTTAGAAAGGTCTGCTTACACGGTTGGCTCTTGGTGTCTGAGAACTTGTTTTGGGGAGTGTTTACTTAGTCCCAGAACTGATAAGAGTGGCCCGCTCTGCCTAAATTGTTTATAAAACAATATGTTTTATGCTGAATACCTGTTTTCCTTCTGGGAGTCTGGAATTTTGGCACATGCTAGGCAGAGCGTTACCATCTCCCAAGAAAAAATCTGGGTACTGAGACTCTAACACACTTCTCTGGCACACAACATTTTTACGTGGACATATGTTCTCAAAACTTGTTGCTGGGGGAATTAAGTGTGTCCTGTGTGACTCCACTGAGAGAGGACTCTGGGAGGCTTGCACCTGATTCCCTTTGGCCTTCACCCCATGTGTCTTTTCCCTTTGTTGACTTACTTTGTATCCTGTCACTGTAATAAATCATAGCCATGAGTTCTCATAGTCCTGTGGGTTCCCCTAGGCTAATGAGTCATTGAACCTGAAGGTGGTCTTGGGGATACCCGACACAGCTTCTTTCTGCTTGTCTGGATGCCACTCCCCATCTTCCGTGAAGTCTTCTTCCCTGGTTACTGCACGTGCGGGCCATCTCTCCCTAAGCCCAGTGAAGCTGTACGCTCAGGCTTTGGAAACAGGGACTCAGGTCAAATCCTGCCTCTGCTTGACAAGGTGCAGGCCCTGGCAAATGGCCCCTCTTGTAAAAGTTGTTTAATCCCCTTGGCTTGCACTTAATCTTGGTGAGTTCAACCTCCCTAAGAGCACAGGCTTTGCAGACAGATCGAGGTTTGAATCCCAGCTGTTGACTCTCTTACCTCCTGGGAGCTTGTTTTTTCATCTGTAAAATTGAATAGGGTGTTGAATAGAGCTGGTTGTCTGGCTAGGTCTTATTTTCGGGGAAACACGGTAAGTGCCTGGCACATAGTCACTGTGCAGCAAATGGGAACTTTTATTATTGTTCTGGTTATTAGTGTAAAAGTCCTCTTCCCAAGTGGGTAGGAAGCATCTAACTGTTCTGTGTGTCTCTCCAGGGCTGAGCCTTCTGTTACACAAAGTAGGTGATTGAAACTTTGTTGAAAGGATAGAGTTTACTCTCTAGCAAAAGGCATGACTTTGTTGCCAAAGTGAAAGTAATAAAAGTTGTCATTATTATTTTTAAAAATCACATTTGTGCCCCAGGCGCAGCTATGGCTAATGGCTGGTGCTGCCTGGGTTGATGTGGTTGGCCCGGGACTGAGGTGGCTGCCAAGATGCCACAGTCCAAGCCCCGGAAGATGCGATCCTGGGCTATGGCTCTGTGGGGAAATCCTCACTGACGGTTCAATTTGTTGAAGGCCAATTTGTTGACTCCTACAATCCAACCATGGTGAACATGTTCACAAAATTAATCATAGTAAATGGGCAGGAATATCATCTTCCACACAGCTGGGCAAGATGAATATTCCATCTTTCCTCAGACATACTCCATAGATATTAGTGATTATATCTTTTTGTATTCTGTTACATCAATCAAAAGATTTGAAGTGATGAAAGTTATCCATTGCAAATTGTTGGATATGGTGGGGAAATACCTATTATGTTGTTTGGGAATAAGAAAGACCTACATATAGAAAGGGTGATCAATTATGAAGAAGGGAAAGCGTTAGCAGAATCTTGGAGCGCAGCTTTTTTGGAAACTTACGCTAAGAAAATCAGATTGCTGTTGATGTTTTTAGAAGGATAATTTTGGAGGCAGAAAAAAAATTGATGAGGCCACTTCACAAGGGAAGTCTTCCTGTTCAGTGATGTAATTCTGCTGCAGGACCTGAGGATATGGACCTGTCCTACCTGAAGACGCAAACTGCCCGTTATCCCTGAAGACAAACTCTGCTTTGTTTTTCTTCTGTTAACCCGAAAGATTTCATTTGGGTCACAACTTTTTCCTGCCCCTACATTTCAGGTTATATTAAACTCCGACTGTCCACATGAGTACACGCCCACTTTCAAATTTTAAGCAATCGTATTTTCAATTAACGTATTGTATTTCTTCATAATATTATGGCCAAGAATTTTACCGGCATTAATTTTTTTCAGTGTAGTTTGTTGTTTAAAATAATGTAATCATCAAAATGATACACTTATACTATTAACTATTGCTGTTACACTGTTGTAGTATTAACTAGGCTTCCATACATCAGTGTTTATTTCATTGTTTAAGATATACTTGTAAATAACATAGCTGCAAACCTTAAAAAAATTACATTTGAGTGCTTACTATGTGCCATGCATTGTGCTAAGCAATTTGCATAATTTATTTCATTTAATTTTCACAATAACCCTGTGAGATAGGTACTATTATTATCACCATTTTAAAGAAGAGGAAATAAAGCTTAGCACAATGGTGGACTCACAGCAAATAAGTGTCAGAGCTAGGATTGAAACCCAGGTTTATTAGTCAGCTCAGGCTGCCATAACAAAAATACAACAGACTGGGTGGCTTAAACAGCAGAAATAAATTGTCTCACAGTCTGGAAGCTGGAAGTCCAAGATCAAGGTGGCAGCATGGTCAATTTCAGTTTCCAGGGAGGAGTCTCTTCCTGGCTTAGAGCTGGTGGCCTTCTCTCTGGCTTCCTCTCAGGGCCTTTCTCCAGTTTGTGTGTGGGGAGAGTGAGCGAGGGAGCTCTCTGGTGTCTTTTCTCATAAGGACACTGATCCCATTGGATCACCTTTATTACCTCATTTGACCTTAATTATTTCCCTGGAGGCACCATCTCCAAACACAGCTACACTGGGGGTTAGGGTTTCAACATATACATTTTTTGGGGAAAACATTCAATTTATAACATAAGGCCGGTCTGATACCAGAGCAGACATAGTCACAAATTAGTCAAGACCTCTGATTTGTGCTGACACTGTGTTAGGACTGATGTGGGGTTGGGAGGTAGGTGCTTAATGTGCTTCACTCCATCTGAAACTTTAATCCTAATAGGGCCGTTAACTTTTCAGACATCCTATAGGGCTTCCTCTAGGGCTTTGTCGGGAATACTGGAAAGTGTTCCTGCTTTACAAGTCCCGCTAAACTTGGAGCTTAGGCGAAAAGAAAAAAAGAGGGGAAAAAAGTAATTCCACTGACTTAGAAATAAAGTCTTTTAAAATTATTTCGCAAGTCAGAAGTGGTTTGCTGGGAGGCCATTCCAATTGCCTTTCCAGTGGATGGCAACAGGTAAGGGAAAGTTTCTTTCAAGTTCTTCCAAAGGTGTCATTTGAGGCAACATTTATCTGATTTCTTTTTGTGGTCAGATTGCTGTGGTCCTGATCATTGTTCTGAAGAAGGAATAAAGATTGTCTACAGAAATATATCAAATACTCCTTTCCTCTCCTCCATCTTTGCAGAAGCATCCAATTTAATCTGGACATTTGCTTGCATTGAAATTATGTAAAGGATTCCCTTTGTGTTTTTAGACAAGTAACGCATTCTCCTTGTAAATTGTGAGAGGGTTGGAGATTGTACTGATATTCCTAAGTACCATTAAGCCAGATAGCTGCTAGATCAAGATTCACAAGATACAAATTCTTAGATAAGGAAGAGGGCGGATGCAAAGGAGCTGCAGTTTTAAGCTCTGGTAGTATGTAGACCTTGGTTCAGAACCCTGAATTTTTCTTTTTGTTTTTAAGTTAAAGTTTATTGGGGTGACACTTGTTAGTAAAGTTACATAGATTTCAGGTGTACAATTCTGTATTACATCATCTATAAATCCCATTGTGTGTTCCCCACCCAGAGTCAGTTCTCCTTCTATCACCATATATTTGATGACTTTTTCAATTATAAACAAGCAGCTCTCTCCAAGAATTTGAATGGTGTTTCTTAGAGTTTTTTAAATCAGAATTTTCTATTTTAATCTTCGTTGATCCAGAGACTTAGGCAGCTATGCATGGTTACCAAACAGAAGGCCCTGCAGGCCATACTAACAAGAGGACTGTCTATTAGGTCATGCCATCGGGAAGATGTGGTTCTAGGGAAGGAAGTGGCAAACCCAAGGCCAAATCTAGCTCACTGCCTATCTTATAAATAAAGTGCTGCCATGGCAAGTTGAGTAGTCACAACAGAGGCAGTATGGCCCACAAAGCCTAAAATATTTACTACCTGGCCCTTTGCAGAAAAGTTTGCCACACCCCTTCTAGGGCCTCAAGTTGGTCCCATCCCCTCATCATCCATTGGCCTAGCTAGGGGCACCGTGTATCAAGCATCACATGAAAAACTAACCAAACTCTGGCTAAGCTGTTTCTGGTGGCATGACAAACTTTGCCATCCATTAATGCTTGAGCTACAGGTTTAATTAAGATAAGCAGTTAAAGCATATCTAGTCTTTTTCTGTTTTTCCTTTTTCCCCCCTTCTTCTGCCTCCCCCGCCCCCCACTCCAGTTCAAGCTGTTGTTTCTCAGTCTAGTTGTGTAAGACACAGCTCCCTGGCCCATGCTGATGGTATTATGAGCCTTGTGCTCCCCCCGGCTGAGGCAGTTGGTCACCGGTTGTCAGTCAGCTGCCCACAGCAGCTCCCCGTAGCTCTTGCTGGCTGTCAGCCCCTCACGATGGCTGCAGGCCACTCACGCTGGCCACTGGCTGCTCCTGGCAGCACACAGCAGCCCATGGCAGCACAAGCTGACCTCCGGCTGCTCAGGGCAGCCCAACTCCAGGGAGAGCCGTTGTTCACAATCTTAGCTGTGGAGGGCACAGTTCACTGGCCCACGTGGGAACTGAACCGGTGACCTTGGCATTAGGAGCCACGGGGGCGGCCCAAAGCATATCGAGTCTTAATTAGCAGAAGCCAGGAAAGAAATATATAAGAACTTTATTTTTAAAACATTAACAATTAGAGGGGAATCGTCTTTAACTTGATCTTCTCTTCTACATTTGAAAAGTATCGCATCTTTGTTAAAATTTCCTTGGCTTTTTCAAAATCATCTGAAATAAACAAAGACATTAATGTGAGGCTTCATTTCAAACAAGAATACAACTAACTCTATTGACCGAAGCAGCTGGATTAAAGTTGAGCCCCAGCCTCTGGAGGGCTGATCCATTACTCAGTAAATCAGAGCGAGCGGGAGAACATCTGGATTGTTAAGGGGGCAAAGGGACTAACCAAAAAAGGTAAAAAGCACGCTTATTCACAGGATTCAGACTTTCACTAAGAGAAGCTGATTCTCTCCAGGACAGTCCCCAAGTAATAAATGGGTGTGTTTTCAGAGTTACCCTGTATCATACGTGACGGTCTACCCCAGAGGATGTAGAAGCACTGCTGTTGTAAGACTGTCTCTGTACCTCAGTCTCTGGGAATGAAGCCCTTAAATTAGTGGTTCTTGACCTGGGGTGATTTTGTGCCCACTGGGACATTTGGCAACGTCTGGAGACATTTTTGGTTTGTCTCAACTCGGAGGGTGACACTGGCATTTAGTGGGTAGATGCTAGGGGTGCTGATAAACATCCTACAGTATGAAGGACAGCCCCCTACAACAAAGAATTATCTGGCCCAAAATGTTGGTGGTGCCAAGGTTGAGAAACCCTGACTTAGATGTATGCAAAACGAAATAATATACCATTATATTCATACATAATTAAAACTATCAAGAAAAACAAGGGAATGATTGACACAAAATTCAGGAGAGTGGTTACCGTGGAAGGGGAATGCTATTGCAAAGGGCCTATGTGTTGTACATTTATTTTATTTATTTAGTTTTAATATTTATAAAAGTTCTTTTAATTGTGGCAAAATACACACAACAAAATTTATCATTGTAAACATTTTTAAGTGTAGAGTTCAGTGGCATTAAGTACATTCACATTGCTGTGAAACCATCAGTGCCATTTATCCACAGAACTCTTTTCATCTTGTAAAACTGAAACTGTGTACCTAGGAAGCAAAAACTCCTGATTCCCCCTTCCTTCTAGCCCCTGGCAACCACCATTCTATTTTACATCTCTATGAAGTTAACTATTCTGGGCACCTCATGTAAGTGGAATCATACAGTATTTATCTTTTTGTGATTAGCTTATTTTAGCATAATATCCTCAAAGTTCATCCATGTTGTAGCATGTATCCGCATTTCCTTCCTCTTTACGTCTGAATAACATTCCACTGTATGTACATACAACATTTTGTTTATCCATTCAACCATTGACGGATACTTGGGTTGCTTCCGTTAGCTTTTGTGAAAAATTCAATGATCATGGGTGTTGATACAAATTCTCTCCTGGACTAAACTCTCGTCAGGGTCCTCTGAACCGTCTTCTCTACTGGGCCTCAACCTTGACCTATAAAGACTTGAACAAACACTAACATTAGTTTCTAACAGCTCAAGACCACATCCCTGTGATAAACCCAGCCCCGTTAAAATGCCTGCTTTGAAAATTCATGGCTGCCAAAAGAATTTACTATTTATTACCGCCAATACCTGAAGATAGAGCCCCTGTCTCACAGGCTCTGTAGGAGGAACTTTAATAATCGCCAAGTAGCAAACCCAGATAGGTTTCACGTGGACCAACTTCCTCCCTTCCCACTTTTGGAATTTTTCACTTCCTGACCCTACTGAGCCCTTGTGCACCGCCTCCGTATTTGCTCATTCTCCCTTTAAAATGCCCAGTCACAAATCGAAGTTGAGTTTACTTCACGCTGGACTCGTTTTCCTATTGCAATAGTTATTACTGATTCAAATCTGTCCTTACTTTAGTATCTAGCTTTGTTTATCTATGACAGTGCACAAATATCTCTTGGAATCCCTGCTATCAATTCTTTAGGTATATACCCAGAAGTGGAATGGCTGGGTTGTATCAGAACTCTATTTTGAACTTTTTGAGGAAACGCCATACTCATACTGTGGTTCTAACTTCATGTTCTCTCCAATACTTTTCTTTCCTTTCCTTTCTTTTCTTTTCTTTTTTTTAATAGTAGCCATCCTAAATGGGTATGAGATGGTATTCTGTGGTTTTAATTTTCATTTCCCTCATGATTAGTGATACTGAGTATCTTTTCAGGCACTTGCTGGCTATTTATGTATCTTCTTTGTATGTTCTATTTCTTAAGTTGGGTGGTGGAGACATGGGTGTTTGTTCTGTTATTATTCTTTAAATTGTACTTAAGTGTCATTTATTCTTTCCTAAAATTATACTTTATAATTAAAAAAGTAAAAGTATACAAAGGTGCAACAGGAACGGGGGTGGGTCCTGATGGAATACAATCTGACCGTCTTAGCCAGTGGGTTGGAGACATAGATTTCAGGCAGACATGTAGGGCTAGTTTCCTGTTTTCTGCTGTTAATCCATATATTCCCCCGACCCCTATCTTTTTGGATACTTTCCCTGTGTTCCTCAGCATTGACTCCTACAGTCCCTGCAAAGTAGGCAGTACACTGTGTAAGCTGATCTCCTTGGTCCCTGACTGTACTGGAGTGCACATCTGGCTATAAAGCTGGGCCAATCAAATTCCCTCTCTCTGAAATCTAGAGTTGTGTTTAGGGGACTCTAGTCAGATGGTGAGAGGCCTTGTTCTTATAAGGTAATACACCATGGAGGATTAAGGAGTCATCCGGTGGGAGAGGCCACTTTGGGGTACCATGTACTAAAAAGGAAGCAGACAGAAGTGGCTTTAGAAAGGACAGGAGGGTGGAATGACTGCCAGGGGCACTGAGTCCAGGACCAAAGTCTTGGCTCCAGACTGCTTTCTGGTTTCCAGGTTCTGTCCCAGAAAAGCTCTTGTCACACTGTCCTATAATCATTGCAGGGACTTTCTCTTTGGATTCTGGGAGGTAGCCCTGTTTCCTTACAGTCACCTCCCTTTATCTAGTCTAGCTCAAGTGGCTTTCTGCTTCCTGCAATCAAATGAACCCTAAGCCAAAGGGCCATTCCTCTCTTAGTTAAGCGGTGGCCATAGTCAGGAATGGAGAGAAAAGTTGTTCTTGCGGAAAAACAGCTGGAAATAGAAATAGTCTCTTCAACCTGACAGCCAGGAGCAGTGGGGACAAGGATGAATATTCCGTATTTGTAATTTGGGCACAGTTCTGTCATGGGCTTCTCCTTCCGGGTTTTGCAGCAAAAGGGGTGTGCAGGCTTTGCCACATGTTGACTGCGCAGCCTTGCCCTCAGGATCTACTGGTTGGCTTCAGCCCCCATCCCTCACCTTATCTTCTACTTGTTAAAGGGAAATGAAAGCACTTTCCCTCATGCACTCCTTCACTGGCGTATCATTGTTTTTGGCACACAGATTGTTTTCCCAGCAAGATTGTGAATTCTTGAAGACAAAAATGTAGACTCATCTATATTTAATACCTCCCCAGGTACCTACCATGAGTATATAATAGCTACTTGTTGAATGCATGGCTGTACCTCAGTGCTTACAATTTCTTTCCATATTTAAGAAGGTCAAGAAATGAAGAAAGTACCTTGTTCAAAAGCTCTGCTTACACTGTCAGTCAATTCTTTCTGTTTAGCTGAAAGAGAAAACCATTATTGTAATTTTTCTATTTAAATTGACTCATGATATGAAGTCAACACTTCTTGGTTTATGGCTACATTCCAGAGAGGTAGGGGTGTTACAAGTCTCACCTCCAGACAAAATTGGTTTCGGTATAATCAGGAAAGAAAGAGAAAAAAAACCCTCCCTGAATCATTATGAGGCCAATATATATTCTTTATGTTCATTTTTCATTTAACGCTGGACATGTACACTTAATAGCAATAAAATGCATTTGGTGGTATTTTATCTTTTACCTCTGACAATAGATTCAATCTCTTTCATGGCAGCTTCATTTTGAGCTTCTGCAAGTTTTTCATTAATGTCCATTATTTCCATGAGAAATTGCCCGTCCATTTCATAATCTGTTCCTTCAGGAATCTCTACACCATGGAGCTTTAGCTATTTGGGCATAAAGTAGGGAAAATAAGTTTGCTTCAAGAGACTACGACCAGAGTCAATCCTACTCACCCTTCTGAACAGAATACCACTCATAGGGAAAACCTGAACTGTCCTAACAATGAAAGTGTCAGGGTAGGATGTTGGAACATTGAACTGAGAAAGGAATGCTTCGACAGGATTCCTTTCTGCTACTTAGAACTGTGTGACCCTTGGGGAGTCATTTCTCCACTTGAGAATTTGAAGCAGATATTTGGGAAGATTCTATTAAATCGTAAAATTCTAAGGTGTTCACTTTACCCTCCAAAAAAAATGCCCAAAATTACTCTTTCCTAAAAGTCATCACCATCCAATCATTGAATTTATCAAATAATGGTTTTTTAAAAATGCAATTGGGCAAGTAAGATTTACAGAGGATATTCAGAGAAAACTATACTCATGTAGTAACTTTTTTTTTTTTAAGGAGGGCGCAGCTCAAAGTGGCCCCTGTGGGGATCGAACCGGCAACCTTGGTGTTATCAGCATCACACTCTAACTAACTGAGCTAACCAGCCACCCCCATCGTGTAGTATCTTTGAGGCTAAATGTAGTTGGGTCCCTGGACTAGATCAGGTCTCAAGCACTCCTCTGCTGAATACAGGGCAGCAGCTGTACCATAGTGGACAGCAGGCAGTCATGCATAGGAGGGTTGGGAAATCACCTTACAAGGTATACTCCCCTGGTCAGGGGGGCCAGAAGGGTCTTATAGGCGTCATTCACCAGGGTCGAATGCTTCTCTGAGAAATCCTTTTCAATCTGTTAGTGGATATGAAGATAGTCTTATTACCATCCAAATCAGCCATCTGATATTCACAAACTGTTTCATAAAATACTGATGGGCAGGCACCTAAGGAAGTGGCCAAAATAGAACCAGTGTGGGATAAGATTTATTTATTTTCAACCGATGGGTTCTAATTTTGCAGGACAGGTCCAGGACCTGCCTGGCTGGCGTCTGGTTGCCACAGGGTAGAGCTGGCTATCCCTGATAATCACACAACCACAAGACCACCACCACCCACCCAGAATGCATATGTGTGTAGGTATGATTAGGGGTGGCCAATAGGCTACCTGAGACCTCTGGCTGAAGAAATCTGGGTGCACAAGACGCTGTAATTGCTGGTACCTATGCTGGAGCTTCACAGTGTCAACTCTGAAGGAACGGTTGCTGGAAGAAAATAGGGAGATAAAATTCATGCATCAAGTATTTATAGATTTGTATACTATGGGTCTGGTTCCTGTTCCCATGGGGAAATATACAATAAACATGCAGAGAGATAATTTCTAAAAGTGGTAGGTGCTGTGAAGAAAACCAGAAAAGGGTCTGAGAGAGTCGTAAATGTGGTGGACAAAGAGATGGCATTTGTGTTGCAAGATGAATGATGATGAAGAGTAATCAAAGATCAGAAGAAATGTGCTAAGGTCCTGAGGTGGGAACGAATTTCCCACCCTTGAGGAACTTAAAAGGGTAGTGTTACTGCAGCCCATCCTAAGTGCTCAGTGATTGGTGGAGTGAGATCTCAGAGTTAAGGGGAAGCGGCATTCCCAATCCCTCCCTATCTTTCCAAGGCCTGAGTCCCTTCATCTCTGTCTCTCACTTTATTTTAATCTAATCCCTTTTGCTTTCTATTCCCAGAGCCTGCCCCATCTTATCAGTTTAGCTCCGCCCAAACTTTACCACTTCACCAAAGCTCCTCAACCTTGAGAGGAAAACAAGAAAAACACCTATTCCTCAGATCTTGTCCCTCCAATTCTCACTTTTCCCTTAGACTCTGCCCACAATATTAAGTTTTTCCATGCTTTTACTCCCTTATTTTGGATAACACGTCAGTACTCCTTTCTTAAAAGTCTCAATCCAACTTTCATGGTTCTGATCCTAACCCTCAAGTTTCCCTTCTCCAAGGGCCCTGCAAGTATCCTTCCTTCAGACTCCACCTCTCAACTTCGCCTTCTCTCAGGCCCCGCCCCTCGTTTCCCTCTACCTTAATAGTCTCCGCCCCTCAATTTCCTCTAACTTCATTCCCCGCCCCTCCAGTCCGCCCTCCACCCAGTCTCCATCCCTCAAAGCCGTTCCCTCAGGCCCGCCCCACAATTTCCTCTTTCTCAGGACCGTCCTCAATTCTCCCAGGCCCGACACCCACCTAGACCCTGGCCTCTAAGGCTCCGCCCACGTATCTAAGTGGCCCCTCCTTCTCCTTCCCAAACCTGATCGGCCCTTCCCTCTCGCTCCGGGGCGTTTCCCGAAGCCGTTTCCGTACCAGTCCATAAGGCTGAAGTGGTCCCGCGTGGGGTCAGGCGGCTGCAGCGCGCGGCACTGCGGGCAGAAGAACCCGTCCCCACGAATGGGGCCCCTTGGGCCGCCGCAGTTCCAACACGGGGGGCAGTTGCTTCCCGCTAGTGACGCAGCATTACAGCTTATTGGTCTCCTTCCGAGGACACCAGTCGGCCACAACCCCCACACCCGGAGCAAGGCCCGGGTTCTCCCGCTCCACATTTGGCTCGCGGCCTAGTTTCGCCGCGGTCACCTGTAGGGGGATAAGGGGACAAATGGCCCACCAGATTAGTGTTGCTGATTGGCTGGAGAACTGAGGGGGCGGGATCACCCGAGGGAAACCTGGATTCTGAGTCCCGCTCTGAATTTTAAACTACAACTCCCAGCAAGCAGTGAGGCTATCGTGGATGGCTACATCCGCTGCTCCTCATTGGTCGGGAGGGGAGGAGGACTGTTTTGATTGGCTGAGGGTGGACTTTGTATCTGTTTAGCGCCAGTCCGCTAGTGGCGGTAGCTGTGAGTCTGTGGCTCCAGGTGGGCGCACGAGGTGAGTTATAGTGGGTATCTTCTCTCGGGTGTTTGGAAGTTCGAATCCCGCCCTCAGGGAATTAAGGCGAACTAAATATCTCGAGCTTCCGCTTTGTGCTCTTTTTGAGCTTCGGCGGGGGTGGGGTGGGGTGGGGTGAGAGGAATGCGTGGACGACTCTCTTCCTTTGTAGATGAACTTCCAGTTACTTCCTCAGTTACTTACAAGCTGTAACTGGCCCAGACGTACAGGGTAAGAAGGAACAAAGTTGTGCTCTTCAAAATCAGAGCAAAGTTGCTTTGTGAAGAGTTCTATAAATGTCAGTAATTATTACCATACTTGAGGTTCAATCTTGAAAATAACGTATTGAGAATCGATTTTTAGCGGATAGGCACTGCAGGAATTGGAAATATACTTACTTGTGTCGGAGGATGCTCTGCAAGTGTCCATAAGTACGTGTGTGGAATGGGGTGGCGAGGAGAGGGTAGGAGGGTACCAGCCCTCCTTCGGACTCGGTTTCTCTATTCGAAAAAAAAATTGTGTTGCACTTGTAAGGTCTTTTACGGCTGTTGGATTCTTGAGGGTTGGAATTCTGTTGTCCCAATTATCAAGAATACTGGAGGAGGAGAGTTCATGTATCATCTCGTTTAATCGGAAAGATCTATCTCCTTTATTCAGATAAGGTTTCAAGAGGTTGATTTACCTAAAGGTCATGCAAAGATTTTTTAGGCATCTGACTCCAGACCTCTTTGCCTCTAACCACTCCACTGTACTTTCTCTACACTGAGGCCAGTGTGATCCCGGCCTGGTAGACCCTTATGTATCATAAGCGATGATAGTTACCTCTTGGCACACTGTCTTTTGCCAGTTTTCAGGGCGGAGAAGTCTTGCTCAAAAAAACTGCAGAAGGACTCACTCAGCCTGGCTGAGGTAGTATTAGGGCTGCTGGAGAGGCAGACTCAGCTCTGGCATCACCTTCCTGGGGTGCTTTAAGGAAAACTCATCAGGACCTTTGTATCTGGAAAGCTGTGTAAATGCAGTCAGTGTGAGTAATCCTTACTATGTTCTGGAGGAGTGGCCTGAGTGGGGATCGGGAGAGAATGTATCTTTAAAAAAAATCAGATTGGGGATTTAAAGTGAGGGTTTGAAAGTTACTTTGACTTTACTGTGGGTTCTGTTATCAGAGTTTAACTGTCCATCAAGTTAATCCTAAAGCAAGGGTGGGAACCTCTGTTTTGGTGTCCTGTAGCTCAAAGGGTGGTTTCTGTAAGATTCTGCAGGGCTGGGAGGCCTTTTAGGATGCTGAAAAGGTGACCTATAGTTACTTAGCATCACAAAGGTCGAGGTAGAGTTGTTTAGAGCAGTCTTTGTCTTCTGCCTGCCTCCTTAAGTGGCCCAGCCCTTAGGTGTCAAGGAATCAATTTCCTGGAGCTAGTTTAGGGGAGGGGCATCAGTGACCTTTTTATGTAAATGTCCCCCCTGGAGTGGTGCAGCAAATAAGTTTCACTTTGCCCATCTTTTACCCCAAGCCACCAAACCCTTCCCCTTTCTCTTTCCAAAACATATATTAAATTTAATGTTGATTGTATTAATGAATCCATTTTAGGTTTCACTTCTGATTTTTAAAAATCGGGTGAATGGGGGCGGCTGATTGGCTCAGTTGGTTAGAGCGCGGTGCTCCTAACAAGGTCGCCGGTTCGATTCCCACATGGGCCAGTAAGCTGCGCCCTCCACAGCTAGATTGAAAACAACGACTTGACTTGGAGCTGATGGGTCCTGGAAAAACACTGCTCCCTAATCGTCTTTGATTAAAAAATAAATAAATAAAAATTGAAAACAAAATGGTGAATGTAAGCCGTTACAAATCTCTTCCTTCTCCCTGAATCTCTTTCCTCTCCCTAACTCATTTTATTGCTTTTCACTTCTTTATAGCCTTTGAAGATTTTCTTTTTCCCCCCTGGGGTTTTTGACTGTCACACAAAAAAACTGATCCAGTGAAATTGATCTGACGAAAAACTCAGCCCAGAAGAACTATAGGTCTAGACTGTTAAAATTTTAAGTTTTGCAGAGCATGCTTGCCCTGGCTTTTTTCTTTTTTTATTGCCATCATAATATTCCCATCCTTCATTCTTGAACTTTAAGTCTTGTTTCTTGAAACTTACCTTATTGTTGGACATTTGTTTTTGAGGTCGTGATGTCTCGGGAGACGGATGAGGAGTGTCAGCAGTCCCATGGCAGTGCCCGCACGCAGTCTCCTGGCAGCAGTGCCTGCTCGCAGTCCCAAGGCGGCTTCTCGCAGTCCCATGACCTCTCTTCGCAGTCCCATGACCTCTCCCCACAGACCCAAGGCTCCGGCTCACAGTCTCAGAACACGTCCAGCTCCTCCACCAGCACAGTACCCACGTCCAGCCAATCCTCTCACTCCAGCTCGGGGACACTGAGCTCCTTAGACACGGTGTCCACTCAGGAACTGTATTCTATTCCTGAGGACCAGGAACCTGAGGAGCCCGTCCCTGCCCCTTGGGCTCGATTATGGGCCCTTCAGGATGGATTCTCCAATTTTGGTAAGAACCCTTTGTTATATTAATATGTGTGATATTAATATTGTGTTCAGAAAAACAATTAGACATTTGTTGCAGCAAAAAACTCAAGACTGCCAGTGTGGGGCCTGTATAAGTTGATCCAGGACTATGGGCACCTGTGCCAAGTCTTGAACTTGTGCCAGGATCTGTCATCTTCCCTGCACTAAGACAGCTCCTGCCCACCTGATGCTGGCCTGATGTTGGGTGGAGTGTTGGGACTATCCTATTTAACTTGCAAAATAATCCTATGAGAGAATATTGTTATTTTTTACCACCATTTTACAGAAGAGCAAATTTAGGCTTAGAGAGAAATTATTGACTTGTCTACAGTCTTACAGTTTGGAGTTGGGAGAGGCAGCATTTGAACCTATGACTTTCAGACTTTAAACCTATGTTCTTGACCTGTCATTGTGAAAGAAGTGAGTAGGGCAAGAAAGGTAATGAAATTAGTTAGGAGCCAAAGGGGACTGGAACCCAAGGGAGGCTTGTTAATGTATGAAACGAGTGTGAGAGAATCTGGGGGAGAGATTCAAAATGCTTCAATGGGAAGAAAATAAGGGTGAGAGTGTGGTTGGGGGAGTGGGGGCAGGCTGAGGGTGCTGCAGTCAGAGATACGGGTTCAAGTCCTAGCTCTCTAGCTGTGTGATTTCAGGCAAATGATGCTACTTCTCTGAGTCTCAGTCCTCATCTGTAGAATAGGAAAATAATGTTAAAACAAAGATGAGGAAGATAGGCCAAAGATTGGGATTGAATGGGATTGAAGGGAGAGATGGGTTAACTTCCCAGGTGGCCTCAATTTTTTCAGTGATATAGGATCCTCTGAGAGGGAGGACTGTGAATTTGAACTTCAAAGAGGGAAAAGAACTTAACCTAAACTGTCAATTTCCTTGCTAAAACTAATATATCTATTTCTTTTCTCCCACATACTCTCACCTGTATCCTCTTCTCTACTAGGAGGAGGGGCCCATCCTTCCTTGGGTTCATACCCCTAACTGCCTCACTGAGAGCTGGTCTCCTTACCTCCTACCTTGCTCTCCCTGCCCTCCGCCACACATCTGCCTGAGGTCTCCTAATGAGCAAAGGTCAGAGCAGCCTCCCAGGAGAGGCGGTCCCTTGCATTCTCTGTCCACCATCCCTGGGCTGAGTGTCCTGATAAACTCTCCATGCCCTTTCCCCCAACTGCCCCAAAGTTCCTGGTTTCTAACAGAAATACCACAATTCATTTCTTCCTTCCCCTATTAATAGATGCTGAGGTTGTTTTTAGTTTTTGTTAAGCAAGACTGCAGTGAACGTCCTTGTAACCGTAGTTGTCTCCTTGGTCAGTTGAGAAATGTATCTCCAGGGTAGAGCCTGAGTCAAATTCCTGGGTCATAGAGTAGGAATGGCTTTACTTTGTCATGGATACAGCCATATTGCCTTCCAAGGGGCAGTTCAATCTAGCCTTCCTGTCTCGCCTCCTCCAAGAAGCCTACTTGATAGCCCCAGCCAGAGTTGCCTAGGCCCTGCATCTGTGCTTCCCTTGGACAGTCTGCCTGCATTGTTGTTTTCATGTTTGCCTCCCCACTAGACTACAAACTCTTTTCAAATGATTAATTTGATTTTTTGAAGAGGTCATATTTATATTAGGTACAAAATTCAAAAGAGATGCAAGGTGTTCATCTAACTTCTATCCTTCCCCCAACTACTTCCCAGTATTGCTGATTTCTGTGTAGCCTTCCAGAGATATTTGATGCATATACAGAGGGGGGCAAAAAATTTTATATACATTTTAAAAAAGGAAAAAACTATTAAAATTGTAATACTCAATATATACCCATAACAAAAGATGAATACAAGTCATTTGTATACATTTTTTTGGCAAGCCCGGTATTAGCGACTAAGTGTCTGTATATTCTCTTTATTTTTGTACTAACTAATTCACAACAATTTAGCAACTTGCTTTTTATACTAAACAATGTATCTTAGACATCCTTTCCAGAGTGTAAAGATCCTCTTTCCTTTTTTATAGATTTAAAAATTTATTGAAGCTACCCCCTTAATAATGAACGTTTAGTTTGTTTATAATCTTTTGTTCTAAGAATAATGGTATAGTTAATAACTTTGTACGTGTCCTTATGTCCTTTCATAATACATATGATTCTATCTGTAGGATTAATTCTTAGAAGTGGAATTTCTGGGCCAATGGGAGTTCGCAAATATAATTTTAAAAAATTGAAGTGAAATTCACATAACTTAAAATTCAGCATTTTAAAAGAACAGTTCAGGGGCATTCACTATATCATAACTTTCAATCACCACCTACTTCCAAAACATTTTCATTACTCCAAGATAAGACTCTGTACCCATTAAGCAGTAACTTCCCATTTCCCTCTCCTGCCCCTTCAACCACCAATCAGCATTTCATTTCAAGGATTTAACTATTCTGGATATTTCATATAAATACGGTCATACACTATGTAGCCTTTTGTGTCTGGCTTCTTTCACTTAGCATGATGTTTTCATGGTTCATGTATGTTGTACCACCATATATGAGTACTTCATTCGTTATTATGGCTGAGTAGTATTCCACCATGTAAATGCCACAATGTGTTTATCCATTCATCCGTTCATGAACATTTGGGTTGTATCTACCATTTGGCTGTTGTGAATAGTACAGGTATAAATACTCGTGTATAAGAATTTGTTTGGGTACCTGTTCTGAGTTCTTTTGCGTATATACCTGGGAGTGGAATTGCTGAGTCAGAAGGCATTTCTACCGTTTTTCCCTGAAAATAAGACCTAGCCGGACCATCAGCTCTAATGCGTCTTTTGGAGCAAAAATTAATATAAGATCCAGTCTTATTTTACTATAAGACCCGGAATAATATAATGTAATATAATACTGGGTCTTATATTAATTTTTGCTCCAAAAGATGTATTAGAGCTGATGGTCTGGCTAGGTCTTATTTTCGGGGAAACAGGCTATGTTAAGCTTTTTGAGGAATGGTAAACTGTTATCCATAGTTGCTGTACCATTTTACATTCCCACCAGGAATGTGTGTGGGTTTAAGTTTCTTTGCATCTTCGCCAATACTTATTTTCCTTTTTTTATTTTTTTATAAATTTTATTGGGGAATATTGGGGAACAGTGTGTTTCTCTGGGGCCCCTCAACTCCAAGTAGTTGTCCTTCAGTCTAGTTGTGGAGGGCACAACTCACTGGCCCATGTGGGAATCGAACCAGCAACCCTGTTGTTCAGCGCCCTCACTCTAACCAACTGAGCTGTCTGCCCGCCTTTTAGTTTCCTTTAAAAAAAAAAAAAATTACAGCCATTTTCATGCGTGTGAAGGGGTTGCGTCTGTTATTCTGATAGATCTTGCCAAATTATCTTGCCTAGATAGTGTATAAATTTTATTCTGACTGGCAATGTATCAGAGTACCAGCTTCTTCGTAGCTCTTACCAACATTATGTAATACGGGACTTTTTGATTTTTGTCAATCTGATCACTGAAACATGGAATCTTAACTTGTCTCTACATATTCTTCACCTTTTTTCTATTGGATTGTTTGACTTTTTCTTATTTATTTGTAGGAACTTCACATATACTAGGGAAATTAGTCCCTTGTCTGTGATCTCAGTTGCTAATGTCTTAAGTCCGTCGTTCCATGAACATTTACTTGCCTACCATATGCATTGTTCTAGGAGCTATACTCTTTTTCAGGTGTAATTTTATTTTTATTAGTTTCAGGTGTACAAAACAACATACTGATTAGACATTAACACCCCTCACAAAGGGATAACCCCACCAAGTCTGCTACCCATCTGACACCGTACATAGCTGTTACAGTACCATTGACTACATTCCCTATGCTGTACTTTACATCCCGTGACTATATATATATATATATATATATATATATATATATATATATATACACACATATACACTGGGGGTGCCAAAAAAATGTGTATACATGACTTGTATTCATCTTTTGCTATCGGTATATATTGAGTGTTACAATTTTTTCCTTTTTAAATATGTTAATACAGTTTTTTCCTTTTTAAAAATGTGTATACTTTTTTTGGCACCCTCTGTATACTTGTACTTGGCGAACTTGTTGCAACAATGTTGCTAACCTTTTTTGATATCGGAGAGATTTTTCATTATGAATTTGTACCAATTGGACAAACAGTTCACCAAGTTCACTAATTGGAATTGCTGAAAAGGCTGCGTGAAAAAGTTAGATGACCTGAACTTTTCGCCAACAATTCATGGCTCTTGCATCACGACAGTGCACCAGCTCACACGGTACTGTCTGTGAGGGAGTTTTCAGCCAGTAAACAAATAACTGTATTGGAACACTCTCCCTACTCACCTGATCTGGCCCCCAAGGACTTCTTTCTTTACCTGAAGATAAAGGAAATATTGAAAGGAAGACATTTTGATGACATTCAGGGCATCAAGAGTAATATGATGACAGCTCTGATGGCCATTCCAGAAAAAGAGTTCCAAAATTGCTTTGAAGGGTGGATGAGGCGCTGGCGTCACTGCATAGCTTCCCAAGGGGAGCACCTCAATGGTGACCATTGTGATATTCAGCAATGAAGCAGGTAGCACTTTTTCTATGATGAGTTCGCGAGCTTAATTGCGTGGTCTCGTATATTTGTAGTTCACAGGCAATATTCTACATCAGCTTCAGGTGTACAGCGCAGTGGTCAGGCATCTACACAGTCTATGAAGTGATCCCCTCGATAAGTCCAGTACTCATCTGACTCCCTACTTTTAAAACATTACTGATTATATTCCCTGTACTGTATTTCACATCCCCATGACTATTTAGTGACTACCAATTTGTACTTTCTAATCCCTTTACCATCTTCCCCATCCTCCAACCACCCTCCCATCTAGCAACCATCAGGTTTTTCTCTGCATCTCTGAACCTATTTATTTTGTTTGCTCATTTATTCTGTTCTTTAGATTCCATATATAAGTAAGGTCATACGGTATTTGTCTTTCTCAGTCTGACTTATTTCACTTAGCATAACCCTCTAGGTCCATCCATGTTGTCACACATGGTTGATTTCATTCTTTTTTATGGCAGAGTAGTTCCCCATTGTATAAATGTACCATAATTTCTTTATCCAATCAGCTATAGATATGCATTTTGGTTGGTTCTATATCTTGACTATCTTGAATAGAGCTGCAGTAAACATAGGGATGCATATATTAAAGTTTTTTGAATTAGTGTTTTGGATTTCTTTGGATAAATACCCAAGAGTGGAATTGCTGGGTCATATGGTAGTTCTATTTTTAATTTTTTGAGGAATCTCTGTACTGGTTTCCATAGTGGCTGCACCAGTTTGCAGTCCCACCAACAGGGCACCAGGGTTCCCTTTTCTCCACATCGTTGCCATAACTTATGTGTTGATTTATTGATGATAGCCCTTCTGACAGGAGTGAAGTGGTATATCTCATTGTGGTTTTTATCTGCATTTCTCTGATGATTAGTGACATTGAGCATCTTTTCATATGTCTATTGGCCATCTCTATGTCCTCTTTGGAGAAATGTCTGTTCAGCTCCCCTGCCCATTTTTTAAATTTGATTTTTTTTTTTTTGGGTGTTGTATGAGTGTTATAATAAATTTTTGATATTAACCCCTTATCAGATGTATCATTGACAAATGTCTTCTTCCATTCAGTAGGATGTCTTTGTTTGTTGATGGTTTTCTTTGCAGTGAAAAAAGTTTTTAGTTTAATCTAGTCCCTTTTGTTTATTTTTTCTTTTGTTTCCCTTGCCCGTGGAGATATAATTAGTAAAAATATTACTAAGGGTAATGTCTGAGAGTTGACTTTCTCTATTTTCATCCAGGAGTTTTATGGTTTTGGGTGTTACATTTAAGTTTTTAATCCATTTTGAGTTTATTTTTGTATATGATGTAAGAAGGTGGTCGAGTTTCATTTTTCTGTATGTATTTGCCCAGTTTTCCCAGTACCATTTATTGAATACACTGTCTTTACCCTAATGTAAATTTTTCCTTCCTTTGCCGTAGATTAAATGAGCATATAGGCATGGATTTATTTTTTCCTGGTTCTCTGTTCTATTCCATTGATCTATGTGTCTGTTTTTATGCCAATACTATTCTGCATTGATTACATGGCCTTGTAGTATAATTTGATATCAGGTCGCACAATACCTTCAGCTTTGTTCTTCTTTCTTAGGATTGTCATGGCCATTCAGGGTCTTTTATCGTTCCATATAAATTTTAAGATTTGTTCTAGTTCTAGTTCCATTGGTGTTTTGATAGGGATTGCATTGAATCAGTAGATTGCATTGGATAATATGGACATTTTAACTATATTAATTCTCCTATCCATGAGCATGGTCTATGTTTTCATTTATTTGTACCTTTTAAAATTTATTGCTTCGGGCCGGCCCAGTGACTCAGGTGGTTGGAGTGTCGTGCTTCTAATGCCCAGGTTGCTGGTTCGATTCCCACATGGGCCAGTGAACTGCACCCTCTACAGCTAAGATTTTGAACAAAGGGCTATCTGTCGAGCTGGGCTGCCATTACTGGCCGGCGGCCACTGTGAGTGGCCAGCAGCCCGCCAGAACTGTTGTCCGCTGCTGTGAGCAGCCAACCGACGACTGGTGACTGACTGCCCCGGGGGGGGGGGGGGGGGCGGAGAGCAGCGAGCAGCGCAAGGCTCAAAATACCAGCATGGGCTAGGGAGCTGTGTCCTACACAACTAGCTTGAACCGGAGTGGGGTGGGGGAGGTGGAAGAAGGGGGGGTAAAATTTATCTCTTCAATATCTTACAATTTTCTGAGTACATGTCTGTTATTTCCTTGATTAAATTTAATGCTAGATATTTTTTTGATGCAATTGTAAATGTGCTTGTTTTCTTAATTTCTCTTTCTGATAGTTTGTTATTGGTATATAAAAATGCAACAGATTTCCAAATATTAATTTTGTCTCGTACTTTACTAAATTCATTTATCATTTCTAATATAGTTTTTTGGTGAAATCTTTGGGGTTCTCTGTCTCTATAAGTATCCTGTCATCTGCAAATAATGACAATTTTACTTCTTCCTTTCCCATTTGAATGCTTTTCTTTTCTGAAAAAAACAAGTTTTACTGTGGCTAGAACTTCTGGTACTATGTTCAATAAAAGTGAAAATGGGCATCCTTGTCTTGTTCCTGATCTTAAGGGGAATGCTTTTAGCTTGTCCCCGTTGAGTATGATATTAGTTGTGTGTTTGTCATATGTGGCCTTTATTTTGTTGACATACGTTCCCTCTATTCTCATTTTGCTGAGATTTTGTTTTTATCATAAATGGATGTTGGATTTTGTCAAATGCTTTTCTGCATCTATTGATATGACCATGTAATTTTTATTTTTTGTTTTGTTTGTAGTGTATCACGTTAATTGATTTGTGGTTATTGAAGCAACCTTGCATAACAGAAATAAATCCCACTTGATCATCATGCATGATCTTTTGAATGTATTGCTGAATTCGGTTTTCTAGTATTTTGTTGAGAATTTTTGCATCTATTTTTATTAGAGATGTTGGCCTATAGTTTTCTATTTTTGTAATGTCTATGTTTGATTTTGGAATCAGGGTAATGGTGACCTTATAAAATGAGCTTGGGAGCCTTTCATCCTGTTTTCCTATTGGATTTTTGGATTAGTTTGAGGGGAATAGGTGTTAATTCTTTTCTGAATATTTGGTAAAATTCACCTGTGAAGCTATCTGGTCCAGGACTTTTGTTGGGAGCTTGTTGATGACTGATTCAATTTTGTTGGTGGTAATCAGTCTGTTCAGGTGATCTGTTTCTTCTTTATTCAGTCTTGGAAGATTGTATGCTTTTAGGAATTCTTCCATTTCTTCCAAATTGTCCAGTTTGTTGGCGTATAGTCGTTTGTAGTATTTTCTTAATTTTTTTTCTATTTCTGTGGTGTTGATTGTCACTTTGCCTCTTTTATTTCTGATTTTATTTATTTGGGTCCTCTTTTTTTTTTCCTTGATGAGTCTGTTTAAAGGTTTGTCAATTTTGTTTAGCTTTTCAGAAAACCATCCGTTGCTTTTATAGATCTTTTTTATTATGTTTTTGGTCTCTTTCGTTTATTTCTGCTCTGATATTTATTATTTCCTTCCTTGTATCCCTTTGGGCTTATTTTGCTGTTCTTTTTCCAGTTTCCTTAGGTGTAAAGATAGACTGTTGATTTGAGGTTTTTTTTGTTTCTTAGATAAGCCTGCCTTGCTATGAATTTCCCTCTTAGGACTGCTTTCTCTGCATCCCATAGATTTTGGGTCATTGCGTTTTCATTTTCATTTGTCTCAAGCTATCTTTTGATTTCTTCCTTGATCTCATTGTTGACCCACTCATTCAGCAGCATGTTATTTAGCCTCCATGTGTTTGTGTGTTTTCCGGTTTTTTCCCTTGTAATTGATTTCTAGTTTCATAGCACTGTGGTCAGAGAAGACGCTTGATATGATTTCATTCTTCTTAAATTTATTGAGACTTGTTTTGTGGCTTAACATGTGGTGTATCTTAGAAAACGTTCTTCGAACACTTGAAAAGAATGTATATTCTGCTGCTTCGGGGTGAAATGCTCCAAAAATACCAATTAAATGTATCTGGTCTAGTGTGTCATTTAAGACTGCTGTTTCTGTGTTGATTCTCTGTTTGGAAGATCTGTCCATTGGTGTCAGTGGGGTGTTAAAATTGCCTACTATGATTGTGTTACTGTTGATCTCTGCCTTTATGTTGGCCAATATTTGTTTTATACATTTAGGTGCTCCTATGTTGGGTGCATAAATGTTTACTCAGGTGGTGTCCCCTTGTTGAATTGATCTCTTTATTATTATGTAATGTCCTTTTTCTCTTATTATAGTTTTCATTTTAAAGTCTATTTTGTCCAAATAAGTATTGCTACTCCCAGCTTTTTTCTCATTTCCATTTGCGTGAAATATCTTTTTCCATTCTTTTACTTTCTGTCTGTGTGTCTTTCAATCTGAGGTGGGTCTCTTGTAGACAGCATATGCATGGGTCTTGTTTTCTTATCCACTCAGCTACCCTATGTCGTTTGATTGGAGCATTTAAATAATTTTCACTTAAAGTGATTACTGATAGGTACATAGTTATTGCCATTTTATTATTCATATTTTTGCTTTTCATTTTTTTCTACTTTTTTCTGCTTAAAGAAGTCCTATATTTTTAAAGATTTTATTGGGGGAGGGGAACAGGACTTTATTGGGGAACAGCGTGTACTTCCAGGACTTTTATTTTCCAAGTCAAGTTGTTGTCGTTTCAATCTTCGTTGTAGAGGGTGCTGTTCAGCTTCAAGTTGTTGTCCTTTCAATCTTAGTTGTGGAGGATGCAGCTTATCTCCAGGTCCAGTTGCCATTTCTAGTTGCAGGGGGTACAGCCCACCATCCCTTGCGGGAGTCGAACCGGCAACCTTGTGGTTGAGAGGACGCGCTCCAACCTACTGAGCCATCCGGGAGCTCAGCTGCAACGTGTCATGTTCAATCTTAGTTGCAGGGTGCGGAGTCCACCATCCCTTGTGGGACTCGAGGAGTTGAACCGACAACCTTGTGGTTGAGAGCCCACTGGCCCATGTGGGAATCAAACCGGCAGCCTTTGGAGTTAGGAGCACGGAGGTCTAACTGCCTGAGCCACCGGGCCGGCCCCTTTATTTGTAATTTTGGTGTGATCCTGGGATGCAGCAGGCATAGTGTTTACCCAATCTGCCATCTTGGACCACCTGTGGAGCTGTACTCTTAAATAAGAGATCCAAGGCTGCCCTCCTGGAGTATGTTCTAGCAAGGGAATTGGGGATACAATATACAAATAATCAAGATAATTTCCAGTTATGGTCCATACTTAGAGGGAAACAAAACAAGCTATCAGTATAACGGGTGGTGAGGTGGGAGTCTGCTTACACAGCAAACTAACTGGGAGATCATTTAAGTCCAGATGCAAAGACAAGATCTTACCCATTCAAATCACTGGGAACAAAGTATGCAAAGGCTGCACAAGGCAGGTTGGTTGGGAGGCAGGTTGGTTGGGTCTGGCATATGTGGGGCAGTGAAAAGAGGCCAGTGGGGCTGGCATAGTGAGCAAGGGGAGGGGTACAAGGTAAGGCTGGAAGGGATCGGGCCAGATCCTGAGCATCTCCTGCCATGAGAAGGGGTACGGATTTTTTTTTCCTTTCTCCCCCTCCCCACTCCGGTTCAAGCTGTTGATTCTCAGTCTAGTTGTGTAGGACACAGCTCCCTGACCGTGCTGGTATTATGAGCCTTGCGCTCTCCCCGGCTGAGGCAGTCGGTTGGTCGGATGGTCAGCCGCTCACAGCTAGCTGCTGGCCGCAGCACACAACAGCCCAGCTCCAGGGAGAGCTGTTGTTCACAATCTTAGCTGTAGAGGGCGCAGCTCACTGGCTCACGTGGGAATCAAACTGGCGACCTCCGTGTTAGGAGCCCGGCGCTCCAATCACCTGAGCCCCTGGGCTGGCCTCGGATTTTATACTGTGTGACTGGATACTTCAGGAGGGTAATAAGTAGGAAGTTATTGTATCATAAGTATTTTTCCAAATGATTAAAAAATGTTTAAGAACTTTTAATGACTGCTTATTTCATGGTTATGTATAAACCATAATTTATTAAACTAATTGTTGGAAATTTTTGTGTTTTTTTTTCCCTCCCCCCTCAATTTTCATCTTCTAAAATCTTGATAAACAAATCTATAATTTTGATTGCCTTCTTAGGCGAGTTTTTCTACTAGTAGAGTTTATGAGCAATTTTTAAAGGTGTTTGATACATGAAATTTAATAGCCCTCTGGTGTGTGTTTTTGTGTTGCAGACTGTGTTGATGACAACTACTGGTTTGGAAGAGATAGAAACTGTGAATATTGCTTTGATAACCCACTGCTGAAAACAACGGATAAATACCAGACTTACAGCAAGAAGCACTTTCGGATTTTCAGGGTTGGTGACAATTATCCATTTATTTGGGAGAGGTGGTAATCTAGTCATCACTCTTAGATATCTTCCCACTATAACTCTCCACTGTTAAAACTTTGAAATAAAATGTTCTCTATTTTAGGAAATGGGGCCTAAAAACTCTTACATCGCATACATAGAAGATCACAGTGGGAATGGAACCTTTGTAAATAGAGAGCTTGTAGGGAAAGGAAGACGCCTTCCTTTGAATAACAATTCTGAAATTGCACTTTCAGTGTGGAATAATAAAGGTAATATCATCTTACGGTTTATTGGATTTTTTCCCCTCCCATACAAAAGGAAAATTGACATTGTGTTCTTTGTAGAATATGGCTTAGGTAAATCAAGTAAGGTTAGCATTCAAGACTCAGCTCAGTCTTAGTTGTGTTTTTAAATTATGAAAAAGTTCTATAAAGAGTGATTTCCTAAGGTTTAATTGGTTTGATTAATTTTATTTAAAGCTATATGCTGTCAGTTGAATTATCGTGTTGCTTAAGATAGTTCATAGTTCATTGATTATTACAATTTATCCCACATCAGTCTTAGACATCTATGTGTTGTTTTTGGCCATTAATTCATCTCCCTTCCTCATTCTTCCATTCCTTCCTTCCACGCATTCATTTCTACATATATTTATTGAACTCTTATTACGTGCTAGGCATTACACTATGATTTTTCTGTAAGAATCTCAATTTAGACTTTACACCTTAGATCCCACTTGGTTATTCTCTGAAAGTGGACGTGTTTATCATTATCACGTAGTGTTTTATAAGTATCCACTCCTAAAACTTTACTAATATCATATCTAAAATGAACAGTTGGTTATTCAATGCAAAAACTTCAGTATAGAAAGTATAATTGACAAAAACAACCTGTAGAGTTAAACGTAACTCATAGTGATTTTAAATCCTCGGACAAGAGGAATACTCTGGTTTCTTTAATTAAAAAGACAAAAAGAGAAAAACAAAACTTCCTGAAACTATCTGAGTTAAATGACTGGGAAGGGTATGTGTGTATGTGGGTCTAACACCTTGAAAATATAGAATCCCATAGGCACTGTCCCACAAATTCTGATTTGGTAGTTCCAGGGATTTAAAAAATTCTGCCCATATGGTTCCCATGCAGCCAGTCTTCAGACTGGCATCTGAGACCATGGCTATACTGGGCATCATAATGTGCATTTTATGATTGACTTAGTTTTCCCTGTTTCTGACTATTTTGTTCCTATGTGGTAATTATAGTCAGAGCAGCTGCATAGGGTTTTGCTGGTCAAGGGGAAAATTGGGCACTGAAATCTGGTTTGCCCTCCACATGACAAACTGTGTGCTACCTTTTTCTCATTGGTCTGCCTAAAGGGCACCTCTTCTAATTTGAACAAAGGTGTTATATAGGCTAAAGGTGGCCCTGACTGAAATAGATCAAACTGGTACTCAGTTTGACTGCATTCAGCCTATTGACATTTTATTAGGCATTTGCTGATATCTGTAGTTTAACATAAAACTCTAGATTTCTTTGAAAAGGGGGGATATCTAGCCACACTGAGCCTATAATCCCATTACTCAGATATTTGTAGGTGTTGAGCAGAGGCTACCTCTTTTTAGATGGATGATGTGTTTTCCTGTTCAAGTCCCCACTGCTCCATCGTGTTTTACACTCAACCCAGTCTTACCTGGCTTCAGTGGGCAACTGAATTTGCAGCCCCTGAAGTAGACCTTGACATTTATGAGAAGTACATATCCAGAGCCCCTCAAATTCCTGGATTCTCAGAGGCTACCGGAACATCTAGGTTCATAAATATCCATAAACACTGAGGAACCATTGTGTCTTGGGTGGCCAGCAGGTCTCTTTGACTAGGCAAGTGACTGTCTCATAAGGATCAGCCTGGAATGATGCATACTGAGGTGGCTCAAATTTGTGCCAGAGGCTGGATCCCTAGGTAACTGCAGGAAGGTCAAAATGCATCACCTGAACATTGTTAAACTTAAGATTTCTGTGACACTCTTTCAGGATCTTATAAGCAGTTGCAAATTTCCCATTGATGACTTTGTAGATTTGACATATTTGATAATTGTTTGCAGGCTTGGCCCGCATGGATGGTTAAATTATTCAATGAGTAGTTTTTTGTTGTTTTCTTTTTCTGAGATACAGCCTGAATAATGGAGAAATAAAGGGGAATTTGGGGGAGGCAATGCTATTTATTTCACTTTATAGAGTATCATATATGTAAAGGTATAAATGGCAGAGAAGATAATGCTAGTTTGGTGACCAATAATGTAGTTTTTATTGGGATATTTATTTGCTTCTGTAGAACAGTTTTCTAGGCTCAAATGAATTGCTTTTGGGTACTGATCTTTTGCCAACCTGCACAGATATTTTATATTAGTGTGATGAATTAATATTCTGAGATCAAGGAATAAGACTAGCATTTATGTCGGATATTCTGTATTACACTGAGACTGATGCTGTGTATTTCCATTGAAGAGTGAAAATTGACTGTCATTTTTCTTGGGTTTCATGATGTATGTTAGCCTAGCTAAATAATTCCTTTAGGGTTAGATGTTAACTAATAAAAGCAATTGTCTTATATTCCATATGTTTACTACATTTTAGGACCATTTATCTTAATGTTTATTGAATGAATTAATGAGACCTATTTCTGCCCTTTTTCCTTAGTTTTTGTATTTTTTGATCTGACTGTAGATGATCAATCAGTTTATCCCAAGGAATTAAGAGACAAATACATCATGTCAAAAACTCTTGGAAGGTAATTTATTTTTTTAATGGAAATTTCACTTAATTTTTTTCTAAACATTTGTCATTTGCTTTGTTTTTCATTCCTGGTTTTATAACATTCATTATCTGTTCATAACGTATTTGTAGGGCACCGATTTGTGATCGGTGTGTTATTGATTTATTTAATAATGATCAATTGAAATGAAGTTTTTTCCCTAAATTTTGTTATAACTTTTTAAAAGCAGTTTTAGTGAGATATAATTCACATACCATACAATTCACCCATTTAAAGTATACAATTCAGTGGTTTTTAATATATTCAGAGTTCTGAAACTTTTACAACAATCAATTTTAGAACATTTTCATTATCTTCCAAAAAGAAATATTTACAGCATTTGTGCCCTCTTCAGAATTTGTGATATCTTGAGATCTGAAATGAAACTGACCATTGAATAGGGCAAAGTTCTCAAAAATTTTTGGCCTCGGGACCCCATTACTGAGGATTCCAAAGAGCTTTTGTTCCTGAGGCTTAATTCTATTGATATTTACTGTATTAGATACTAAAATGGAGACATACTAATAATTAAAAGATAAATTCATTATGTTATGATGAATAACATTTTTGCCTGCTTTTTTCTTTTCTTTTTTTTTTTTTAAAGGAGGCCGCAGCTCACAGTGGCCCATGTGGGGATCGAACCAGCAACCTTGGTGTTATTAACACCACACTCTAACTAACTGAGCTAATCGGCCACCCCGATGAATAACATTTTTTAATGAAAAATAAGTATTTTTAAAAAGATTCCTGAGAAGAGACGCATTGTTTCACATTTTTGCAAATCTCTGGTGTCTAGCTTACTAGAAGATGGCTACATCCTGCTAATTTGCTTTTTCATTTGGTCTGTTTTAATATCACATGCTATGTACCGTGTAGCCTCTGGAAAATTTTGTACACTTACAAGAGAATGAGAATGAAAAAGGCAAATAATGTGTTTGTATCATTCTTAAAATTGTTCTGACTTTGTGGACCCCCTGAAAGAGTCTTGGGGTCCTTAGGGGTTGCCTGATCATACTTTGAGAACTACTTCCTGAAGGAAGATGCTCAGGACACCTTCACCACATCGTACCGTGTCCTCCCATTCCTTCCCTCTCCCCCAAAGGCCTCTCTACCTACTGATATTTTTAGAAACATGAAAGTAGAAAATAATACAAGGAAATAATCACCCGTGTACCTGCTGCATAGAATCAAGCATGGTGTGTTCTTTATGACCATCTATGGGAGATATTTTAGTTTATGGACATTAAATTCAGTAATTCATTGCTGTTTCCATATTTACATTGGCCACTTGGAACCTCACAGCCAAATTTGTGCCCTCCCTTAAGAAATGTTTGAGACTCTTAACATTTTTTAAGGGGGAATTCAACACAAATCCTCTAACTTTTAGTGACGAACACTTCAATGATTCAGTTAAGAAATTTATTGGCTCTTGCAACTGGGAAATATAGGAGCACAGATGACTTCAGATGTGGCTGCAACAGGAGGCCTTTGATCTTTATTTCACTCTTTTAAGTTCTGATTATCTGTTTGGCTTTATCTGTGCCTAGATCTAAGGGCTCCTACGGTGTTATGAGGGCTCTGGCTCCATCGCTTGATGCACATTACTCTTGATTGCCCTCCTATAGAATTGCTCTCTCTGTGTGGCAGGAAAAATGGCTTCCAACATCAGTATTTGATTTTCAGGGAAAACCCTGATTGGCTTAAATTTACTGGTCCGCCCAGTGTTGTACTGTTATAGACACGCCACTAGAGCTATATGGACTCAAGGAAGATTTCTCAGGCAAAAGGTGACTGTTATTAACAGAAGAGGAATTGGAAAATGTTTTGAACAGATTTTAAAAAATAGTAGTTACATGGACCATTCTCACATGATACATAAAAATTAACTCAAAATGAAACAAACTAAATATAAGAGGTTAAACTATGTAAAAAGAGGTAGACAATGGTTTCTTAAATATGGCACCGAAAGCTCAAGCAACAAAAGAAAAAATAGATAAATTAGACTTCATCAAATTTCAAAACTTTTGCGTATCAAAAGACATTGTCAAGAGAGAGAAACACAAGTCACAGAATGAGAGGAAATGTTTATAAAGGATGTTGTATTCAGAATAGATAAAATAACTTATAACTCAACAACAAAAAGATAACCCAAAGTAAAAGTGGGCAAAGGGTTTAAATAGACAGTTCTCCAGAGAAGATACACAAATGAGCAAAAACCACATGAGCATTATTACTCATTAGGGAAATGCAAACCCAAACCACGAGGAGATACCACTTTGCACCCACTAGGATGCCATGATAAAGAAATGGAAAATAACAAGTTTATGAGGATGTGAAGTTGGAACCCCTATACACTGCTGGTGGGAATGTAAAATGGTGTAGCCACTGTGGGAAATAATGTGGTGGTTTCTCAAAGTGTTAAATATAGAATTACCTATGACCCAGTAATGCCTCTTGTAGGTGTCTCTCCCCTCAATTGAAAACGTGTTCAAACAAAAAACATGTGAATTAATGTTCATTACCACTCTATTCACAGTAGCCAAAAGATGGAAAAAGCTAAAGTGTCCATCAACAAATGTATGGATGAGCAAATGTGACATGTCCATACAATGAAATATTATTTAGCTGTAAAAAGGAACGAAATACTGATACATGCTACAGCATGGATGATGTTGATAACATGCTAAGAGAAAAACTGGACATAAAAGGCTACATGTGGTATGATTCTGTTGATAATGAGATGTTTGCAATAGGCAAATTCGTAGAGACAGAAAGCAGATTAGTAGTTGCCAGGGTCTTGGGGTCAGAATGGAGAGTGAATACTTAGTGGGTACGGGGTTTCCATTTGGGCTGATGTAAAGTTCTGGAAGGGGTGTTGATTGTACAATATTGTAGATTGTATTTAATGCCACTGAATTGTTCACTTTAAAATGATTACAATAGTAAATTGTATATACACAATAAAAGAGCTGTCTCGGCAAATCCCTCACCCCACCCCCAAACCCACTATAGTTATAATAGTCTACTTTAGGCAGGTAATGGGTGATTAATACTTGGCTAGGCATTACCTTTGGCTGACCCAAGTTTTGGGGCACAGAACCTACATAGGATTAACTGTACTGGGGGCATCCTGGGTAGCATTCCTCCATTATAGTGTCCCAATTAATTGCAAGTCTTTGAGAGCTTGTCTGCAAGCAGACTCATGGTGTAATGCTCTTGGTTTCTTAGGTATCGTGATTGTATTTAGGTGAAATTCATGGCATCAATTGCTTATGCACTTTGAAGACAAAATTAAGAAAGGAAAATGCATCAATGAAAGATACTGCTTGCTGTAACTTGTTCCAGGCACTCATTTTTGAATAGGACTTTGTTCTGTTGATATTTCTCTGACCTCTGGGACAAGTCATTTCTCTCCAGTTCTTAATGTCTTTCTGAGAATTTCACCATCTGGGGTGACGAGAAAACTTAAGTCTTACATATCATTCAGCTCAAAAAGTGGAATTTGGAGCTGATTCAGTGTTGTTGGATGGTCCACATTCACTTATGCCCTTGACATTTTTCGTTGTTGAGGTTTCACCCTGTTCTCTGAAAATGGGGACAACGGCAGGGTTGTATATGGAGTGTCTTTAACTTGTAATAGTTGAGGCCAACTCAGTGGTGTGTCTCCTGATTAAAAACATTCTGACGATCAATTATACTTGCTCTGTTTTTCCCTGCAGTGGTGCCTGTGGTGAGGTGAAGCTAGCTTTTGAGAGGAAAACATGTAAGAAAGTTGCCATAAAGATCATCAGCAAAAGGAAGTTTGCTATTGGCGCCGAGAGAGAGGCAGTAAGTACCTGTGTTCATGGCTGCTCGGCTGTTCTTAACACGTCTTAATTTCCCAAAATTTTAGAGTTGGTGATTTTCAATGTCGGGAAGAATCTACTGCACAGATAGGAGAATTTGTATCAAAGAACGTTGAAAAATTTGGGATATGTTTAACTAATTTAGAAACTTAAAGATAATTTGGTTCTAAAAAATATTGGGTTGTATGTAATAATGTAATAGCAGGAAGTTGTTTTTGTTTTTGTTTTCTTCCGAGTTGTTACAAGACTTTTTACAATAAAGGAAAGGAAATTAGGGGGAAAAATCCAGCCATATCCCCACCACTATAACCCCACAGCTGTTTTCAGTTTCCCTTTTCCTTCTAGTCTTTGTTCATATGAATTCGTGTTTTTCGATGGTTGAAATCACATTATATATACAACTTTGTATTCGGCTTTTCCACACAAGCATTAATGCATAAACTTTCCCCTAATATATGCTTTTGAATGGTCAAGTCTCAATTTCATAGACTTTATCATAATTTATTCAACCATTTCTTTGGTTGATCATTTAGATAATTTCTAATTCTTTGCTCTTTCCAGTAATGTGGCAATGAATATCTTAGTGCTGATAGATTTTTAAAGTCTTAATTAAATTATTTTAATAGTCTCTTTATATACTATCCATTTATTTTATTACATTTTGTGTAATACACTTTTACTCTGTGAGTGAAATGGCCGAATATATTGGTCTTTCAACACATGACCTAACAAAGTAATATAAAATGTGACCCGTAATCATGTTTTCCTTTGTGGCCAGCTGTTTCTGGCTATTATATTTTAACATTCTTTAAAGATCAATTTTTTCACTCCAAGACAATGCCATTCTCACATGGCAAGAGGAATTTCCTTTCTGTGTTCACTTTGTTATAGATCTTTTCCCCTGTGATTTTGGATTTGTTTCCCATTTTGGGGGGAAGAAAATACATACCAGATTCTTAATGACCTAGAGCAAAAGTTTAGTTCCTAATTTCGTCTTTCAAATTATATTGGACTCTTTTAGACCTCTCTGTCATCAGAGCACACCCTGACTTGGTAATGAGTTTAACAGCTTACAGGAAGAGGCAGACTTTTAAAATTAAACATCTGGGTTCCTTAGCTGAAGTCGATTTTACATAAATGTGTAATTCTATATCCTCTGTGCTTGTGGAGGGTGTAGCCCATGAGGTTGAGGAACTTGATTCATCCTTTTGGAATTGTAATGGAGAACAACTTGAGTACTCTGAAGCTTCCTCTAGTTAAGAGTCTCAGTAAATATGTCAGCCTGCAGTTGAAATTGAAACTGTGCCTATTTTATTATGAGGAATTGGACTTGACATTTTCTTCATGCAATTTAATTAAATACCTTTTTGTCTGTGGGGTTTTTTTTTTAATCATTTTTATGAATGTATACAATTCCAGAGCTAATGAGATAAGCACAGTTTACCAGGTAAGCATGAGAACAATGGAAACACTTGTGTTTTGGCTGTGGGAATTGGAGTAAGTGACTTCCTTTCTCTAAGCCTCAGTTGCTCTATCTGTAAAATGGGGATAATTGTAGACCCCAGTTCACTTTGGAGATTGTGAGGCTTATGTGAGATGACCCTTTTAAATAAAGAGGTTGGCATAAAGCCTGGTCATTTATTGAATGCTTCCTATTTGCCAAGCACTTTACAGAATGATTTTAGGTGAGTTGTTTAAATCATTGACCTCTAGGCCTTGATTTCTCTATTTGAGTAGAGCTGGATTTGGAACTAAGGCAGCCTTCCTTTATCAACTAAGTTTAGCTGTAAATATTTTCTAATTATTGGCCATTGTTATGAATAAACTGATGTTATTTTATTTATCCAAGGATCCGGCTCTCAATGTTGAAACAGAAATAGAAATTTTGAAAAAATTAAATCATGTAAGTATTGCTGTAAAATATGACCCATACTTAAAATCATGTATCCCAAAATATGGGAGGAGTGCAAAGCATTGCAATGTAATAAAACTAGCATTAACCTGGGTTCCTTGTAAATGGGGTGTCAGTGGCCACATGGAGTGTTAATAGTTCCTATCTTTTTTGTGCGCTGAGGATCTTGTCTCAGTGGTGAGTGTCTAACTTTAAAGATGTGAGAAGAGAAAGGCAGAGTTGTGGGACTGAGCCCATCTTCATGATTTTATTGTTCTTTCCATTTCTTCATTAACTTATGAGTCCCCACGAAGTCATGAGCTAGGTAGGCATTGGAGGTAAATTTGAAAGAAGATCTGTCTGTCCAGTGAAGGATCATCTTAGTTTGGTTCTTAACCTCCAGACAACAAAAATATTTCTTCTCTCTTCTCTCACCTCCTCAAATTTTCCAAACAAGTCAAAACTAAGAACAAAATCTCCGTCATCAACACAAGTCAACAGGTTCCTTTAGAACTCACAGGTGGATCTGAAAACCCATGACATCCAGTGGCTGACCTTCCTGCCTGTCTTTCTTCTAATTCCCTTGCAACTTCTTCCCTGAATTTGCCTTCTTTTTAAAGAGAGAAGCCCTCTGATTTTCTGGGGTGGGGTGGCTTCACACCTACCCCCTAAGATAAACACTTAGAATGCTCAGAGAATTTTCTTGGATGTCAGAGGATCCCCAAACATAACATGTATACAAATCCAATGTCCACTGCAGTGGAGAGGAATTTAGAACCCTAAGGAAGATCCCTGGAGATATTACTTGGCAATTTATAAGGGCACGTGAAAGCCCTTGGGACTTAAATACGGGCTTGTGTGTTTGGGAAACAATGAGTCGAGCCTGGTAGCCTAGTAGACCTGACCTTTGTAGTCAGGCACTGATTCGGTTGTCAAACATATTGTGTCAGGCTGTCTTCTAGGCCCGGGCAGGGGTGAGCACAGATGAACTTGACCATCCCTCCTCATATGTGGCTTCAGTCTAGTGAGAAGATGGACCTGGGTTCCCATCCCATCTCTATCACCTGCTGGCTCTGAGAAGGTCATTTCATTTTTCAGAGCCTCAGTTTTCTTATCTGTACAATGGAAACCACGAGGATACCTACCTCAAACGTCAGTGTGAGAATTAAATGAGATGTGCTTGTGCTTGTAAAGCTTTTGGCACAAAGGACACACTTGGGGAATGATAGAGATCTGTAATTCCTTAAACTTTTCTTTGCGTGACCTAAGTGGAAGGTCTGCGGTAGTGGCCTCTGGTTCCTGAGCGACGCTTTCAGCTGTGACTGCTCCAGCCAGTGACCCCGGAGACCACTTCATGCGCTATCAGCTCCCAGCTACACCCATTCCCAGGTGGGCACTGCCTGGTATGAAGCCAAGCAGAACCAAGACCTTCTCATTCTTTCCTCTGATCTCTTCACTGTGTCTTCTTTTGACTTCATTAAGACCTCGTGTATGTAGAGTCAGGTGCTGCTAAAAGGTTTATTATACAGAAAGCAGTTCCGCATCCCTCCTGATTTCCCTGTCTACAAACATTTAAAAATTTTTAACTTTTTAAAATAAGAACTTATCTCCATATTTCTATGTAACAGACATAAACTGCTATCTCTTGGTTTATTCATTTTTGATAGCTTGCCGCTTTCCTGTTAATGTTCTATGAGCATTTTAGCTCCTTTCTATTCCTCTTAATAAAATACTACGATGCAGTCAGTGTTTTCATTATTGTGACAATAACAAATGTCCCTGCAGAGCTGAGTAGACTGATCACAGGGAAGGAGTGGTGGCGCTGTTTGCTCCTAGCCTGACCCCCATGGCCATATGTCCCATGACCAAAATGTGGCCGACAGTCTACCTTCTGGGAGAGGTGTATCTGCTATTGATGTTGGTATTAATCTGGGCAGCATGTGAGTGTCTCCTGTGTGCCAGCTGCTATGCTGAGTGTTGGTCCTAAAAAGATAAATAGAAGACGTGACTCAGCCCATGCAGTGCCTGGTGAAAGGAGACCTCCATACTGGGTGTTAGTTTCCTTTCTCTGCCCTCCTGGAGCTCACAGCCTGGTGGGGAGACGGATACTGAAGATGCAGTGTGGGGCGGCATAGATTAGACCCCCTGCAGGGTGTGTGGATGCATTGTAAGGGGGCCATTTTAGCTGGGACCAGATGCCTGAGGAGGCCAGGTGTGCCCAGAGGGCTGGATCACCAGGCAGGAAAGGTGCACAAGCACAGGTGTGACACTGGGAAAGACCACTGAGTGTGGGGCAGGTGGGAGTTTTGTGGTCTGGAGAGGAGGATGCTTGGAACCAGGAGCAGGAGACGAGCCTGGGGTGGTGGGTGGGCGGCAGGACGAGGCTGGGTCATGAAGGGCTTGCGAAGCATCTCTCTGAGAAGTTGGATTTTATCCACTAGGCAACACAGAGCCAAAGGTTTCTTGTCTTCCTTTCTACTCCTTCCTTCTGTCCTGTTAATGCTTTCCTCCCTCCCTTCCTTTAAACACTTTAAAATTATACACTATTTGACACATATGAAGTAATCCTGTACATTATAAAGCAAAGCAATAAGACACCTTTGAACTTGCCATCCGGTTTAAGAATGAACACTTGACCATACAATTGAAATACCTCATACTCTTTGAAGTCTCTCGTGACTTGCCTTTTCTGCTCGGCATTGTTTCCAAGATCCATTGTGCTGGGAGAAGCAGTGGGGCGTTCATTCAACTGCTGTATAACAGTTCATCATGGGAAGGTACCAGTTGGAAGATTTTGATTAGAGCGATGGATGTGATGCAGTTTGCTTTGTAGGAAGATCACTGGAGTGTTTTGCTATACTTAAAATCTAAAAATCTTGCAGCTCTCTTCCCTTTAATTCTGATATAACCACAATCCTCCCCTCTGCTGAAGGCTGGAGTCACGTCCCTGACATGTACTCACCATGGCTTTTACTCCAACCAACTGAGCTTTACCATCTTCCCTTTTTTCTGTAAAAACAATAGGTATGCATTCTAAGCATAAAACCATGCTATTAAATCTGCATTTTAAATGGTACAGTACTGCTCTGCTTTGTTCTTTAATGTTCCTGTGTGCATCCTGCATTGATCGGTGGTCACCAACTGTCAGTTGTATGTGTGTGTCTCCCCCACCCCACAGATGTGCTTAGAGTTCTCATGAAACTGAAATTTTCCCTCTTTCCTTGAAAAAATGGGAGGATCTTGTCACATGGGGTTCCCATTCCCCTCTGGGCCCAGTTGCGAGGAACTGAATAGGCCTCTACCTGGCAGCATGGCTGGGCTCCCCACCTGGCCCGCTTCTACCTGCCAGGCTCCTCCAGGTTCCTTAGGTATCCTTGAGTACCTGTGCTCTGGGGCAGTGAGGAGGAAGGCTGGGCAGAGACTGGCTTTCCTTCCTTGGTGCCATCCTTGTGTGTGAGACATGAACCAGTCCCTCGCCAGCTTGGTGGTGTGGAGAGTTTCTGGTACGTTCGCACGGAGGAGCCAGGTAAATTCTGTTCTGCTTTGTCCCCTGCATGAACTTCAAAGTGTTTCAAGACACGGGGCCAAATGCCTGGTTGGCCTCCCTGAGCCTCTGGGCAGATGTCCCGTGTCCTGCTCTTGTGGTTTTCCTCGTGGGAGCTTCTCATTTCTTTTTGTCTTTTCCCTCTTTTAGCCTTGTATCATCAAGATTAAAGACTTTTATGATGCTGAAGATTATTATATTGTCTTGGAATTGTAAGTAGTAAGTTTTTTTATTTGTTCCTGTTTGAATGCTTATTTAAAGAGTCTACTGCTGACTTGCATTTGTCATCCTGGGGACCTTCAATGTACGTGTGTGGTGATGGGGCCCTCAAAGTGCATGGGTTAGTATGTCTGAAATCCCTCCAGTGTTTCCAAAGGCAGGTGGCTTAGAGGTTCCAGGCCCTGGATTGAGGCCTGGGTTTGAATCCTCTGCAGGTGACTAGCTGACTGCCCATGGTTAGTTTACTTCCCCTTTTGGAGTCTCATTTTCCTGGTGTTAAATGGGGATAATAATGATACCCTATGAGCAGAGTTGTAAGGATTAAATGCCGTGAGGGGTGGGAAAACCCCCAGCATAGCACCTGGCACGTAGGTGCTCAAACACAGGTGGATGTTATTACTCTGAAATACCTGCCTTGGTGGGCCTATCGGCTCGGGATCACAGTACCAGGATCATGCCGACACCTGAGTCTCTTTCAGGTACTGGTTTGCTTGCTGGTGTATTTCAGTGGCCACAGAGTCCTATCTGATTTGGTGTGACCAACATAATTTCCTGTCTCATTCCTGAAAGAGGCCTGTCTGATGTGCATTCCTGTGTAAATATGTTAGTGTTTCTGGGAGCAGCTGTTGTGGCAGACAGGCAAGGCTTTGCACCTGATAAACCCGGGCTATGCAGGTTGGCTTTTAAGATTGTACAGTAAACGGTAGTCCTGGTCATAGCATTGTAAGAGACTGGACAGCTCTAGTGTTGCTTAAGGGAATATCTGTTGCTATTAAATGGGAGATTGTTACCTGACAGTCTAGTGAAAACCGTTTAATAATAGTAATAATAGTAATACAATAACAGTAACTGTTACTAATTAAGCACTTAATATGAGCCCAGTAATGCTCTAAGCACTTCTCATTGACTCATTTAACCTCATAGCAATCATCCAGGTTAGTTACAAGTTACTGGTGGGTTACTACTTTGAGTCCCACTTTACAGAAAAGGAAACTGGAGTTCAGAGGGATCGAATAACCTTGCCAAGCATGGACACTGTAGCAGGCACTATATCTGTGTCAGTTATCTCTTATTTGTTACAACAGCCATCAAAGTAGGTGGGATCATCTCTATTTTTTTTTTTTTTTTAAGAGGCAGAAACAAACTCAGAGAGGTTATATAACTTACCCAAAGTCCTCTAGCTGGGAAGTTGTGGAGCTGGGGTTCACACCCCAGTTGTCTGATTGTAGGTTTCTGCTTGCTGCTCTATTATACCAGTCTCAGAATCCTCTGGGGTGTGTGATAAAAATGCAAACTCCTGGGCTCCGCCTCTGATCTACTGAATCAGATTTTATAAAGCTCCCCAAATGTCTTCAATGCCCACAAACACTTCCATCTTTCCTTGGTCCTTAGTTTCTTACAGGGGTATCTTCATTGTGAATGAGACTTATGATCTCATCACCTTTACAGTGGGAGTCAAGAGTGAATAAAAATGGCAACTCTTTGCTTGTCTTAGTGAGTTTGTTTTGTGTTACTATTGTCCACCCAAGTGAGTTTCTCTTCAGGCATGAGGCCCCTGCTTTGCCTGTGTGTTTCAGGATGGAAGGAGGTGAGCTGTTTGACAAGGTGGTGGCGAAAAAACGCCTGAAAGAAGCTACATGCAAACTCTATTTTTACCAGATGCTCATGGCTGTACAGGTAAGAGAAGCCCTCAGTGTTTTATTTATTTATTGTTTTCACAATCTCCAGAAATGCTTTATTTAGAAATTTTGTTTTTTGTGGGTGATTTTAGCAATTCAACAGTGTCTTGAAAATACTAAAATTGCTGCATTTCTCTGCTCTGCCATCCTCAGTGTTAACTTCATCCTTCACTGGCATCATGATAGCAGAAGCAATAACCTCCTAAGAAAATTAGACTGTCCCTTTCTGTAGCTTTTTTTTAGGGAAGGGCAAATTTGTCCCACTTTGACAACCTGCTTTCTTATAGGTGAATTACTCCCTGAATTAGACAGAAAGTGAGGGACTGAATGAAAACCCGGAGAGCAGGGTCTGTGTGTGTGTGTTGTTGGTTCTGTTCTTGGCGAAAACATCCCACCCCTTTGACTGATGAGAAAGCTATTGCTGTGAAGCTTAAAAGGGAGTTAAAGAAACAAACTCTCTTTTTGGCTCGGAGGTATTTCTGGAGGGGGATTGATCTCTACTTCTGCCTGATCCTTATAGATCCTTATTGAAATCTCCCTTACTTCTCAGGGTGGGAGCCAGGCAGGGATTAGGGGAAGGCCGGCAAGTGGGGGTGATTGTGCCAGTCGCCTAGCTCCCCCAGGGCCCAGCACTAGGTGTTCCCGTCACATGTAGCGGCGTCATGTTAACTGCAGTAGGCAGGCATGCAGGCAAATGTGCTGCCTTCCTTCTCTGTGCCATGAAAGTGTTGAGTGGAGGAACCACTGGGGGCATTTTGTCTGCTTCAAGGAACAGCACCCGTTCTCAAACCAAATTTGGTTGTGGTGGTTCTCTGCCAAGGTTTGTTCCCTCGAAAAGCTACTCCGTGCCGGAAACACAGTGACTGGGAGCAGCTCTTGTATTGACAGAGGATTGAGGGAGATTTTCCTGGGGCTGGTCCATCTGGCCTTGCCCTCCCTGGGGCCTTCACCAAGTCCCGGTCCCAGTGCAAGGGCATCAGAGGAATTTTTGCCCTAGGCCAGAGGGATAGCCAGAGAAAACTGACGCCTAACCCTCCTGAACACCTAACAGTTCTTGACTCTGTTTTAATGGTTTATTCCCCTCCCATACCAAGAATATGAAGGTGAATTGAGTGCAGATGAGTGGGTGTAGGATATCTGTTTCTGTACGAAATATGACTGACTGTATAAAAATGAACACAAAGAGACATCCACATATTACGGATGGTCCCCAACTTAACGCTGGTTCAATTTAACAATTTTTCGACTTGATGATGATGCAAAAGCAATAAGCATTCGGTAGAAATCATACTTCCAGTTTTGAATTTCGATCTTTTCCCGGGCAAGCAATCATGCAGTTTTGACTCTTGTGCTGCTGGGCCGCGGCAGTGAACCGCAGCCCCCGTCAGCCATGCGATCACGAGGGTAAACAACTGATACTCTACAGTGTATTCATTGTGTTGGATGAGTTTGCCCAACTGTAGCCTTATGTAAATGTTCTGCGCACGTTTAAGGTAGGCTAGATGTATTAAATGTGTTTTAAACTTCATGATCTTTTCAACTTAATGGATTTATCGGGATGTAGCCCCATTACAAGTCAAGGAGCAAATGTATTTCAGACCAGAGTTTTCGAAAACTACATCATTCTTTGCACTGAGTAATATGTTAACTCTGGATATTAAAACAGATCATTTATAAAATGTGTTTTACAGATTCCCTTAAAAATACTATTCTCGGTGTTGGAATAACCAAATATATCATTTGGTGGAATTTTTATGGTTTGCATCAAAGTTGTCCGAAGATATTTTGTATCACCCATTTACATTACATTTTTATTACTGAAATTGACACTTTATGTTTCTGCTAACCTAAAGGGATATTTATCTTGAAAAGTGAAATAAAATGTCTACCTATTGTCATAAGTTGCCCTTTTCATTCCTTTTGTTTTTTAAAGGTTTTCTTGAAAACAAATTTGTAAACACTAATCCCTTTACCCAGTAGTTTTGTATGATTTGGAGGAATATATTTGTGAGTAGCATGGTTTACAGTTTCACCCAGGGGTGTGTGTGTGTCTACTCATATACTTAGTCCATAAATCTAAGGGTCATGCCTCCCTTTCTGTTGTAGTACCTCCACGAAAATGGTATTATACATCGGGATTTAAAGCCAGAGAATGTTCTACTCTCATCTCAAAAAGAAGACTGTCTTATAAAGGTGAGAAATTCATGTTCTGTGTGTGGCCACTCCAGTAGATAACAATTCAACTTTTTTAATTCATTAGGTAAAAATTAGGAGTGTAAAAAGGTTGAGAATTTGACCTTTCCACTCTTAGCAATTATTTTAGAGATCAGGTGGTATTGCTTCAATCCAGATTCTAGTGAGCGTTTGTTGAGCTCCATTGTGTATAAGCCACATTTACGTTCAGAGGGAGGGAGGAGGCATCCAAATGGACGAGTGAATCACATCCTCTGTCTTCCCCTTCCTTCTGTCTAAGGCAGTGCTTCTCAAACTTGGCTTTACTTTAGAATCTCCCGTTGATTAAAAAAAAAATTTTGTTTTTATTAAAAAATAACCACGTCACCCAGGTATAAGTGTGTTTTCCAAGCTCAGGTATTCCAGTGTGCAGACATGGTTCAGAAACTGGGGTCTAAGAGCCACACATAACTAATTAGAATCCTGGAGTGTCTGTGATAAGGATTATAAACGTTTTAAAATGTTACAGAGAACATAGGTAAGTTGGAGAAAAACCTGGGCCTTGAGTTTTTTTGGCTCAGGAATTTTAAGCAAAATTAAATAACTTGCAAAGTTTAGAATTCTCTTAATTGATACATGAATTTGTAGATTCCAGATTAACAGCAGGCATGAAATGTAGGATAGAAACTGATATTGACTGCATGTCTTTTGGGGCTGGCAGACTATATTAATTTTTTAATTTTATGATATCATTAAAAATGACTCCCTTTTGTCTTTAATTTTAGATTACTGATTTTGGGCAGTCCAAGATTCTGGGGGAGACCTCTCTCATGAAAACCTTATGTGGTACCCCTACCTACCTGGCTCCTGAGGTTCTTGAGTCCTTTGGGACTGCTGGATATAACCGAGCTGTGGATTGCTGGAGTTTAGGAGTTATTCTTTTTATTTGGTAAGAAAAAGTTTTCATTGCTTCAGAGTCTGGTGAGAGGTAATTAGGTGAAATGTGTCCAGGTAGATTTAATTTAGGTCATTTTTGTATGACCATTGATGTAAAGAAAAATCTAATTTTTCATTGTGCTGCAAAAGAAATCTTTATATCCGAATGCCACTGAGAATGCCACTTGATTTATTTTCCTTTCTCTCTCTACCAATATTAAGCCTTAGTGGGTATCCACCTTTCTCTGAGCATAAGACTCAAGTGTCACTGAAGGAACAGATCACCAGTGGAAAATACAACTTCATTCCCGAAGTCTGGGCAGAGGTCTCAGAGAAGGGTATGGATACGAAAGGGTTAAGAATTTATGGTTTGCGGAAATGTGTGTGTGCTGTGGTGGGAATTCCTTTTCAAATCCCGTGATGTTTTCTCCTGTTGATTCTGTTCATAGAGGAAGGGAGGTATTAAGAGCATGCGCTCCAGAGCCAGGCAGATCTTGACTCAAGTCCTGGGTCAGCTACTTCCTAGCTTTGTGACTTTAGGCAAATTACTTAATATCTCTGAGCCTCCATTTTCTTTATTTGTAAAGGGGGCACAATAAACCATACCTTAAAGGGTTTTTGTGAGGATTAAGTGTAACATTTACAAGTACCTGGTACCTATTTAAGTACAGGAAATAAGTAACTTTTTAGTTACAAAGTTTCCTTTGAGTAAGTAAGCATTAAGAGCTAAATGTAATTTTTTACTGTATTTAAGAATTTAAAAGTGCAACTATGTAATTATCAAAAGAAAGTGTAGAAAACTAAAACTAAATGTCAAGTAATGTAACACAGATAATTGTGTTAAATGTCAGAATGTCTAAGGAATAATAATGTTGCCATATACAAGCCAGCCTCCACTTGCTGGCTGTCAAGCTTTATTTCTGCCAAGCCTGCACTTCCGGGAACCTTTCTCTGGTGGAGGAACTCTCACCATCAATCCGTGAGTCTTGGGGAGAGTTGCTTCAGCATCCTGAGTGTCTTAAAACTGGGTGGAATTTCAGCTTTAATTGCTTGGAATTTGAGTCCAGCAATGAGAGAAGGGACAGAGAGCTAAGAGGTTATGGTGCCCGAGCAGGGAGAGATGGGGAATATATATCACGGTCATTCTGGTGTTCTCAGAGCACTGATGAATACAGAGTGAGGAGTATTACCCTGTTTCCCCGAGAATAAGTTCTAGCCAGACAATCAGCTCTAATGCGTCTTTTGGAGCAAAAATTAATATAAGACCCGGTATTATATTATACTATACTGTATTGTATTAAACTATACTATATTAAAGACTTAGGACTTATTTTAGTAAAATAAGACCGGGTTTCGTATTTTTTGCTCCAAAAGACACATTAGAGCTGATTGTCTGGCTCTGTCTTATTTTCGGGGAAACACAGGAGGGGGCCCTGCCCACCATGCCTGCTGACTCCATGATGACCTCAACCCCTCTCTCCTCTTTCTGGATATTGGGCCTGTGATTCTGGCATAATTTAATTTTGCTGATTGAATGTATTTACCCTTCTCACTGTGATTTGCCAAATTATCTTATTGCTTTAGCTCTGGACCTTGTCAAGAAGTTGTTGGTAGTGGATCCAAAGGCGCGTTTTACAACAGAAGAAGCGTTAGGACACTCGTGGCTTCAGGTGGGTATGGGACAATGCCTGCTGGCCTAAAATACGTGGACATCTCTGAGCTGTGCCTGAGAGGAGATGAGGAGGATTGAAACATGTTTGCTTTGTTGGGTCCTTTTTTTTTTTTTTTTTTTTAATTTTATTGGGGAATATTGGGGAACTGTTTCTCCAGGGCCTATCAGCTCCAAGTCCACGTTCTTCAATCTAGTTATGGAGGGCACAGCTCACTGGCCCATGTGGGAATGGAACTGGCAACCCTGTTCAGAGCTCACGCTTTAACTAACTGAGCCATCTGGCTGCCCTGTTAGGTCCTTTTAATGCAACTGTTTTGACTGAGTTTTAGGTCTGTGTGGTGTGTATATGCATGTATATGGTGGTGGGTGTGGGTGTGTCTTTGTGTGTGTTTAGTGCAGTCTTTCAACTTGACTCATAGCTCTTGGATGGACAAGCTCACTTTGTGGCCTCTCTTGGTTCCACGTGGCTTCCCTGAGTCTTCAGTTGGGTTGTGTTCCTTTGAGAGGTTGTTCTAACTCCAGACCTCCACCTCCAGCTGTGCTCCCCTCTTCCCTCAAACTTCCCACCCCAAACAGGTGGGATGGGCATTCAGCCATCTGCAACCTTAAATCGGGAAAACAGGTTGGAGGAGGAAGGCAGCTACCCAGGGGGAAAATAAAGGGGCCCACTTCTTGTTCATGGTAAGCATGCCATTACTGCAGACTTGTCACCTGTGCTTCTCAAGTCTGCATTACCTCTGTGTTCCTGCTAGGGGTCATGGCTGCTATTAGATTATGCACTGAACTTATTCAAGCTTCCAGAGTCAGAAGTCCTTTGTAGGTGTGCTGGGCTAACCTGTGGTTTAGGAATTAGCTGTAGCATCAGGCAAGTGTTCTGATGGACTTTCAGCTCTTCTGTTAAGTCCAGTTCGATTCAGCACAGCTGTACCCCTTTCTATTAACTTTCATCTGGTCTCTCTGTTTTCTGTGGGGATGGAAGAACTTAACCAGGTAGCTTGAACAAGAGGCTCAAGCTTTCTGGGGAATTACTGGTCCAGGAGCTCATTCAGTGTCAGCACTGTCCTTGTGGGACTCTGGGAAGACTGTCCCCATTCGTTCTCTCTTCCAATCCTCCACACCTAACAGTTGGGCTCAGGGTGAGAACAACACATCCTTTAAAAAAAAAAAGAAAAAGTAGACATAAGTGTTTGGGGTGTTGCCCTGGAAACGGCAGTCCCCCCAGAAGAAATCTGTCAGATGATTTAGCACTTTATAGAGCACACAGATTTGAAACAGCAGGACCCTGGAGAAAAGGGATTCAGAAACAAAGGGTGCCTTTGCATGTGGGGATTTAATTTTGATGAGAAAGAAAAACATACTCCTTGGCTCTTTTTATCGGTCCTCACAGGGAAAGTAGGGGGGCCAGATGTGGAGGTAGAGGACTTGTGTTAGTGTTGAAAAAAAACAACGGAGCTGGCCAGTTGGGCCTGGGAACAAATGTCCAGCTTGCATCTGCCTGAAATTTACGAACAAGCATAGCCTGTGTTTCTTGTACCTTTTGTCTCCCAAGAAAACTGTTATTCACAACCGAGGGAAAGGTGAAGTTCAACCTGGCCACAGGGGTCTCATTTGAATGCTTTTTTGTCCACATTTTGGTTTTGCAGCACAAGTTCTCAGAGTCAACATTGAAGAAGGACAAGGAAGCAGATTGTCCACATAAATCATCTGCTAGTGTTAGTTTAGCTTTTATTCCGGGAACACTGAATATTTTTAAAGAAACCAAATGGTCATGTGGGTCTGGCACTGGACTGAGCATTTGGAATGTGAGCTCCATTTTGTCATTAAGAGAGTGTCCAATTTGGGGAGCATCCCGTGTATCCATTTTTCGCCGCCTGTGCACTTCCTGAAATAGATGTTTCCTTACGGCTCGCTTCTGAGACATATTACAATTTAATAATTTTGAATAGATTGTGGACATCTCAAAGAAAGGGTATTGACAGGTACACATGGCTTCCTGTGTTATGACAAGGCAAAGAGCTCCTTGTTCATATTACTGCTGACCGATGACTTGTTTTCAGTATAGGCCTCAATAGGCGTGTGGTCAGCTCTGTTGGGATTCACGGAAGAGCTGCCACTTGAGGGGCATTCCAGCGTGGTTTGTTCGTGCTTTCATTGTTTTAATGAATGAACTTGTGTGTTAAGCACTGTTAGGCACTGTGGATGCGAAGAGGAATAAGATACAGCCTTGCCTTGGGGAGCTGATAATCTGGGTGGGCCAGCGCTGATGACAGTCACCACAGAGCAGTGTGACGCATGTGGTAATAGGAGAAGGTGCAGAGTATTGGGGATCCGTAGGATGAGAGGAGACCACTGTGCACGGAGCTTCCAGTACCCACAGGTTCACCTGGTGTGAAGAGAGTCTAAAGAGATTCGCCTGGGGATAGTATGGGAATATCAGTTTGTTAGGGCTGCCATAACAAAATACCACTGACGGGGTGGCTTCAACAACAGAAAAGCATTTTTTCAGAATTCTGGAGGCTAGAAGTCCAATTTCAAGGTGTCGGCAGATTTGATTTATCCTGAGGCCTCGCTCCTGGCCTTGCAGGTAGCTGCTTTCTTTCTGTCCCACATGGTCAATTCTCTGTGTGTTCACATCCCCGGTGTCTTTTTCTATTCTTACAAGGTACCAGTCCTGTTGGATTGGGGCCCCACCCTGACTACCTCCTTGTACCTCTGTAAAGGCTTTGTCTCCAAATTTAGTCCATAACAGTGGGGGACAGCATTTTCAAACATTGATTGAGTCCCTCTGATATGGAAACCACTGTGCCTATTACAGTGCCTGACATCTAAGGGTGCTTGGGAAATATCTGTTCACGGAGTGAATGAGGAAGGTGGATGAAGTGGATGGCCAGGAAGGCCAGGAGGGTATTCCCGGTGGAAACTGTGAGCAGGTGTAGGAGGAAATAAGGGATGCACTTTAAGAGAGATCCTAAGGGAGAGTGCAAAGTGAAATCCAGATGAACTTGGAAGTCTCACAATGGGTAGTGGGGAGCCACTCTGAGTGATGCAATAAACAGTGATGGAAGCAGGTGATTCTAGCTCCTAGATACGGCAGGAGATAATCCTCAAGCACTGTAATTTTTCTATAGTCATCAAACTGCTGAATGTTGGAGGCCTTCGCTCCTGTGTCCTCCCCTCCCATCCACCATGGTACACTTGGCTTAATGGGAGGAAGGAAAGGGGGGGCGGGTGGGAAAGGACATGGGGCTTTGGAATCAGGCAGCCCTGGGTCTTTATGCTGCAGATGCTACAGAGTGGCTGAGCTGGGCTTCCAGCTGGCCCCAGAGCCCACAATCCTTAGTCATGGATATTTCCCCTTTCTGAAAGTGGGGAGAGCTGCACTAGGTCTCCTCTCAGGGCTCCTAGATGCCAATAAATCCTTGAGCCCTACAGAAGTGAGCAGCCAGGGGGGTGAGGTGGTAGTTCTCCTGTGTACACCCTCTACCCCCACCCCGTACTTCCCCTTCCAGAAGCAAGAAACGTGTAATGCTGTGACCTGTTCACTTGTCTTCCTTTCTCATTAGACCCAAGCTGTGGGATATTGCAGGCTTGAAGTCCTGGTGGCTTGTACAGCACTTGCTGGGTGAATTTTCCTAGGATTCTGGGCTGGTTTGTTAGGATGGACCCAGTAGCTGACCTCATTGTTGGCAGGGAAGGGGGGAACTCCTGGAGAGATTCGGGAGCTGCATGGAGTCAGCCCTCAGAGGACTGAGCCAACCCCAGCCACTGGTCTCCTGATGGCTGCCTCTGTCAGGATCGGGGATACTTGTTCTGAAAGTCTTTTGACTGCTAAGCTCTGTGGTTCTCTGACCCACTGAGAGCTCTTAGGCACCTGGTTTTGATTTCAGCCAGTGTTGGGTGAGCACTGACTGCTGGTTAGATGACTCTGGGAAGGCAGGTGGTCCTTTCCTCCCAGAGCTTCCGCAAGGGCATGCCATTTAGTCAACAGACGAGATGTCGTTACCCACATTCCTGTTTCCAGGGGCATCCTAGCTCCATCTTTCAAAGAGCTTTCCCTCAAACATAGCCTACTTATGTTTTCCATTTCTTCGCAGGATGAGGACATGAAGAGAAAATTTCAAAATTTGCTTTCTGAAGAAAACAAGTCAACGGCTCAACCCGAGGTCCCAGCCCAGGTATTCCAGATGATGGTTAAAGAGCTGATGAGCAAGAATGATGAGTTTGAATAGTCTCTTTAATAGCAATTGCTTAACATTTTTTTTTAATGTAGTAGACTCATTGTTTCAGCTTGGTCTGCTATAGCACCCTTAGAAGAGTTAATCATGAAGAATGTTTAATGCATTAGAGAAGCACAGCTAGGGATTGTCATTTAAGAAGTCTCCTACAAGGCAAGATTTGAAAGACTATATTAGAGACTCCAATTTAAATTTGTTGAAAATGATTTATTGATTATGATTTTATTCCTGTAGAGTTCTTTTAAGTTCATATCCATTCATTCCTTTCTTGCCTCCTTTTGGTGAATGATAATATTCCTCGTCCCACTGTCCCCTCGCAGTGTTATAAACGGGAAAACAAAGTTGCAAAAAAACTTGTCTTCCCACAAAAGAGCAAGACTTGGGGCTCGCAGTGAAAGGTATCATCATCTCTTTAAACTTCATAACTTAGGAGTTGATGACCAAGATGGGGCTGGTTATGCTGCTTCCTTTCAAAACACATTCTGGAATGATTGGAAGTCAGAGGGGAGAGAAATGTCATTTCGATAAGCATGTCTGAGTCTGGGGGGCGTTGTGGGGATTCAGATGTCAGTGAGGATGACCAGTAATTCTTGGGACTAGAAGTTTCCTATGAAATGCCCCAAATGTACCTGGAGCATCCTGGGAAAGTGATAATTTTAAAGAAGCCAGCGATTTTCTTTGACCGTTTCTCCCTTTTCCTTTTTTTCCAGCCGTCTACGAGTCGAAAGCGGCTTCGTGAAGAGGAACTGGAAGACGCAGACACCACAAAGCGCCTGGCTGTATGTGCTGCTGTCTCATGAACAGTGCTTTGGAACATGAAAGAAACACACTTTCTTGAACTGTGCTGCCATTTTCTTTATATTTGTTTTTTAGTGTTTGTATTTTAATTAGGAGAGAACAGTTAGTTGCTTTCCTGCAGTCCTCAGTACACTAACACCTAATAGAAACTGGGCTTTGTGCTTCACTGATGATGATCCACTCTTTAGTTACATGCCTTTTTGTGTGGGCATTTGAAATCATGTGTCTTTTGTCTGGTACTCTACCTTGGCTCTTACCGGACAGGTGTCTCAGAGGTGTCCATGGTCTTAGCCTCTGTACGCTGCATACAAATTCTAAAGGTTCCTTAGAAAGGGGCCTGGTGAGATTGGGGTGTAGTTTGTAGAGATTGGCTGACTGCCAAAGTCGTGAGACAGTAGGTATCTTGGTGCATATACCATGAGCCTGTTTTAAATTCTCATTCTAACTCTCATAAAGATATAGGTCCACCGTTATGCTCAGGGAAATAAGCCTACTAGTATATAATTCCACTTACATGAGGTATCATAGAGACAAAGTAGAATGCTGATGTCAGGAGCTGGGGGGCAGGGATAATGGGGAATTAATGTGTTTAGTGGATATAGTTTCTGTTTTCCAAGATGAAAAGTTCTGGAGATGCATCATGATGAAGGTTGCACAGAAATGTGAATGTATAATACCATTGTACTGTGTACTTAAAAAAATGGTTAAGATGTAAAATTTTAGGTTTTGTGTATTTTATCACAATAAAGAATTTTTTAGGGGTGGACGGTTGGCTCAGTTGGTTAGAGCTCTGGGCAACAGGGCTGCCGGTTCAATTCCTACATGGGCCAGCGAGTTGCGACCTCTGCAACTAGAATGAAGTAAATGAGCTGCCACTCAGCTCCCGAGTGGCCAGATGGTTCAGTTGGTTGAAGCGCATCCTCTCAACCACAAGGCTGCTGGTTCGACTCCCGCAGGGGATGGTGGGCTGCGCTCCCTGCGACTAACAATGGCAACGGGACTTGGAACTGAGTTGTGCCCTCCACAACAAAGATTGAAAGGACAACAACTTGACTTGGGAAAGTCCCGGAAGTACACACTGTTCCGCAATAAAGTCCTGTTCCCCTTCCCCAATAAAATCTTAAAAAAAAAAAAAAAAAATTTTTTTTTAAAGAAAGAAGTCCATAGTCCTTGAAACCTTAAGGCCAGATATGTTGTGAATTTTAATATCTTCCTGATTTTAGGAATGGGACATTGCATATCGACTGTATTATGTGTAATACCCAGTGAAGTTCTGTAACCAAACATTAATATTTCTGCAGCAGATATTCATAGTAAAAGGGATAGAGAAGACATTAAGTCATATCAGTTCGGTCTTTTCTGTCAAATGAGTTATGGGTGACTCAGGTTTCAGAGACGTTTGGATTTTGGAAATACAGATAAGGCATGTGAGCATGTCATGTTGACCCAACTGACCAACGAGGCCCTGTGTAAAGCCCCTCCCTTGGTGTTGTCTAGTCCTCAAAAGTGCTTTTGTGGGCTAGGTCCTCTGACCACCTTCATGTAATAGGTGAGGAACCCAGGCTGAAGGAGTAAGGTGATTTGTCTAAAGTCACCGCTAGTAAGTGGCCGAGTTGGGACCCAACCCAGGTCTTTCTGACCCTAATGTTCCTCATCTCAATCCCATATTTAATTAGACTCGGATGTTGACTCACACTGACAAAACTCACAAGAGACTGATGTTCAGTTTTGAATGCTAGTGTTTTAAATGAGTGGATACAGCCGCATGATCTAGAAGTTGGTATATGTTGGTTGCAAGGAATCAGAGGCCCATTCAATTTACTAAATAGAAAAGGATTTGTTTCAAGTTTGAATATGGCTGGGCCCGGGAGCCGTCAGGAGCCCAGGCGGTTCTAATGGCTGGCTGCTCTTGTCTCTGATCCACTGATTTTGCTTCTCTTGTAACTGGCTGGTTGTTACTAAGCCACATTATAGTTCACTGGCCATGCCATAAATTGTCGGTTCAGTTGCCACTGGTGAGCCGGGCAGGGTCAGGGGCACACAGCTGTTGCCCCAGGCAATGGGATAGTGGTTGGCAATTTCCATTAGAAGGGTGTACAAGCATTCTGAGGCTTGGCTGGCCTGGTGCTGGGGTGCTAGATGGGGATTTAGGTGGTTTTCATATTTAAAGGAATGAGGCTGAGATTGCCAAGTTAGATGGGCTTTAACTCATTTGAATATTTAATGTGAAGGCTGTGGTTTCTTAGGGCATTTTTTTCATCGTGGGGCAGTCAGCCAACACTTCTGTTTCCAAAGCACTTTGTATTAGCTCCCTGATTATACCCACCATGGTAGGCTGAATAATGGCCCCCAAAGATGTCCTCATCCTAAACTTCAGAATTTATGAATATGTTCCTTTGCATTGCAAAATAAACTGCAGTTAAGGGTATTGAAGTGGGAAGATCAGTCTTATCCAGGTGGGCCCAATGTTATTACACTGTTCTTTTTAAGAGGACACGAGATGTCAGAATCAGAGGAGATGGAGTGGTGTATTTTGAAAATGGAGGAAGAGGCCACAAGCCAAGGAATACAGGTAGCTACTAGGAGCTGAAGAAAAGGAAATGGATTGTTCCCTCAGAGCCTCCTGACGGGACCCGTCCTTTACACCTTGAATTTAGCCAAGTAAAACTGATTCCAGACCTCTGGACCTACAAAATTAGAAGAGAATAAATTTGTGTTTTAAGCTACCCAGTTTGTGGTAATTTGTTAGAACAGCCATAGGACACTAATATACTCACCAACGGGAAGATATTAGCTGCTGATTTGGGGCCACCCAACATCCACATTTTCTTTCTAATCTCACTCCACTTTTTTTCTCTATCTCATGAAGCGATAGGGGAGGGGGAGATAGTAAAGCTAAGTGTCTGCCTATCTGACCCCTACTATGGAAGCTGAAAGGGTCTCTAGAGGCTCTTTCCCTGGGGCTCTTTCCCTGCTCCCACTGGTCACCCCGCTGGAGGTGGGCACAGGACTTTGAAACATGAGCAAGTGGAGATGGAACAAAAGGATGCAACGTTAGTGGTAGGAGCAGTATTGTGTTAATCTGAGCTCTGCAGTTCCCTGACTTTGGCTTTGGGCAAGTTCAAATTACTGAACTTTTATTTCCTTGTCTGTAAAATGGGTATAATAAGTACCAACCTCATGTGGTGCTTCTGAAGATTCAATGGTGCATTTAAAGTGCCTGGCACGAGGTAAGGGATCCATCCATCAGTGATGGCTTCCATCCTTAAAGGTGGGAGAGCCACGTAAGTATCCAGAGGGAGCCATAGAAAGTTCTTGAGCAGGGAAGGAACATCATATGTTCAGCTTTTGGTGGGGTGGGCACATGAGATGGGTGAATAATTGATAGAGCAGATTTGGGACATGCCAGGCCTGAGAGCAGATGTGGAGGGGTATTTCCCAGTGGCTGAGGTAACTGCCACTCTGTTCTGAAGAATGGGTATGTTGCTCCATGGTGGACCTGCTGTGTGTCTAGATGATGGCGCAGTGGACAGTTCTTAACTTGTGCAAGTCCTGCACCAAATGTCACTTGTAACTGCATCCCGATTTTTCTGAGGGAGGCATCCCTCCTCCCACTTGTCCTTAACCCATGTCCTTTGGGAGGTGTTGACCCAACCCCATTATTAGAGGGACTCCCTATGGCCAGGTCTGGCCAATCTTGCTGCGATTGGCTCAGGCAAGGACATGTGACCCAAATGGGTACAATGAAAGTCATCCCTGAGACTGCCTGGAACTATTGGGAATCAGCTCCTGCTTTCCTGATCAGATATGAGCTAGGAGCTGCCAGGGACACTGGGGAGAAAGAGAACTGCATGGGAATGAGGTCATCACACAAGGAAGCAAAATCGAAGAGAGACTGGAGAAAGACAGGGTATTGTTTAAGCAATTGGGTCCAGCTATATCTAAAGTGAGTACCACCCCAGGACTTTTCAATGTTCCCTTTTTTGTTTTACTCTAGGTTGAGGGTTTTTTTTTTTTTTTTTATTGTTGTTTTTTTTTTGTCACTTGTATCTGGAAAAGGCCTGACTAGTAAGTCCAACCATTTACAAATTCCAAGAGACCCTTGGAGACTCCTCTGTTTTCTAGTAGGGAAAACATTCTCAGCTCCTGTTTTTCTGCCAACTTTAGGGTTTTCAGAGAGGTTTGGGGCAGAGAATGAAAAGCAAAGAGAGAATGAAAAGCAACGATGTGGGAAGTAACAGTCCTTCCAGCCCCAAGGTTGAGTGAACCCCTCCCAGCTAATTATACCGCAGGGTTTGGGAGCAGAGCCCTTTTCATTAGACTTTTAGGAGTCTTGGAAGGATAAGGCTGGAGTTATACCAGTGAAGCTTGGAGAAAGCTTGGTGCCTCCCAGGCACTGTGCTCAGAGAAGTACATGCATCATCTCCTGAAAGCTCATATCTATCCTTGCGTCATTATTAGTGCCATTCTCCCCTTTGCAGATTTAAAAATCAAGGGTCTCTGGCTCGGTCAAGTGACCTGGTCAAGGTTTCCCAGTTTGCAAGAGGTGGAGGCAAGATTTGAACGGAGAGTTCCCTTCTCAAGAGCCCTTGTTTTTTTTTTTTTTAACCATTAAATAAAACTACTTAAGAGGTCTTGCCACCAGATTACCATTTGGTAAATCCTAGGCGCGGTGTTGACACTTTATTTGGATGATTTCATTAAGTCCCCCCAGCGTTCCTTATGTAGTTGTTGGATCTTCCTGATTAAGGAGAAACAGACCTCCGGATACCTGACGTTAATCAGGCAAAAGTTAGTGGAGATGCGGGACTCGAACTCAGGGTCTCCATTGAGTCTGGCTCTCCCAGGGACAGGGGCCTTCACTGTGCCACTTAGGCTCGTGCACGTGCTTGCACACCTCCACGACGGAGATCACATCATTTTAGCGGCGTACTTTCCCCCAGCACTTGGGGATAATTCCCTGCTGGCCCACACCCTCGCCCCAAGCCTGGCGTAGCGGGTGAAGCAAAAGGAGCAGTATCGGGAAGGGGCGAAGGGACCTGGCCTGGGGTCGTCCGCAGCGCGGCAGGAGGCGGCGCCGAGCGCAGAATAGCGAGCGCCCCAGCGGGGCAGGACGGATGCGGAGGGGGTGGATGCAACGCTGGGAACAGCGGCCGGCTCCGAGGGCACGAGGCGGGGCGCGCGGGGAGGGGGCGCGGCGAGTGCGCGCTTGCGCGGTTGTTGCGGGGGTTATCCGCGGAGCCGCGCGCGCGCGCGTGCGCGGTTTGGGGGGGTGTTGTGGGTTGCCGCGGCGGCGCGCGGCACGGCGGGAACATGGCGCGCGGAGCCGGCGCGCGCGCCTAGCTGGCGGGACCGTTAGCTCGAGGCGGACGCGGCCCGGGCCCCGCGGGGATGGAGCAGTCGCCGCCGCCGGCGCTCGAGCCAACCCCGGGGCCGACCCCAGCACGGAGCCGAAGGCGGCGGGAGCCCGAGTCGCCGCCGGCGCCGGTGAGTGCGTGAGGGGCGCGGGCCGGGAGACTTTCTTTGTGAAACTCCGTCGGTGCGATCCGGGCCGGGCCTCGGCGGTTAACCGGCAGCCGCGAGGCGGAATCCGCGCCGCCGTCCGGGTTCGAGCCCCGCCTCACGCCGTTCGGCGGCGGGACCGGGTCTGGATCTTGCCCGCCTCAGTTTCCGCGGGAGTGTGTGTGTGCGCGCGCGCGCGGGGATGAAGGGGGGGCGGTATACAGTCGGCGCTTAATGGGCTCGGCACCTCCCCCTTACCTCCACCCTTGCAGGTTGCGGGCCCCTATCTCGGTGCCCACGGGGGAGGTAGACAGAGACGCTAGGAGACAGGTGTCGGCGCAGCCACGGGAGACTCAGGTGCAGACAGCCCCAGGTGGAATTTCAGAGAGTGAGCTGTCCGTCCTACGAAGGAAGCAAGTCTGTCAGTGGCTCAGCACAAGAGTGATTTGGGAATACTTTGCATCTACGCCAGTTTCGTGATGTGTTTGGAGTATTGGTCCGGGTGAAGGATGCTGAGCGAAATGGACTTTGGAGGTGTGGCGCTTGCTGGATGGGATGGGATGGTCTTGAGCATTGGGCTCTCAAAACAGCCTGGGTAAAAGCGCTTGATAAAAATATAGGCGTCTCAACGCATCCGTGGACTCAGGCATAGGAGATTTTGAATTTTTAACAACTCCCAGGTTGTTATGATCAGGCAGAATTGGACAAGCACTATCTTAGAGTAAGCTTCCTGTGAGCAGAGACCTGTTCTTTTTATAGCTCACCATGGCATCCTCGTACCAGGCGCGGTGCTTGGCGCATGGTAGATGGTCAGTAAATATTTGTCGGAAAACTAAATGACTTACAGAGTTTCCAAAATAGTTCTTGAGACATTTTCAGGAGCTTTTTGAGATTAATGACTGTCAGATTACTGTATAATGTGATTTTTCTTAGGTTCCATCTTAACTTTTGTGATTGTTTATGTCTTGTTTTCAATATGTTGTAGGCAAAGCAGAGTGTACATTGCTTAATATAAACCGTCAACTACGTGTACCATAGCTACGTTAAAACTAATTCTGAAACAAAATTCTGAATTAAAAAATGCATGTTTCTTTCTCTTCATCATTTGGGAACACTAGGCTTGTAGGATTTTGTTCCTTTGAGGCAGGTAAATATTTACATTTTCATCAAAGCAAATCTGAATTACTGTTTATCTATTCAGAAAAGTTGGCAATTTGCTTAAACCTCTGGGTATTTGTCCTCTGTATGTGATATTTTGAAACTGAGATTTATGTTTAGTTTAGTCAATGCTAAAATAGAATTGTTTGATTGAAAGTTATTTGATATTTCAGGGGCTGTTTTTTTCATGTTTTTTGAATTTCCATAGATTTCATTTTAGTAGTTTCTTTTTTTGTTCATTGACAAAATATGAATGTATAGGAAGACAAGACTTTAGGAGTTGAGATTGCATCTGAAGAATAAATATTGAAAAACTAGGTGCTTTATTCTGTGTATCATTTTTGTAGTTTATGTGGATATATTTGTTATTTTTATTGAGATGTAATTGATATATAACTTATTTGTTTAGGTATACAACATAATGATTTGACATTTGTATATAGTGCAAAAAGATCAGCACATAAGTCTAGTTAACCTCTATCACCACACATAATTATAAATTTGTTTTCCTGATGAGAACTTTTAAAATCTATTCTCTTAGCAACTGCAAATATACAATACAGTATTATTAACTATAGTTACTATGCTATACATTACATCCCCATGACTGACCTTTTAAAAAAGTGTCTTAAAAAAAAGCTTTGTTGAGATGTAATTCACTTACCATAAAATTAACCTCTTTAGTATACAGTTCCACAGTTTATGTATATTCACAATATGCCCAACATTACCATTATCTACTTTTAGAGCATTTTCATCACCCCACGAAGAAATCCCATACACATTAGCATTCCTTATTTGCCTTTCTCCCACCCCCTGGCAATAAATAACCTAATTTCTATCTCCCTGAATTTAGCTATCCTGAGAATTTAACAATGTAATCTTATAATGTGGTATCAGTACTCCATTCCTTTTTATTGCTGAATAATATTCCATTGGAAGGATATACACTTTGTTTATCTGTTTATCTGTTGGTAGACATGTGGGTTTTTTCTACTTTTTGGTTATACTTGTCCCGTGGTATTTGCTGGGGATTGGTTCTAGGACCCCTACAGATACCAAAATCCCCAGATGATCAAGTACTTTATATAAAATGGTATAGTATTTGCATATAACCTGTGCACATCCTCCTGTACACGTTAAATCATCTCTAGATTACTTATAATACCTAGTACAATGTAAATGCTGTATAAATAGTTGGTACACTGTATTGTTTAGGAAATAATGACAAGAAGAAAGTCTGTTCATGTTTGGTACAGACGCAACCATCCTAGGCCTAACTAGGCGTAACCTGTGTCAGGAACAACATAATCTTTTCTGAATATTTTCCATCCAAGATTGAATCCATGGATGCAGAACCTGTGTATACAGAGGGCCAACTGTATTATGAATCATGCTGCTATGAATACTTGTATACACGTTTTAGTTTGGACATATGTTTTAATTTCGGGCATATCCCAGTTGATGGGTCACATGCTAACTCTATTTTAACCTTTTGAGGAGCTGCCAACTGGTTCCTAAGGCACTGCATTGTTGTACATTCCCACCAGTGATGTGTGAGGGTTCCAGTTTCTACATCCTTGTCAGTACTACTTGTTATTGTCTGTCTTTTTAACTTTAGCCATCCTAGTAGGTGTGAAATGGTATCTCATTGCAATTTTGATTTGCATTTCCCTGATCACTAATGATGTTGGGCATATTTTTTGGGCTTATTGACCATTTGGAGAAATGACTATTCAAATCCTCTGTCTGTTTTTTGGGGGGAGGGGTCCATCTTTGAATTGGGTTGTCTTTTTATTATTGAGTTGTGGAAGTTCTTTAAATATTCTGGATACTAACCCTGAGTCAAATATATGAGTTGCAAATAGTTTCTCCCTTTCTGTAGGTTGTCTTTTCACCATTTTGATAATATCCTTTGTTGCAAAAAAAGTTTTGTGATAGAGTCCACTTATCTATTTTTTTCTTTTGTTGCTCATATCTTAGAATCCACGGCCAAATCCAAGGTGATGAAGGTTTACGCCTGCCTATACCTTCTTCTAATAGTTTTAAATTTTAGCTCTTATGCTTACTTAGGTTGTTAGTCCATTTTGAGTTAATTTTGGTAACGGTGTAAGGTAGTGGTCCAGATTCATTCTTTTGCATATGGTGATCCTGATCCAGCACTTTATATTGAAAAAAAAACCACAAAAAATATTATCACACTGAATGGACTTTTGCACCCTTATTGAAAATCAACTGACCATATGTTAGGTTTATTTCTGGATTGTCAATTTTATTCTATTGTTTCTTTCTGTGCCAGCATTACGCTATTTGATTATAGTAGCTCTTTAATAGTTTTGAAATTGTGTAAGTTCTGTAAATTTGTTCTTCGTTTTCAAGACTGTTTTGGCTTTTCTAGATTCCTGGATTTTTAGGATCAGTTTATCAATTTCTGCCAAAAAAATTGCTGGGATTTTTATAGGGATTGTGTTTAATCTGTCCTTTCAGTGATGTTTTGTAGTTTTCAGGTCCAACTCTTGTGCTTCTTTCAAAAATTTTCCCCAAGTATTTTATTCTGTTTAATGCTGTTGTACATGGAACTGTTTTTAAAATTTCATTTCAGATTGTTAATTTTTCACCACTTGTTCATTGCTAGTGTACAGAAGAAATACAGTTGAGTTTGGGTTATATCTTTTAACTTCATCATTTAGTGGTAGACTGTTCCAATTTTCTGTTTCAAATCTTCCCTCCAAACTAGAGAAGAAGAATGGTCTTTGAAAGTTTAAATATGAATGCAGATTTAGGTTCCTATCCCTTAAATTTTGTTTCTGCTACTTACGAGTTGTATGAGTCTTGACCAGTTTTAACTGTTACACATCTCAGTGTTCTCATGATGTACTGGGACAGTAATATTAATATATATCCCAAAGAATTGTTAAATAAAGGAGAATATAGGTAGATAGTTAGAACACTGTCTTACATGTGGTAGGGATTTGGTATTTGTTGTTTATGTTTTTCTGTTAATTAACTCCATTTAAAAGCATGCCAAAAAGCAAGCAAAACACCAAACCCAAACAAAAATAACCAAAAAACTTCCCTAAAACAAACAAACCCCAAACCACAGACCCCCTCCCACACACAAAAAAACCACAAAGAATAAAACCACAAACAAAAACCTCAAACCTCTTCCTGTCCCTATCACTTTTCTGTGACCCAAGAAAACTCTGTGAGTGCTTGAGGGATAGTGGAAGACAAAGTCTCTCACACTATACTTGGATTGTAAAAGCTTGCTAAATCTAGACTGCTTTATGGGGTGTTTGACAATGTATTTGTAATTATTATTAAAAATAATAAGTGTAACTTAAACCTGTTTGTTTTTATCCCATAGTTCTTATTTAACGTGCTGTTCTTCCACTACTTGTTTCTTCTAACAGCAGAAGCAATATATAATATATTTTTTCATTCCTATTTATTTATTTATTTATTTTATTAGTTTCAGGTGTACAGAACAACATAACGATTCGACATTTATACCCCTCACAAAGTGATACCCCCCCAAGTCTACTACCCCTCTGACATTGTACATGACTATTATAATACCATTGACTATATTCCCTCTGCTGTACTTTACATCCCGTGACTATATAAATATATATTTAATTATAGTTGACAGAAGCAGTATTTTTTTAATTAAATTTGATGGTTACAATTCTTGTTTCTTTTGAATGATTGCTATTTAAAAAAACTCTGTCAGAGACAAAGGTTGATGTTTGAAATTAAACCTAATAGTGCTTTTGGTGTCTCTTTAGTAGCTAGAGTAGATTACTATTTTGTATGGGAAGAAATCAGAGACACAGTATAACCCAAATATGGTGCTTGGAACGTATCATGTTATAATAATTGAATGTGTATTCACTATGAACCAAATAAAATAATTGTTTACACTGCAAATACTATTTTAACAATAAAAATTTACCTCCAAAATCACAACTATCATTAAATTTATAACTTGGAAAACCACAGATTGGTAACACATAGACATTTCTATAAGACAAATTAAAATCAAAGTTGATTTTTATTTGAACAAGAACCCCTTTTCTTATTGTGAAAGCTAAATGTGTACATTCTATAAAATTAGGAAATATAAGACAAGCAAAAACAAAAGAAAACAAAATCCCATAACATTACCCACACAGTGATTGCTACTATTAGTACCTTAATACTTTCCTTTCTGGAACTTTTTCTGTGCATCTTTCTATCTAACAGAAGTTACACACATTCACACAAATGCATACAGGCATTTTAACTAACAAAACTGTACAAAGTGACTTTAATTTTTATTATATTTAAAATAAGCTTTATTTAAGTATACTTTGCATACTATAAAATTCACCAATTTTAAGTGTATAGTTTTATGATTTCTGACAAATATATATAGTTCTGTAATCATCACCACAGTCAGTAGAATAGAAAACTGTTCCTTTTTATTAGTGAGTGTCACTCCATTGTATGTGTCCAGCAATTTACTATCCATTCACCAGTCAATGGACATTTTGGTTGTTTCCAGCTTTTGGTGACTGAGAATACAGTTACCATGAACATTCACATAACAGTCATTGTGTGTTTCATATATATATGCATATATTTTAGTAAGTACTTAAGAGAGGGATTGTTGGTTTGTGTGGTGAATATATATAATTTTTTTTTTTTTTTTTTAAGATTTTATTGGGGAAGGGGAACAGGACTTTATTGGGGAACAGTGTGTACTTCCAGGACTTTTTTCCAAGTCAAGTTGTTGTCCTTTCACTCTTAGTTGTGGAGGGTGCCATTCAGCTTCAAGTTGTTGTCCTTTCAGTCTTAGTTGTGGGGGGCGCAGTTCAGCTCCAGGTCCAATTGCCGTTGCTAGTTGCAGGGGGCACAGCCCATCATCCCTTGCGGGAGTCGAAACCGGCAACCTTGTGGTTGAGAGCCGCACTCCAACCAACTGAGCCATCTGGGAGGCAGCTCAGCTTAAGGTGCAGTGTTCAATCTTAGTTGCAGGGGGTGGAGCCCACCATCCCTTGCGGGACTTGAGGAATTGAACCGGCAACCTTGTGGTTGAGAGCCCACTGGCCCATGTGGGAATCCAACCGGCAGCCTTCAGAGTTAGGAGCATGGAGCTCTAACCACCTGAGCCACCGGGCCGGCCCATGTATAATGTTTTGAAACCTTTTTTGTTTTCAGTCAGTGATCCCTCTCCCTGTATCTTGCCATTAAACATTTTTTCCAATCTACTCCAAAATTTTCTTTAAGCTGTTGTGTCAAAATCAATATCTAGTTCAGGACCATATCTTAATTAATGTCACTTAAGTTTCTTTTAATCTAGCATGGTCCCTTTTTTCCTGACACTGACTCACAGGAGGGACCAAACCAGGTGTCCTTCAGAATGTCCTATCTTCTGGATTTGTCTGGTAGCTTCCATGTTACATCATTTATCTTGTTACTTGACACTGTATGGCAAGACTTGATGGATACAAGTTAAATATTTTTGACTAGATTATATTATTGGTAATGTCTACTTAATTTTGCCATATAAGACTCGTTTTATCATTAGTATTTTCTTCTGTAGAGAAAGGGAAAGCAGTGATAATGTCCCTCTATTTTTTAAGTAGAGATCAGAGACTAGTCTCTTTTACTAGAGACCAGAAGCAGTACTGGGAGATTGAAAAGGCCATAACAATAACTAGAAGAACATGCATTATTTTAAATGATTAATTGTGTAAAGTTAACTTGCAGTAATCTGAAATGTGATTTGTTGAGATTCTAGTGTACAAATAATTGATGATTTGTAATGAGGATGTGATACTAATTTTGTGTCTAAATAATGAGATTGCTAAGAAAGAGCAGGTAGTCTAACACAGCAAACTTGACTTTGTGTTGTGGTTTTGCAATAGTAAAAAAAAGAAAAAGAAAAAGGTTAGCTGTGACTTAAACAAGGGAAGGCATATTAACATTGTATGTGGTTTCTCATTCCGTCATTATATATTTGGTTTTTGATATTTTCACTGACTAATTTTGCTGTAGTGGAAGTTCAAATATTACCGTAGTAGTGTTTCAACTTACTATGGACTTATTTCAGAAAATGGAAAAATTTGTCAGTATTTTTTGTGCTTGCAGCATTGCATAAAGAATATCACTTTGATAAAGATGAAAATTGCTAAGATTATTATAGTTCTCTAATGTCAGTCATCATAAAAGGAAGTCAAATTAACATTGATACTTATGTTTTGCTAAATCATGCATATCGCAAGTCATTAGTGCTCATTTTTAGATTATAGACACAAGAAAAAATAATTCTTGAAGATGAGAAGGAAATAGTAATGATAGAATAGATTAAGAGAAAAAGATATATTGGAAAAGAATCAACCAAATAAGTAGAAAGTAGACATAAATGGAGCTAGGAGGAGAGAAGAGGATAATGATTAGATTTACAGAACAGACATTCTAAAAAATATTATTGGGATCTCTGTTATAACTGGATCTCTGTATAACAATCTCTTTTGTGATTGAACTCTGAAGAATCATGTACAGCTAGAATGGATGTAGTTCTTTGACGCTCAAGGTATTTTTCTTGGTTATTGTGTTTTAGCTGTTGGACTGGGAAGTTTAAGGAATGTAATTTTAAAATAAGAAGTCGTCTAATTTTGACATCCCATGTTCATGGTCCAGAAGACAACATTGTTAAGATGGCAATACTCACCCAAATGAAATAAAGATTAAGTGCAATCCCTATCAAAATCGCAACTGCGTTTTTTGCAGAAATTGACAAACTGATCCTAAAATCCTCATAGAAATGCAGAGTACCCAGAATAGCCAAGACAGTCTTGAAAAAGAAGAGCAAACTTAGAGGACTCACACTTCCCAATTGCAAAATCTACTATAAAGCTACAGTAATCAAGACAGTGTGATACTGACATAAGGATAACACAGATAATGGAATTAAGAGTCCACAAATAAACTCTCACATTTATGGTCAAATGATTCTCAACAGTGGTGCAAAGACCATTCAATGGGGGAAAAAAGTTCTTTTCAGCAAATGGTGCTGCATAACACATGCAAAAGATTGAATTTGGACTCCTACTTCACACCATACACCAAAATTAATCAAATCTAAATGTAAGAGCAAAAACAGTAAGACTTTTATCAGAAAATACTGGAGTAAATCTTTGTGAGCTCAGGTTAGGCAACGATTTTTTAAATATAATACTAAAAGCACAAGCAACAAAAGCAAAAGTAGATAAATTGGACTTCATCAAAATTAAAAACTTTTCTGTGTCAAAGGAAGTGTCAAGAAAGTGAAAAGAAATCCCACATAAAAGAAGAAAATATTTGCAAATCATATATCTGATAAGGAACTTGTATCAAGTATATACAGAGGGTGCCAAAAAAAATGTATACACATTTTAAGAAAGGAAAAAACTATTAAAATTGTAATGCTCAATATATACCAATATCAAAAGATGAATACAAATCATATTTGACTTCTGCAATTACAAGAGGTGCTAAAAGTGCTTACCATCAGCATCCAGACACTTCTGATTATGGCGAACTACTGCTTGAGCAACGTTGACCAAGGTGTCCACATGTATACATTTTTTTTGGCACCCCTGGTATAAAGAACACTTACAACTCAATGATAGACAGCCCAGTTGAAAAATTGAACAAAGTATTTGGGTGACATTTCTTAGTGAATATATACAAATGGCCAATAAGCACATTAAAAGGTATGTAACATCGTTAGTCAGGGAAATGCAAATAAAAACCACAGGATACCATTTCATACCTACTAGGATGGCTAACGTAAAAAAGAGAGACAATAGCAAGTGTTGGTGAGGATGTGGAGAAATTGGAGCCCTCGTACATCGCTGATGAGAATGTAAAGTGATGCAGCCATTTTGCAAAACAGTTTGGCAGTTCTTCAGAACGCTAAAACATAGAGCTGCCATATGGCCGGCCCAATAATTCTACTCCTAGGTATATAGCTGAGAGAAATAAAAGCATTTGTCCACACAAAAACTTGTATATGAATGTTCATAGCAGCATTATTCGTAATAGCCAAAAGGTGGAAACAACTCATATGTGCATCAGCTAACTGTTGAATAGATAAATAAAATGTGGTATATCCATACAATGGAATATTATTTAGCTAGAAAAAGGAAGAAGTACCAATACATGATACAATGCAGATGAACCTTGAAAACATTATTCCCACTGAAAGAAACTAGTCACAAAAGATCACATATTGTATGATTCCATTTATGTGAAATATTCAGCACAGGCAAATCCATAGAGACCCAAGATGGATTGTTATTTGCCAAGGACTTGGGAATGAGGGAGGAAAGACTACCACTGGGCATGGGGTTTCTTTTTTGGGGGTGATAGAAATATTAAAATTGTGATAATGTTTACAAAATGTGGATAAATAAAAAAACATTGAACTGTATACATTAAATGGATGAATTTTGTTTTTGATTTTTTTTTTAATTGAGAATGTTGGGGAACAGTGTGTTTCTCCAGGGCCCATCAGCTCCAAGTCGTTGTCCTTCAGTCTAGTTGTGGAGGGCGCAGCTCAGCTCCAAGACCAGTTGCCGCTTTCAATCTTTAGTTTTAGGTGGCAAAGCCCATCATCCCATGCGGGAATTGAACTGGCAACCCTGTTGTTGAGAGCTCACGCTCTAACCAACTGAGCCATCCGGCGGCCCCTCTGTAAGCTCAGTGGTAGCTTGTTGTCTTCAATCTAGTTGGGGAGGGTACAGCTCACTGGCCCATGTGGGAATTGAACTGGCAACCCTGTTCAGAGCTCATGTTCTAACCAACTCAGCCAATCAGCCACCCCAAATGGATGAATTTTATGACATGTAACATATATATATATAGTTCGGGTGTAGAAAGAGAAAATTAGGAAATAAAAAAATGTCTACTATTTTAAAATACTAATTAAAGATGGTCTCCTAAAGTCTTCATTTGCCCCCCCACCCATTTTAATTTTCACTGATACATGGTAAAATGAGCAGGATTATACTTGTCATCTGAGGCTGTTTTAGGGAGTGACAAACTAAATCCAAAAGTAATATTTAAAATAGAGTATATATGTATAAACAATTTCAAGTATATGGAAAAGTACATTGAATCCAATAATAATCTCCTAATATTTTCTCATTACTTTAATAATTATTAACATTTTGTCAATAATTAGATATATTTTACAAAATAGTTAAGATTTGTAGAATGTCTTTGCATTTTCTAAAATAAAATAAACGTTCACTAAGCATTTATGTAGAGAACTCCTAAAATTAAGATGGAAGAGAAAGTTTCTGTGAATTAAAAAATGTCATGTGAACATGTTAAGATGTCTGAATTTGCTTTGAAATAATTAGGTCTATAAATGACAACATTTTTAATGCAAGCATATTACCTTTCATGTGCTTGTGAGATTACTGTGCCAAATTCTAGAACAGAGGAACCTGTCAACTCCATAAGACTTTCTCTGACCTGTTCTGTACTAGGAGCTTAGTTTCCTGATATTTTATTAGTGTAATTTGTTATTGAAGAGTATATATTTAATAAAGCCAAACACCTTTTATTTTGGAGTTAACGAGTTACACAGCTGGGTATATTCTCCCTCTCCTCTCAGGAGTTTGCATGTTACCAATGTGATTTTGGAATTCAGGCAACTTGATTGGACACTTGACCCTGTGTCCTGTGTGTAGTTTCTTATCATTAGGAAAAGTTTATTACAGCAGATTGCACAGTTTCCTGATAAGGTACTAAAAACACTGCCACAATTGCTTTTGTTCTGTATGTACTGTTTTTGTATTGAGTGCTGTCTTGGATTCTTATGGTTTTAGCTTGAGTAGACACAGGATTTTTGAAATATGCTCCACTGTCAAATAATGCTCTTGTTAAATTCATTGCTTCCTAATCTCCACAAAGATTTATAAAAACCATTTATAAAAATTGCTCAGGAAATTGGCCATAAATTCCAAATATATTTTATAAAAAATAAAATTTTCATTAGGCACATTTGGAAGTTCAGTGTAAATTATAGAGTACTTGTGTGGCATTAGTCTTTTGGTTTCACATTATTACAGCTAACGTATTGTGCTTACTGTATATTAGGCACGGTTGTAAGTCCTTTATGTATATTAACTCATTTAATCCTCACAACTACCCTATGAGGTAGGTACTTCTGTTATCTCTGGTTTACACATAAGGAAACTGAGATATAGTGAAGTTATTAAGTAACTCGCTGAACATCACAGCTAGGAAGCTGAGTTGCTCTTGGATTCTAATTTAGCTGTCTGGTCCTGGAGTCTACATTCTTAATTGTTATACTAGACTGTTTTTTATTTGAATGGTCATTAAGCAAGTAGTGATCAATTATAACTATTTTTTACTACTGAATATTAGACTTATTGCAGGGAAACAATATAGGCAATTCCCCTGAGGATCTTGTTAAAACAGATTTTGTGAAGTTTAAGGTTATGTTGGCACAGTGGTATTCTGAAATTTGAGTCTTAAAACTGATAGAGTGGAAGGATGAGTATTTGATACTAAGTTTATTCTTAAATTTTATTACCATAACTTTTTATCAATACAAAGATAAAACTAACTACAATGTAAGCAATCTATTTTTTAAATATTTGAAGTTAGAAAACTTATTAAGCCAATACTAATGTAATAGTTGAGATAAATGTTTCTTGAATGAATCATGGGAATTAAAACAGATAATGAAAGAAAAGTATTAAATGAAATGAGGCTATATAAAAACAATAGTTTTTAAGATAGTAAAGGATGATTCTTATTTTGTGTGCATCTCTGAAACAAAAGAAATTATAAAATGAAGACAATCACTGCTTATATCTTCTTTGTTTATTGATGAAGAGTAATCAGTCTTTATAGTGCAAATTAAAAGTTAATTAAAGACAAAGTGTATTAATACTATAAGTTGTTTATTGTTTCAGAGTCTTAGCCTTAGGCAATGTTTGTGAAATAAATGTATAATTATAGTTTCCTGAGAAATTTTTTTTTTTGTTAACGAAATGAATTCCAGGTATTTATTCTTTATTTGAATTTCTTGTGAGGTCAAAAAAAAGATATATAATTAATATTAATTTTTGAGTTTATTCTTTATTCTCAAAAGAAAGAGAGTTGGAAGAGTTGAATGTCTGGGCAGCCTGATGGCTCAGTTGGTTAGAGCGCGAGCTTTTAACACCAAGGTTGCCATTTTGATTCATAGGGGCCAGTGAGCTGCGCCCTTCACAACTAGATTGAAGGATGTCGCCTTGGAGCTGATGGGCCCTGGAGAGACACACTGTTCCCCAATAAAAATTTAAAAAAAAGGAAAGAAAATAGTAGCTTGAGCTTGGAGCGGAGTTGCGGGTGCGTGGCCGGTTTGCCCAGTGGTTAGAGCGTGGTGCTCATAACACCAAGGTCACGGGTTTGATTCCCACATGGGCCAGTGAGCTGCACCCTCCACAACTAGATTGAATGACAACGACTTGACTTGGAGCTGATGGGTCCTGGAGGGATGCGCTGTTCCCCAATATTCCACAATTAAAAAAAAAAGTTTTGAATTTTACACTGTTATGTTTTTTGTGTTTTTTTTTAAGTGTGTTTTTCCAGGACCCATCAGCTCCAAGTCAAGTAGCTGTTTCAATCTAGTTGTGGAGGGCGCAGCTCACAGTGGCCCACGCGGGGATAGAACCAGCAAACTTGTTGTTAAGAGCACCATGCTCTAACCAACTGAGCTAACTGGCTGCCCCTACACTGTTATGTTTTAAGTCATGTCTATTTGTAAACTCAAAGCTATTTAGAGAATAATTTTAAGTGTTTTTTTAATCCTTTGTGAGAATGGTTGTAAACAGGTTAGCAGGTATAGAGAAATAGGGTTACTTTTCTATTTTTCAGAGTACATATTTATTTCTAGTTGAAGTTGGAAGAGTTAGAATTAATTCATGTGTTTACTAGTTAAATTTTTTTCAGATGTGCTTGATTTCCCACCATTGTCATAGCATTTTGATTGATTTTACAGAGGGTGTTGTGAAAGTAAATTTATATCAATTTGGCTCAAAAAGTTGAACAAATTTTGTTTTTCTTGTGTAGTATTTTATTACCATTTTGCATAGAGACTTCAGATGCTGCAGTGTTTTAACATTGGCTATTTGTAGTCCTGACTCCTTGATCATTACACTAAAAACACATATCATTATATTTAAAAATAAATCAAGAAAGTAAAAAAATACTTTCATTAAGTTTTCATTTATATAAAGTTTGTGTGTAAGACATGCATTTAATATTAAGGATCAGGACTCTTTAATTATATATTCTTACCCCAGCATATTTTTGAGCTTCAGTCAATATGAATAATAGTTTATAAGATAAATTGTACATATCTTCCATGAATCAATTTACTTCTGACTTCTGAGTGGAACACTAGTGAAGGCAGTAGTTTTATTTTGCAGTGTGGAAGATTATTTCTTTACATTAATGCTGCCCATTTTATCCTGTAGTCTTTGGGGCACCAGAAGTGCGTTGCCAGGTTGGATGTTCTCAGCAGAGAGTTTTGAAGAATCTGTCAGTGTGTGAAAAAATGATTTTCCACATAGCTGTAAATCCAGATATAAACTTTAAGAACATGTAAGCAAGTTGTGTTCAGTAAGTGTTGGCATTTGCCTCAGATTTAGAGGGAGTTATGAATCATGGCATTGTAGCATGTGTAGTGGTCAAAAGCATGGGATCTGTCCCTTCTTGTCCCATCTATGAAGTGAGAATGCTACGTTGCCTACTCCACAGGGTCTTTTTAAAACAGTCCAGTCACGTAGTACGTGCTCAATAAATATTAGGTGTGGTTTTTGTTAGGGTTGTTACCATTTTGCTACCATTATTATTATTATTACTTTCAGTAGTGGGAGTTGATTGTTAGATACAGATTGATGACACTGATTTTGATCCCCTGCACAAAGTTGTATTATTAAACAGATAGTTTATATGACCTTAGAACAGAAAGTATTTTGCCAGTCATCTCTTACCTCGAAATCTGTTTTGTTTATTCTTTGTGATCCTGGGGTCTGGGACTCTTGCAAGTCGCATTTCTGCACTGCCAGCTGCTCTCTGTTCTGCTGGCAGATAGGGGGCAGTAAAGGGCTGGAGAAGGCGGGAAAGACTTGCTCTTTCTTCTTTGCGCTCTGTGGCCTTCCTTTCTGCTATTCTGTGAGTGCCACTCTAACAACACTTTTTCATCCGGGCAGCTCCAGTACCTTCCTGTAGCAGTTGCTGGATCCAGTTGCCAGTTTTTATAGCACTTAACCAGTTTCATCAGGCTTCCTTCAGAAACCACCAGGACCAGCCAGCCAATGCCCCTTTTCAGAGGTTTGGATCCCAGGCCCATGGGGCCTCTTGTAGAAAATCAGACACCAGCACCAGCTGAGCAGTGCCGTCTCCTAAGAAGTCTGAGTTTAAGTTCCCTGGCCCTTCTTCTAAGCTTTTGGTAGCCTAGCCCGGGTGTGGTAGCTGCTTTTTGTAGTTACTGTCTCTTTGATTTCTAGAGTTCTCTTTTTGCCCCTTCAGCTCTTTACCTAAAAACTTCATACTCAGATAATAAATCTTACATAACATTCTATTTGTTCAAGTAACAGTTATGGTTTCTGTCTTTCTGACTGAATCCTGACTAATGTAGATAGAGGTGAAAAGGGCAAGTAGCCAACATAGGTTCACTTAAAAACTTCTCTCATTACCTTTTTTTAGAAAAAGGGTGATTCTAAGATAACATAGTGTATTTTGATTTTCCTAAATAATTTTATGAAGTATCCCATGATAATCTTATGGACAACATGAATCTTGTAGATTTAATGATAATAAAGTTGTCGAATTAGATAATCAGAGAGTCGATAGAAACCTGCGGGAAGTCTGTATCAAAACACAGGACTCTATTTTTTAAAAATCTAGTCTTATTTAATAATATTGTATCCTGGATAAAGGCATGAGAGTTTTCACAAATAATACACTGAAAAAATTAAGAAATTGAAATTGATGTACTAGAACAATAAGATGAAACCACCACGATATTCTGTGATCTTGACAAGTGCAAGGATCATGTGTTTTCTTTTTCTTTCTTTGTTTCCTTCCTTCCTTCCTTCCTTCCTTCCTTCCTTCCTTCCTTCCTTCCTTCCTTCCTTCCTTCCTTCCTTCCTTCCTTCCTTCCTTCCTTCCTAAATGCCTGGCATAAAGTATGTGCCCAGTAGTTGAATATGTTGATAAATCACGGCAAAATTCATCAATTATAAATGAGGTTCTGCATTTAGATTAAATACAGATGAACAAACCTTACTTATCCACAGTTTGTGGGAAAAATTTTTGGTTCTCTTTAAGCTCAACGTGATCTAAATATGTTCAATCACTAAGAAGCTAATGAAAGTAGTCTTAGAACTGATTAATGAAAATAGTGTTATAGTATTAGAAAGCTGCTGTTGGTTCTCCCCCGTTCTGAGTCTGAGTCCAGTTTTAAGAACTATATTTTTAGAGGAACATACTAGTTAACCAGAAAGCATCCTAAAAAGTGACTAGGCCATGTGATGAACATTTGAGTGAATTTAAGGTTTTTAGAGAGAAAACATCATTTCCTACCCCTCACCTAAAGATTTACTGGTCCACTCAGTGGGAATGGTTGTTCAAGTGATAGATTTGTGATAATGTGTCTTCTTAAAGGATGTGCTAAGAAAACACCTCACAGTGAGGGAAGGGAAAGGAAGGACTAGGCATAAATGTTTTTTTTAAGCCCCTGAGCAGTCACCCCTGAGCAGTTCCTGACCAGGGCTTTAGCAGGGTCTCAGTTCTGGGAAGGCCGAAACTGGCTTGGGTGTACATAGTCAAATTAAGGGTTTACTAGATTGCTGCTTTTTAGTCCTAACAAGTTACTGAGGGCACATGGGCTTTTAAATGAAGTGGTGGAAGAGGTACAGCTTATCAAAGAGAAATGAGCAGACACCCTGATTAACTCCTCTTCCTGGCTCTTTCTCCCAAGTGAAAAGTAAGTGTTGCAAGGACAGGAAGTTTAGCACACAACAATCCTCAACTGCAAATGCTGTAGCAACATTCAAGAGATGTGGGAACTGTGTACAATATCTGAAGGCAGAACACTTTAAATGTTGTTTTAGGGCACAAAACTCAGACCAATGGTTGGAAGTTTTAGGGAGGAAGATTTAGGCTAATGAAAAACCTTTCTGGACAACAAATAATACTATGTTTCCCCAAAAATAAGACCTAGCTGGACAGTCAGCTCTAATGCGTCTTGTGGAGCAAAAATTAATATAGTAAATAAGTAAAATAAGTAAAGATTAATATAGTAAAATATAGTAAAATAAGTAAAATATCATGTAAGACCTAGTCTTACAGTAAAATAAGACCGGGTCTTATATAATATAATATAAGACCGGGTATATTATATAATACATAATATGAATACAATATAATATAATACCAGGTCTAATATAATATAATATAATACCCAGTCTTGTATTAATTTTTGCTCCAAAAGACACATTAGAGCTGATTGTCCAGTTAGGTCTTATTTTCGGGGAGACACGGTAGGAAGTTGTATTTTCTGATGAAGGCTTGTAATGTAGGTATTCTGTGGTATACCCTGAGGGCATCAAATGGGCAAGTGGTAAAGTTGCTGTCAGTTTCCTTTTTTGCAATATCGAGATGCTTAACTTGGTGCTTCATCTGATTGAAGGACTATCCTGGCCTACGGAACAGATTGAGGGAGTACCTGCAGTCAAAACTAGTATTTTCTGAAGAAAGATTTGTCTGTGTCAGCCCAGAACAAATGACATTCTCAAAGGTTTGCAATGTAAAACATGGCTAAAAAAGTTTTGCTCTAAAAAATTTCTAAACAGATATCCATCAACTATAGAACTAAATCTCACAAATGTTTCTATGAACTTTTAGTTCTGAGCAACATAACTTCCCTTTGAAATTTCCAAGTCAGAGTATTATAGAATGTTCCCTTAAATAAATAAATAGACCAAGATAATTGAGATTTGAATATAAACTTATTATATTTTGAAAGATGTCTGCCAAAAACAATAGAATAGTTGCTATCAAGACATTATTTTTGATGACAATTAGATAGCAAAATTGATTAGCGTAACCTTTTATTTTCGGTAGCAAGGAAACCGCTACCAGATCATGCTTCTACTGTTTCGTGGACTCCAAGGGATGTCCATGGTTCAATTCACATGTACACCAAGACTCATCGAGACTGAGTAAACAAAATAACTGGTTTACATACAAGCTTCTGTTTTCAAAATATATATACAGGGTCTGACAATTAAGTTCGCGAACTCATCCTGGACAAAGTGCTATGTACCTCATTGCTGAATGTCACTATGGTCACCTTCAAAGTACTCCCCTTGGGAAGTTATGTGGTGATGCCAGCGCCTTGTCCACCCTTCAAAGCAATTTTGGAACTCTTTTTCTGGAATGGCCTTCAGAGCGGTCTTCGTATTACCCTTGATATCCTGGATGTTATCAAAATGTCTTCCTTTCAGTATTTCCTTTATCTTTGGGTAAAGAAAGAAGTCATTGGGGACCAGACCGGGTGAGTAGGGAGGATATTCCAATACAGTTATTTGTTTACTGGCTAAAAACTCCCTTACAGACAGTGCCGTGTGAACTGGTGCATTGTTGTGATACAAGAGCCATGAATTGTTGGCGAAAAGTTTAGGTCGTTTTTCTCTAATTTTTTCACACAGTCTTTTCAGCACTTCCAAATAGTAAACTTGGTTAACTGTCCAGTTGGTACAAATTCATAATGAATAATCCCTCTGATAACAGAAAAGGTTAGCAACATCTTTGCAACAAATTTGCGAACTTAATTGTCAGACCTGGTAGGTACTGTTTTGATTCATGAAATATACATGTATTTAAAGGTAATACTGAATTCAGAGTAGCCTTTGCTATTTGTTTGTATTTTTTCAATTAGCAGTCTCAAAATGTGCAATTAAGAGATTAGAAAAAGATTCCGATGCTCAAAAGAGGTCAGGAAACTAGAAAGTATTGGCAGTAATCGATCTAGATCAGAAGTTTGCAAACTTTTTCTATAAAGGACCAGACAGTAAATACTTTAGGCCTTCTGGGCTAAAGTTGCTACAGTCTGCGTTGCAATTACTAAACTCTACCAATATACCGTGTTTCCCCGAAAATAAAACCCGATCTTATATTAATTTTTGCTCCAAAAGATGCATTAGGGCTTATGTTCAGGGAATGTCATCCTGAAAAATCACGTTAGGATTTACTTTCCGTTTAGGTCTTATTTTCGGGGAAACACAGTAGTGCAAAAGGAGCCATAGACAATGTATAAATGAATGGGTGTGGTTCTGTTCCAATAAAACTTTATTTCCAAAAGCAAGCCACAGGCCAGATTTCACACGTACACTGAAGTTTGCTGAGCCCTGATCTAGGTCTTCAAAAAGTGCTTTCAAATTCTAAGAATTAATTTAAAAAAGATGGAGGTGAGAGAATGGGTTAGAATATAATCCTGTTTAAAAGCTCAGAGAACACTTACTTGTCTGGTGATCAACGATTATTCCTGCCAGCCATGACTTACATTGGACTGAAATACAGGTTTTGTAAGAGTATTGGTGACTGTGAAGTTCAGAATCCTGTACTTCCATGCTTTGACCTAGGCTTCACTCTCCCTAAATGATGTGAGTACCCAGAGAATTATATTTTTATTAATTATGCATTTCTAGGTTCCTGCTGGATTGAGTGTTTTTATTTGAGGCACCCTTTCCTTCTAATTATCTCATGGCAGGTTTCTTTTGATCATAATTATTTCAATAAAAGATAGTTCCTTTTCCTGCATTCTAATATACTTCACTTTGGGACTGTCAGGAAAAATTGTAAAAGACTTGAAATGGACTTGGAAAAAGATTACGGGGTGTTTTCAATGGAAAATTAGATGGTCTGGGATGCAGTATTTGCTTCTGGGTTATCTGACTCTATGAAGTGTGTGCCTTTTATTGTCTTTGAACAACCTTACAGCCCTGTGCGTTGTAGATAACTGATAGCCGTGCAAATTACTCTTGTCCAGAGATAATGCAAATGTTCTTTCCAGGGTGAGGGATAATTGATACCACTCTCCTCCTCCCCTGAGAAGCCAGTTTGCATCTATTTAGAAATTCATTGCAGTGTTTCTGATTGTCTATAAATGTTTGGTACTTTGAATTCTGCCCTGAATTGGTTGTAATATTTTACTGGGTCACTCATTAATGAGTTCCATAAAGTCTTTGATGTATATTCATTATACATTTGTATGAGAGTCATGATTTTACTTTTACAAAAATGACTATTTTAACAGGAACAACGTCATGTAGTGGTTTTTATTCACTGGTTCACCTCTCACAAAATGGCTATCAAAAAAGAAGAATGTGAAAGTGCCAATAAATTCAGAGACCAGAAATAGCCTCAGGAATTTCTATTTGTCATAATTGCTGAAAAACAATGCTTTTAAAATTTATTGGCATATGATAATATAAATTATTCATGCTTACATGTTAAATATTTAAGTTACATGTATTTATAAGTTGGTTGAATTTGAAATTTTAATAATTAATTCTGACCTTGTGTATTTTGAATATCTTGTTATGACTAAACAAGTCAAACTATTTTCCATATTAGCTTTAAAAGAAGGGAGTTGTTTACCTAATAAAATGGTATTGACTTATTTATAACCATCTCAAGTGAATAGAGCAGTGTAGAAATACAAGCTTATGAATATCAGATTTATGTTGTAGTAAATCTCCAAATCAGAATTTTTATTGAATGGTTTGTAGTATAGATTCTGTTATTCACTGGCATGAAACCGGGAACTAACAAGTAAATACAGTTTGGAGCTGACTCATCTAGCCTTTCTTGAAACAGAAAACAAAACAAAAACAAACCTCACAGGTTACAAAATTTAAAAACTAGAGACTGGAATGTTTTTAAACAAGCAAAATAATTTGGGGGATAATTCTAGCATGGTTTATTGAGGCTGCAAGATAGAGACAGGCCTAGATACTAAGTAGTCTTTTAGCATTTCCCAAACTGTAGGGACAAAGTTCTGCAAGATGTTAGGGAGGTGAATAAAATACTGTGTTTTCAAATAATTCTGAGAGGAAGTATGTGAAGTGTGATAAAAAAATACGGTGAATGCTGCTGCTGAGTGCTATCCAATGGAAAGGCAGGGATCTTCAATACAGGAAGCAGCACGTCAAACCTTAGTAACAGCATGTGTGACAAGTTTCACCTTGTTCAGTGCAGTCAGTCAGGTGTGAGCTAAGTGGAGAGAAGGTATGTTTTAAAGTGTGCCCTAAGTCATCCTCTATTATGACAATGCTCTGTGCCACACATTGCTTCTGGTATATGGAAATTTCTGTCAAATAAAAACATTACGGTGTGTCCTCATTTACCTTATTCACTGGATCTGGCACCGTGCAACTTCTGGCTTTTCCCCAAAGTCAAAATGAACATGAAATGTAAATGTTTTGAATTGATTCAGGACATTGAGGCAACCATGACAGCACAACTAAAGACATTCACGAAAGATGACTTCCAGAACTGCTTCAGAAAGTGGCAATAACGATGGGGTACGTGTGTTCGAAGCGAGCGGAAGTATTTTGAGGAGGATTAATGGCAATGTGTCTTATACTGTAGTAAATTTTTACTTAAACATTCACCATAATTTTTGATCATGATAAGATTATGGACTCCAGAGCCAGACCTCCTGGGTTTGAAACGTAGCTCCACTGCTCATTAGTTTATTACATTCACACCCTTCCTTTTTGTTAGTCAAGTTATTTAACCTTTCTGTGCCTTGATTTTTAATCAAAAAATGCGGAAATAATAGTTTCTACTTCATAGGGTTTTGTGAATATTAAATAAGTTAACATATGTGAAGCACATAGAATATTTAATAAGTTAACATATGTAAAGCACAGAAGTGCTCAATGATTACAATAATAATTCTTATTTGGAAAAATGTATATTCTGTCTTTTTTTTGGAAACTCACAATATACATTGGCAAATTAAAGGTTCTGAGGAAGGCTTACAGTAACCAAATCTGTTTTCTTCCAAAGTATTTTAAAGTATTGGTAACTATTGTTCTAGAATCAGCTAAAAGAGATTTCAAATCTTAAGAAATGAAATTTTCAAAGATGTGAAGAATTTCCCCCAAATTATTTATATTAAGTTTCCCCAAATTGTTGGACAATGGAATACCTTTTCAAGGATGCTTATTAAGATCATGTAAAGGAAGAGTTGGGAACTGTTCACTTAATTGCCCTAAGGATTGGCAATTTACTGTAAGGATAAATGGCAACTCTGCTTTAGTGTTGAGAGCTGATGACCTCTTATGTTGTATCTAGTTTTCTCTTAGACTCTTGTATTAGTTTCTCTAAGTATCTTTATTCTAGCCAACAAAGCTCTAAACTAGCTCTACCCAATAAAACTTTCGAAGATGGAAATATTCTATATCTACATTGTTCAATTTGGTAGCTTCTAGCTACATGTGTAATCTACTGAGCATTTGCAGTGTGGCTAGTACATTCATGGAACTGAATCTTTAATTTTAATTAAGTAAAATAAAAATTTGGGCCGGCCCGGTGGCTCAGGCGGTTAGAGCTCCGTGCTCCTGACTTCGAAGGCTGCTGGTTCGATTCCCACATGGGCCAGTGGGCTCTCAACCACAAGGTTGCCAGTTCAATTCCTCGAGTCCCGCAAGGGATGGTGGGCAGCGCCCCCTGCAACTAAAATTGAACACGGCACCTTGAGCTGAGCTGCCGCTGAGCTCCCGGATGGCTCAGTTGGTTGGAGCCTGTCCTCTCAACCACATGGTTGCCGGTTCGACTCCCGCAAGGGATGGTGGGCTGTGCCCCCTGCAACTAGAAAAAACGGCAACTGGACCTGGAGCTGAGCTGCGCCCTCCACAACTAAGACTGAAAGAACAACAACTTGAAGCTGAACAGAACCCCCCACAACTAAGATTGAAAGGACAACAATTTGACCATTGTTCCCCAATAAAAGTCCTGTTCCCCTTCCCCAATAAAAAAAAAAAAAAAAAAAAAAAAAATTTAAGTAGCCACATATTGCTGGTGGGTACTGTAATGGATAGTGCAGCTCTAAATGGTTTGCACCCGAGCTACCTGTATGACCTTAAATACCTTTACTTTCTATCCTGTCCTCATGTACACTGGTCTTTTTGTTGTTCCTCAAACATGCCTGGCCCTTACTGCTTTTATTTTGTTTCCTCTAGATAACCAGTTCCTTCTCTATTTGTGTGGCCAATTTCCTTACTGTCTTCTGATTTGTCCCTCTTTGATCTAGAGCAGGGGTGTCCAAACTTTTTTCAACGTTTTTTACCAAGGGCCATATGCGGTAAAATACACAAACAGCCGGGCCACTCACTCGAGGTGAAGTACGTATTGCCTCACCTGGTTTATTTAAGTAAACTAAACATATTTTTGGAATTTGCTGCGGGCCAATTAACAATGGATTGCGAGCCGCAGTTGGCCCGTGGGCCACAGTTTGGACACCCCTGATCTAGAGGATCTCTGTTGGGGGTCACTGGTATGATCACTGGCCTGGTGAGGAAGATTTTTTCCCCCCCTCTAGAAGCATAGGGCTGTACAAGACATAAAGAACTGCTTGAGTCTGCTTGTTACTGATGGAGCCAGGGTTTTCTTGGCAAGCCGCTTTTACTGTTATTCACTATGTACAGATTTTATCCCTACGAGACTGCTTAGTATATGGTAGATCATCTTAGTGTGTTCTAGCTAAGAAATCTTTTCCTAACCTGTTTCCTTTGTTTTCTTCTAGGACTTTTAGTTCTTACATTTATTGCCCACTTGTTTTAATGTTTCTTTTTTTCTACTTTTTGGCTTAATCAAAAATTTTTATTTTATTATTTTTCTATTAACTTGTTCGTTAAACAGCTTTTTACTCTTCATTTATGATTCCCGTAGTGATTATGGCATGCATCCTTGACTTAATATGGTCTAATAAAATTAATATTTTCATTACTTACCTGATTTTGCTAGAACCTTGATACTTAAAGTGTGGTATGTAGGCCAACAATATCAGTACATCAGGAGCTTGTTAGAAAGGCAGAATCTCAGGCACCATCCTAAACCTAGTGAATCAGAACCTGCATTTTTAATGAGATTTTCAGTTGATTTATATATATGTGTGTGTGTGTGTATATATATGTATGTGTGTATATATATATACACACACACACACACACACACACACACACACATATATAGATATATATGTATATAAAAAGATTTGAGAAACACCTCTTTAGGGAATTTAGCTCCATTTATTACATCCTATATTTTGTGTTACAAATGTATATATATCTTAAACTTCACAAGACATCACAGTATATATTTTGTATAGCTAATGTTCTTTTATATTTACCCTTTCCAGTATTATTCCTTCCTTACTACATTTCCATCTTTCTGTCTAAGATCATTTTCCTTCAGTATTTCGTTTGGTGTCGGCCTGCTGTTGATAAATTCCCTCAGTTTTTGTTTGTTTGAACAAACATTTATTTTACATTTTTAAAAAATTGAGATATGATTTGGGCCGGCCCGGTGGCTCAAGCTGTTAGAGCTCCATGCTCCTAACTCCAAAGGCTGCCGGTTTGATTCCCACATGGGCCAGTGAGCTCTCAACCACAATGTTGCCAGTTTGATTCCTCCAGTCCCGCAAGGGATGGTGGGCAGCGCCCCCTGCAACTAAAATTGAACACAGCACCTTGAGCTGAGCTGCCTCCCGGATGGCTCAGTTGGTTGGAGCGTGGGCTCTCAACCACAAGGTTGCCAGTTCAATTCCTCGACTCCCGCAAGGGATGGTGGGCAGCGCCCCCTGCAACTAAGATTGAACTCGGCACCTTGAGCTAAGCTGCCGCTGAGCTCCCAGATGGCTCAGTTGGTTGGAGCACGTCCTCTCAACCACAAGGTTGCCGTTCGACTCCTGCATGGGATGGTGGGCTGCGCCCCCTGCAACTAGAAAATGGCAACTGGAGCTGGAGCTGAGCTGCGCCCTCCACAACTAAGACTGAAAAGACAACAACTTGAAGCTGAGCAGCACACTCCACAACTAAGATTGAAAGGACAACAACTTGACTTGGAAAAAAAAAAGGCCTGGAAGTACACACTGTTCCCCAATAAAGTCCTGTTCCCCTTCCTCAATTAAAAAAAAAAAGAGAGATATAATTAATGTACCATAAAATTTTCACCATTTTAAAGTGTACAATTCAATGTTTTTTGCTTTATTCACAACCATCATTACTATCTAATTCCACAACATTTCCATCACCCTCAAAAGAAATCCATTATTTGTGAGGTGTCACTTCCCATTTCCCCTACCTTTAGCCTTTGGCAACCATTAATTTACTTTCTGTCTCAGTGAGTTTGCCTAGTATGGACATTTAAAATAAATGGAATTATACAATTTATGGCTGTTTGTGTTTGGCTTATTTTACTTAACATAGTGTTTTAAAGGTTCATGTTCTAATGTGTGTCAGTACTTTATTCTTCTTTATGGTTCCATTGTATGGCTTTGTCACATTTTGTTTTTTCATGCATCATTTGATAGACATTTGGGTTGTTTTCACTTTTTGGCTATTATAAATAATGCTGCTATGAACATTTGTGTACAAATTGTTGTGTGTACATACATTTTCAGTTCATTTGGGTATATTTCTAGGAGTGGAATTGCTGGGTCGTATGGTAATCACTCTATATTTAACTTTTGAGGACCTGCCAAACTGTTTTCCACAGTGGCTGTACCATCTTAAATTCCATCAGCAATGTATGATGGTCCCTATTTCAACTTCATCTTTGAATAATATTTTCTCTGGGTACAGAATTTTAGGTTAGCTACTATTTCAGCTCCTGTCATTGCTATTGACTGCTTGTAGTTCTTTTGAAAGTAATGTGTCTTATTTTTTCCCCGTCTGTTTTAACATTTTTCTCTTTGTTTTTGGTTTTGAGCAGTTTGACTATGATGTGTGTAGGTGTAGATTTTTTTTGTGGTATCTTGGGGTTGGGTGAAATTCTTGAAGCAATGGGTTCAGTATTCTATGAGTTGATGTCTTTCATCAGTTTTAGAAAATTCTTGGTCACAAGGTATTCAAAGATTGCCTCTATTCCCTTCTCTGTCCTTCTGGGATTCCAATTATATGTGTGTTAGACCTCTTGAACATGTTCCTCATGTCTCTTACATACTGACCTTTTTTCCCCCCTTTTCTTTTTCTTTTTGGGTATATTTCGTTTTGGGTATTTTTTATGGACTTTTTTCCAGTTTATTAATCCTGTCATTTGTTGTGTCAAATCTTATAAACCCATCCACAAAGTTCTTAATTTCAGGTATTGTATATTTTAGTTTTGGAATGTACATTGAATTCTTTATTATATGATCAATTCTCTGGTGAAATTTTGTGTTGTCTATTTTATTTGTTTTTAAAATACACAACTAATATATAGCCTTTGCTTCTGTATTTGGGGCCTTTGTGTGAATTCAAAAAAGTCGTGCTCTCTAGACATAAGAATAGCTTGGTGAGTGGAGAGTGACTTTGTGAGATTTAGAAAGTGGTAGCCCCCTTCCTGTAGGCTTATGCAGCTGTGGGACAGGTTGCAAAGGCTGTGGGTTTTTTTTTTATAATTGGGGAAGGGGAACAGGACTTTTATTTTATTTTACTGGGGAACAGTGTGTACTACCAGGACTTTTTTTTTCCAAGTCAAGTTGTTGTCCTTTCAATCTTAGTTGTGGAGGGCACGGCTCAGCTCCAGGTCCAGTTGGCATTGCTAGTTGCAGGGGGCGCTGCCCACCATCCCTTGTGGTAGTCAAGGAGTTGAACTGGCAACCTTGTGGTTGAGAGCCCACTGGCCCATGTGGGAATGGAACCGGCAGCCTTCGGAGTTAGGAGCACGGAGCTCCAACCACCTGAGCCACCGGGCCGGCCCACAAAGGCTGGTTTTTAACTCCCTTTTGTTTTCTCAGCCGGTCACCCTTAGAAAGCAAACAGATTCTACAACTATGGGTGCTCTGATATATAAAAGTAAGCTATGCTCTGTTTTCAAAATGATTTCTTTTTTTGTATTTTGAAAAAAAGTAGGTTATATACAGAGGGTGCCATAACAATGGGTGCCAAAAACATGTATACACATTTTAAGATAACAGCTCTTAAAATTTTAAGATAACAGCTCTTAAAATGTGTATACATTTTTTTGGCATCCCTGGCATATGCATATGTAAAATATCAAATAGTACAAAATTGAAAAGTTGGTCTCTTTCCTGTCACCACTTTCCAGTCCTCAAACAAGTATCTTTTGAGGCTGTTATTCTACTTTTTTATATGTTGTTTCTGGCATGATTAACCCATATAGGAGGTGTGATGAAAAACAAAACAAAACAGTGAATATTTAAATAAAAAAATTGATACACTAAGAGACACATTTCCATTAATCCTCCTCAAAATACTCACCCTTGCTTCAAACACTCTTATCCCATCATTCTTGCCACTTTCTGAAGCAGTTCTGGAAGTCTTCTTTCTTGAGTGTCTTTATCCTCTATCATGACAACAGTCTGTGTCACAAATCGCTTCTGGTATGGCAGTTTCTGTCAAGTAAAAACATTATGGTATGTCCTCATCCACCTTATTCACCGGATCTGGCACCGTGCGACTTCTGGCTCTTCCCCAAAGTCAAAATGACCATGAAAGGAAAATGTTTTGAATCGATTCAGGACATTGAGGCAGCCACGACAGTGCAACTAAAGACACTCATGAAAGAGGACTTCCAGAACTGCTTCAGAAAGTGGCAAGAATGATGGGATAAGTGTGTTTGAAGCGAGGGGGAGTATTTTGAGGGGGATTAATGGCAATGTATCTTTTACTGGAATAAATTTTTTTTTATTGAAGCATTCACCATATTGTTTGATCATACCTTGTATACTTAAGCATGTTAAGTGTATGTACATGTATGCATTATTTCCTTCCCCCGTTTTCATTGAAGATAATGTATTGTACATATTTGTTCTGTGTCTTGATTTTTTTTCTTTTTCCATATCGCTATGCAAAATCTCCCCCATTCTTTTTCTTTTTTTTAGAGAATTTTTATGAGTTTATTTGAGTCAAACTGATGACGTATGCTGGGGAGCAAGATCTCAAATGCTACGCTGACTCATTCTTTTGGCTAGATTTGTAGTATCAATTATATGGATCTGTTAAAACTAATTTATATATTTTCTGTTGTCTAACATTTAGGTTATTTCTAACCTCATGCTAATACATATGATACTGTTATGAGTATCCTTGTATGTGTGACTTCGTTTACATAGGTAAATGTATCTGTACATAAATTGCCAGGAGTGGAAAACATTTCTAGATTTCAAAAGATACATACCTTTTACATTTTTATAGATATCCCTAAATTGTTCTATCAAGAAATTCTATCAGTTTGCACTCTCAGCAACAATGTATGAGTGTAACTGTTTTTATTGCCTTACCGTTAAAGTGTACCGATAAGTTTTATTAGTACGGGAAGTGAAAAATGAGATCTTGAGGTTTAATTTTATTTTAATATAACTGAAGTCACACATTTTAAAAATATGCTTAAAAGCCATATGGATTTCCTTTCTTGTGATCTGTCTGTGTATATTCTTTGTTCATTTTTTCCATTGGATTGTTTTTTTTCTTATTGATTTGCAGGATATTTTTATATACGTAATAAAATTAGCCTCTTATCATGTTACAAATAGTTTATTTTACTGATTTGTTACTCATCTTTTTGCTTTTTTAAATCTATTTTTATACAGATATTTAAAATATTTATATTGTCAAATTTATAAGTCTTTCCATTATGTTTTTAGGTTTTGTGTTGTATTTAGAAAGGCCTTCCTCAGTTTATATGCTAAGGATTCTGTTTCATTATAGTAATTTTGTAATTTTATTTTAAACATTTAATTCTTTGGTTTACCTATAATTTTTTTATGTAATAGATGATAAGTATTTTTCCAAATCATTTGAATAACCAAATTTTATAACAAGGCCGGAACTATGTAATTATATGTGGCTGAATTTCTAGTAATTATATTTGGCTGAATATTCTGAGTTTGTTTGGTCCATATGTGATTGACACTCCCTCTACCCTTTTGAGATGTTTGTCATAGGGTCAGAGGAGAATATCAACAATGTTAATATATGTTGAAAACTATAAACTGTACATATATGAAATATTTGAGGGAAGAAAGAATATAATAGTTTAATTAAATGAGTCATTCAGAAATTTGTCTTTATCTCCTTAGGTAGTACTGTTCACTCTAATAATCTCTGAATGTAATATGGCCAGTTGTTCTAAGTACTATAGGTGTAAACTGAGAAATACGTGCAAAAGTGTTTTCTCTGTTATTCCAAGTTTATCAACTACAAAGAGAGTAGAGAAGGACTAGGGAAATTATATTCCTTTTTTAACCATACACAAAAATTACTATTTCTTAGCCTCCTATGGACCGTATTGTAACCAGCTGAGTAGACACAGGCATATTTTGACAAGTTAGAAGCTTCTGTGTACACTTGCTAGAGTGCATGTTTCTCTTAAATTTGTGGACACTTGGTGGTGATGATGGTGTTGGAGTTCTCTAGTAGTTATAGTCTTTCTGCACTAGCACTAACTTTTGCGCAGTGTTTTTCTGTGCTCTCGGAGGCCTTATTTGATAGTTTTTACATCAGTGTTTCAAGCAATTTCTGGTCTAGTTATGTACTCTACCAAAAAGTCCTTTGATCTCATAATGTAGGTATCTCCCCTCTCACATTCACAATGTGTACAATAAAAGCTCTGAGAGATCTTCCACTAGAGAAGAAACTTATTTAACTTTGTTCATCCCAGAATCCCAAGGACCTAGGGGTTCTATAGAAAATATTATGGGAAATGTTAGTTTATGTTACTATAGATGGAGATAATAGAATGCTTTTTTTCTTAATTTGATTCTTTTCTGTGTTGGCATTGAACCAAAATTATTACTCTGAGAAGTAGGGAATGCTGTAGTAGTAGGATCATGTCTTTTTCACTTTGGGCCATATAGGAACCTAACCATTTTACTTTTAAAGGCTGTTATTGCTATTTTTATGTTGTATTCCTGAATTTTTAAATGTAGAATTTGTTTCTATAATTTATGGCTAGTACTACCCTTAATTATTGTCACAATGACTGTATTTTCCAAAATGAAATTAGTCTTATACATTGTCAGTGTCTTACACATTGGTTTGATGATATGGATAAAATAATTAAAAACCAAGACTGTTCCGGGAAATATTTTTTGTTGGTTAATGTTACATAGTCCATTCACTTTCAAGCAATATGCTTCATGATCATAATCTGAAAACAACAACAACCAACCAGAATACATTATTGGTTAGCCACTTCCAACATGAGGGAGTTGAGGGATAAACGTGGACACTGATATTTGAAACTTTTAGGATATTTTAATGTTTCAAGAAATCTAGGACATGATATCCCTGTAAACAGAGGAAAAATAGTGGTTGCCAATGTGGGAAATTAACTCTGCCTTTCTTCCTCCTCTCTGTGGACTTTGTTCTTTTTAATGTAATGCAGATTCCTCCAGTCTTTTACTTTTGTACCAAGAGTACAAAAGTACTCTTTGTGTGTTACGTATTACTGTTTCCCTGAAAATAAGACCTAGCCGGACAGTCAGCTCTAATGTGTCTTTTGGAGCAAAAAATAATATAAGACCTGGTCTTATTTTACTATAAGACCCGGTGTAATATAATATAATATAATATAATATAATATAATATAATATAATATCAGATGCATTAGAGCTAATTGGCTAGGTCTTATTTTTGGGGAAACACGGTAGATCTGTCCTTTTTTTAATGGAGGGACTGGACTGAGTTTTAAAGGAAGACATTAGGGAAGGAAATTACACTCTTGTTTTAGTTTCACTTAGGGCAAGCCTGCTTTGAATTGCAGACTGTCTTTCTTGATACTGCTGTCTTAAGTTTCTTCCCTTGGGACTCTATTGCAGTTCATAATTTTCCTGTTTTACAAATGAATAAAGGATGGCCTGATGGCTCAGTTGGTTAGAGTGCGGGCTCTGAACGACAGGGTTGCCAGTTCGATTCCCACATGGGCCAGTGAGCTGTGCCCTCCACAACCAGATTTAAGACAACAAGCTGCCTCTGAGCTTCCAGAGGGGCGGCTGGATGGCTCAGTTGGTTAGAGCGCAGCTTCTCAACAATAAGGTTTCCTCTTCAATTCCCACATGGGATGGTGGGCTGTGCCCCCTGCAACTAAAGATTGAAAACGGTGACTGGACTTGGAGCTGAGCTGCGCCCTCCACAACTAGATTGAAGGACAACGACTTGGAGCTGATTGATGGGCCCTGGAGAAACATACTGTTCCCCAATATTCCCCAATAAAAAACAAAAAAGAGAATAATAATGTTTGACTGATTCTCTCCCTTTAGTTTTTTTTTTTTTTTTTTTTTTTTAAGATTTTTACTGAGCTTTTTATTGGGGAAGGGGAACAGGACTTCACTGGGGGAACAGTGTGTACTTCAGGCCTTTTCCAAGTCAAGTTGTTGTTCTTTCAATCTTAGTTGTGGACGGCGCAGCTCAGCTCCAGGTCCAGTTGCTGTTGTTAGTTGCAGGGGGCGCAGCCCACCATCCCTTGCAGGAGTCGAACTGGCAGCCTTGTGGTTGAGAGCCCACGCTCCAACCAACTGAGCCATCTGGCCACCCAGGAGCTCAGCGGCAGCTCATTGACCTCATTTTAGTTCGGAGGGTGCAGCTGGCTGGCCCATGTGGGAATTGAACCGTCAGCCCCGTTGCCCAGAGCTCGCGCTCTAACCAACTGAGCCAACCGTCCGCCCCCGTCCCTCCCCTCCCTTTAGTTTTAAGGTCACTGCTATAAAGTCATAGAAAACTTAGTGATTTGGAAAAATCAACATCAAAACAGGTCTTAAATTGCTAAGACATAATTTCTGGTAGTTTCTTTTTTTCTTTTCGGTGATCTCCAAAAATTGGTGTTTGTATTTGAAATTCCATGATAGGTGCCAAATTATAGCCCCAAATTTGCCAATCTGAAAAGATTCATTGGTACATTAAAATTTATTGTTTATTTTTAACACATTTTTTGCGGGAAACGGTAAACTTGTCATATCGCCTCTAGTTGGAACCGGCAAAAATTTTGCAAAGTAAATAAATAGAGACCTCTTTTTAAACTAAAACACTGAAAGTTTCATAGAAAAATATCAAATAGATCGAAAGATATGAATATTTTATGGAAAGTCTAATTTTGGCGAGAAAATGTCAAAAAAGCCCCGTGTTACGACGCGATTTGGCGGGAAAATGCCCGCTTACAAAGTGTTAAAACTTACATATGCTCATTGCCTAATTTTTAGATAAGAAAAAATTTTAAGAAAATAAAAGCAATCTACAGTCTTATATTCAAAGGTAACTTAGCCTAGTTAATATATTTTGATCTTGTTCCTTTCATTATTCTCTTAAGTTCCATCATCTTAACATAGTTGAGATCATATTATCCATATAGATTTGTATTTTAGTCCTTCTCTTAGTATAACTTTAAATTGTCAAGGAAAAGCTTGAGTACCCTTTTGCATTTATTCATTAATTCAATAAAAAATGTATGCATATGTAAATATAAATATGTAAGTTTATAACTATATGTATATACATATAAACACACACATACATATACTCGTATACATAGGCACTCAAGCCATTATGTTGGCTGCTTCCCGGAAAGTTTATTGTCTTTCAGGTATTGACTGGCAAAAAATAACTCTGCAGAAAATCCACCAAAAGAACGGTTTATTTGGGAAAAGAAAAAAGAAACAGGGTCGTCCCAGGAGTGTGCGAATGCACACTCCTGACCGGCTGCCCACATGAAGAAGCAAAAAGCCCCGATTCCAAGATGGCTATTCTATTATTAGCATCCTTCCCCTGGAACTTACCACAAAGTTTTAACAGGAAGTCAGGACTAGAGAGTTAACAAGGGGCCCAGCTTCACCCCATAGTCCTCCCAGCTCTATGGTTAAGTATTTTGAGATGCCAGTTCACTTTTATCACAGGGCACAAAAGTTAACTATCATGTAAAGTAGACCATGAACAATGTTTGTGTTCTCTTGAAATTCAGACAAGGAACCCCTCTGGATTATCCATACTTTGTCTCATAAATTTTCTCTGTTTGTAGATTCCTCTCTTTGGTGCTAAGACTATTGGCCAGAGAAGTCCTGATGGGCCAGTGCTGAGCAAAGCTGAATTTGTTGAGAAAGTTCGTCAAAGTAACCAGGCCTGTCATGATGGAGATTTCCACACAGCTATTGTTCTGTACAATGAAGCCCTGGCTGTTGACCCTCAGAATTGCATCTTATACAGCAATAGATCTGCAGCATATATGAAAATCCAGCAGTATGACAAGGCACTGGATGATGCAATCAAAGCTCGACTTCTCAATCCCAAATGGCCTAAGGTAGAAATTTCATTTACTTTCTTAGAATCTTTTGTGCTGATTTCTTATTTTAATGTAACATTTTATTGACTCAGTGCAGTTACTAATATTTTAATAGTCTGTACTTTGGCAAAATGTAGAATGGCTTCATTGAGCAGGTACACTAGTGAATCGCTTCCGTTTTTTATGCTTTGGAAACAGGCTTTGCATGTCCAAGTTTAATTCTTTTCCTGTATGTTTGAGATTTGAATTTTTTTCACTCAGGTTCTTGATAGGACACATTCTAATTACTTAGATAGATATTGGATTTTTTTTTTGCACAGATGTTTTAGATAGAGTATGATGATCATGTTTCTTTCCTTCAGTTTAAAATAACTAATTTTATTCCCTGTCAATATCTCTTTTCAGAATGGTATTTAATCAGAGAAGCGTTTTTTCTAATAAGTCATTGTAATTATCTGTATTCCCTTGAATAATTTGAGGATTGAGTTATCTTTGTTTTGTATACTCGTATACTTTATTTTCAGTGTGTCTATTCACTGCCTAATCCCCAGTGTATTTTAGAAACAGTTTCTTAAGATGTGACTGAAGTGTTTGAGGTATTTTTTATTGAATGCAAAACCATTTGATCCTATTCTTGGCTTTCTGTTGAGTTAACAAATGTTAATGGATATTTCTTAGAGATTTAAAAAGATTCTTACTGTTTAATAATATGTCACAGTCATATTACTTTATACTTCAACTCTGGTAGCTATTTTTGGCCTCATTCAGTGGAATTTCCAGTATTGCTGTTACCTCAAGAATTGTTTAGTATTCTGTAATTCCCTAAAGGATTTCTTTTATAACTATAATTATTATAAATGAAACAAAATATTTTTAAAAAATTGTTATATGACAACATTTGGGAGTTAGAATGCTGTTTTCAAAGGACAGACCTAGGTTCAAATTTTTTCTCTTCTATTAATGACAATATGGCTTTGAGTAAATCTCTTGGACCTCTTGGGGTTAAGATAAATGGTATAATAATACTTACCTTATAAGGTTATTTAAGAGTTAAATAGTTTGTTACTTATACATAGTAGGTGTTTGGTATAGGATAACTATGATTGATTTTTTTCTTAAAAAGGTTCAAATTAGTAAATTATTCTAGCATGGCTTGGCATGTGTCTTTTTTTCTTTTCTTTTTTTTAAAGGCGTATGGTTGATGCAAAGAGCCTGATAAATATAGAGAGCCTAATTTTCAAATTAAGTATCTCCTTTTTGGATCCATTTGTAGTCTTCATATATTTGTGAACATCTTTAAACTTTTATCTTTTTCAGTTTTTAAATGTCATTTGTACTTTTTTTGGTCAACCTCTTGTGATTTTTACACACACACGTAAAGCTGAAAAAGGTGAACTTCTGTGATTATAGATGAAAAATTAACCTTTTAGGATAATTTTTATCAAGTTTTAGTCTCTGATTTTTTTCCCTTATAAGTGAAGTTATTGTATATTTACAATTTGCATTACTATTCAGCTCCATATTTGATTTTAAGCAGCTAACTTAAGAACATTTAGAATTATATAAAATATAAATTAGGGTTTATTATTGAAGTCACGAAAGGGTCTTCCTATACAAAATGATTCATAATATAATTAATCTATAAAGAAGTTTCCACTACATAAAAAAGTTTCATTTTATAAAAACTTGATTTTATACTTATTTTTCTAGGAGTATACTGATTATGTAAAAGAAGGTTCACGTATACTTTCTTGTCATAAAGATATGTGTGGTGAAACTTCATCAATTTTTTCCTTTAATTTTGACTTTTCTAACTGACTTTTTCATTATAATCCTTTTGCCTTTCTGAAATCTTTCTCTGAAGTGTTATTGTTGTGTATTTTGATGTGGGAAAACATACCTTCCAGTTTCTCTCTATATATAAAGATTCAAGGGTTCCAGAGATTGGATGGAGAGTCTTTTATTCATGTATACTTTGTCTGAATGAAAGAATGATTTTGGTGTGATGTGGGCTGCAAAAGAGGTATGAACAAAGCACTATGAGAGTTCCCCAAAACAATAAGCCCAGTCCGATTACTAAATTATGATACTTATTTCCAACTGCCTCTTAGCTGTTGTCTGTTTATGTTCATTTTTTGTGTGTCCTGTTTAAGAAATATTTGTCTTACTCAAGGTTATAAAGTTTTAATATTTTCTTCTAGAATTTTCATAGTTTTTACCTTTGGGTCTATTATTCATTTTGAGTTAATTTTGGGATATGACATATGAGGTAAGGGGTCAGGTTTATTTATTTATTTTTTCATATAGATAACCATGGTTTTTGTTTTTCCCCTTCTTCCACTTCTCCCCCCCACCCCCACTTCAGTTCAAACCGTTGTTTCTCAGTCTAGTTGTGTAGGACACAGCTCCCCTGGCCCATGCTGGTATTATGAACCTTGTGCTCCCTCCCGGCCGAGGCAGTCAGTTGCTGGTCATCAGCTGGCTGCTCACAGCAGCTCACGGCAGCTCTCGCTGGCTGCCAGCCACTCATGGCAGCACACGGCAGCCCATGGCAGCACAGCAGCCCGCAGCAGCTCATGGCAGCCCACACCGACCTCTGGCTGATCATGGCCTCCCAGCTCCAGGGAGAGCCGTTGTTCACAATCTTAGCTGTAGAGGGCATAGCTCACTGGCCCATGTGGGAATTGAACCAGCGACCTCTGTAACATTAGTTGAAAAGACTATTCTTTCCCCCATTGAATTATCTTTGATCATAAAAGTATGGGGCTATTACTGGACTCTGTTTTGTTCTATTGATCTGTCTATTCTTATGCTTGTCTTAATTACCGTAGCTCTATTTGAAGTCTCAACATCAGATATTGTGAGTCTTCCAACTTTGTTGTTCTTTTTCTAGGTTATTTTTGCTATTCTCTGTCTTTGCATTTTAACTTAAGTTTTATTTTTATTAGGGAATCAAGCAGCAAACTTCTAAATAATCCATGGATCAAAGAAGTACTCACAAGAAAAACTACAAAATGTTCTGAACTGAATGATAATGAAAATATATGTCAAAATCTGTGGGATGCAGCAAAAGTGGTGCTAGGAGAGAACATTTTAGCTTTAATGCTTATATTAAAAAGAGAAGAAATGTTTAAAATAAATGACCTAAATTCCCATCTTAAGAAATGAGGAAAGCAAATTTAATATAAAATAATTAGAAAGAAGGAAATAATAAAAAGTAGAAGTTGATGAAAGAGAAAATGTACAGTACTGAAAATCAATGAAACTAACAGTTGATTGTCTGGAAAGAAATAAAGAATTAAACCTCTAGGTAGACTAATGAGACAAAAGAGAGAAGACACAAATTAACAATATCAAGAATGAAAGAAAGGACATCACTGGGAAATAAGGAGGCAACTCACCTACCTCTTTGCTGTTTGTGTATGAGCTGGGTAACAGATGTGCAGTGACCAATCACCAACATACTTTGAAACAAGTGATATGGCTGATACTAGTCATGATGTACTTCTTAGTTACGAAGTGATTGTGGACCAAAGAGCTAGCAGTGGAGTTTGTATTTTGTGTGTTTACTCAAGGTTAATATACTGTGGTAACTGAGATTTGAATTGTATTATTAGGGAACTGGTGTTATTTAATTTCTGGTAACTGAAATCCATGTATATTAAAATAATATACGTATGAAGCGAGGGCTGCTGGTTCTTTGGAGTTGGACCTAGATTTCCGCCCCGCCCCTACATGTTACTTCACTTCTATAAGCCTTAGTTTTCCCATTTGTAAACTGAGTTAACATCACAAACCTTGAAGGGTTGTATTGAGGATTAAATAAAATAATGTTAGGCACTCAGCACTGAGCTTTTCACAGGTTACTTAATACATGATGGTCAATGATGATGATAATCATGAAGTTAGTAGTTGTTCTGTATTTATATACATGTAGTGTTTAGTTAACCTACCCAATTCTTTTTGAGCAATTTTCTTCCCCTTATAATAATCTTAGTAATCTTCTGAATCCTTCCAATTTCTGCTGATTGTTTTTAAAAAGTACACCAAAATGGATAAAATACTCCATTAAGATATATGTGTTGCAGAGAGAAGAGGAAGAATTGTTGCTGTTGGGTTTTTTGTTTTTTTTTTACCACGTAGATAATATATATAATCTTTTGAATAACTTACCAGATCCTGTTGTTCTTTTATATGTGGCAATACATCATTTATTTCAATTCAATAAATATCTATTAAGCATTTATTATAGGTCAGCGTAGTTCTGCTGTCTTCTCTGGTAACAATATTTAATGAATTATTTTTTAAAGTTAGCATATTGACTTTTTTTCATTGTTTTAATATTCTACCTCTTCTCCATGATTTAGAAAAAAAGCGAAAGGAATGTATTGTTGATCAGTACTTGTATCTGCTAGCTTTTGTTCTGTAACAAATCACTTCAAAACTTAGTGGCTTAAAATAACAACCATTTATTTAGCTCAAGATTCTGTGTGTCAGCTGGTAGTTCTTCCGGTCTGGGTTGACCCAACTGATTTCTGCTGGGTTTGCTCATGTGCTTGAGGTCAACTAGAGGTTTGAGGGGTGGTGGGATCATCTAAGGCAGTCTCACTCACACATCTGACAGTTGGTATGCTGTTGGCTAGGGGAACAGCAGCAACTGGGCCATGTGTCTTTTATCATCCAGCAGGTTTCCTGGGCTGCTTCACATGGCACTTGTAGGATTCCAAAAACTGTAAAAGAATGGAAGCACTAATGCACAAGCATTTTTTGAGTCTGTTTATACCACATTTGCTGTTGTCCCTTTGGCCAGAGCAAGTCACATGGCCAAGCTCAGAACTACTATAGGAGGGGATTATCCAAAGGCATGTAAAGGAAGGTAAGAATTTGTGGCCATCCTTGTAATTTACCTCAGTATTCTTTGTCAGATAATATGTACTGTATGGTATATATTCATGTACTATCAGTTTTAGAACATATCCCTTTTTAGTTGTTTCTATTTTAATTTGACTTTTTACCCTCTATCTTTTTCTGTTCTGAAATTTCCTTGAATCAAATCTTTTCAGACAATTCAGTTGTGAAGTATTTACTATCATTTTAGTGTGAATTATGAGTTTTAGAAATAGTTCAATTCTTCAAGAGTACCATAGGAAGAGAAACCCAGAGGAATGGTAGATTTTCATATGGTGTAACACTATTAAAGGGAACATTTCACAGTGGGACTTTCATATTAATTTTAAAGCGCACCATAAACACCTTCTGTCTCTTCATGGATTTAAAGCTCCTCCTATATTCTCATTTATTGTTTATTCCTGATGACAGAATCCTGTCATCATGTATAATACTTAATGACAGAGTCTTGTACCTTATTTGTCAGGTATTATACCTGATGACAGTTATATGTAAGAAAAATGTTAAAAAAAAGTATCTTGGCTACCTGTTTCCTTTTGGTTTACCTATATTATAATAGTAACAAAACAGAGTAGCTCTTATTGAATGCTTATTTATGGAAGGATTGTCTGAATCCTTTCATTTGTCATATCAATTTTATACTCAATCTTATGGGGTAGATATTATTATTACAACTTCAAAAAAGAGAACATTTATACTTAGAGCTTGCCAGCACATCCAGCTAGTAACTGAGAGAGTTGTACTTTAACCCAGGTCTGTCTGATTCTAAAGAATTTTTCTTTAATCAGTATGGTATTCTACTTCCCTGGACAAAGGAGCCCATCAATTAAGAAATCTAAGAGTTCAGAATTCTCTTTCAGATTTTAACACTGATATGTCCATGTGATGTTGAGACTATTCAGTTTCAGTTTCCTATACTATAAACCAGAGTCTGAGTTGTGATTTATTTGCCCTTTACTTGTCATTACAAGCAAACAAAGTGTTTTAAATGCATTGGGGCTTAATAACAGAAATACACAAAATAATGTTTTAAAGCTGCATTTTTATAGATTATCTGAATAGTGTGTATTCATTATACACTTTTTGGGTATATGTACTTCTTGTAATTTCAGTTCATTTCTTCAACAAGAAATGAGTTTATTTATTGAGCATTTCTATGTTCTAGGCTCTGTTGTAAACTTTAGTGACCTAGCCATGTACAAGGTGGAATAAAGTTACAACTAACATTCTAGTGAGGAGAAGCAGAAAATAAATAAAATAATAATTACATATGGAAATGTTTGAAAGTGATAAGTGCTCTGAAGACAATTTAAAACAGACTGAGGGGAAGGAGGGTACTGAGAAAAGGGAATGACAGAGTTATGGAAGAGTTTATGGGAGGAGATGATTCAAGTGAGACCTGAAAGAACCAAATGTGAAGATCTAAGCAAAGTGCATTCCAGGCAGAGTTAACAGCTAGTTTGAATTTGGCTAGTTAAAGAAAATAGCTTGGAGGCCAGTGGAGCACGGTGAGTGAGTAAATGAAAAGGAGATGGCAGGGGATGAGGTTGTGAAGTTAGTCAGGAGCCGGTCATGTAAGGCATTTTAAACCATTGTAAGGAGGTAATATTTTATTCAAAGACTGATGGGATTTCACTGGAATATTTTAACTAGAGGGGTGACATGTTTAATTTATGGTCAATCTGGTTAAAGGTTATTAATATGTTTAATTTCCACATATTTGTGACTTTTCAAATTTTCTTCTGTTATTGATTTCAAATTTCATTCCATTGTGTTTAGAGAACATACTTTGTATTGTATCAGTCCTTTTTAATTTACGGAGGCTTCCTTTATGGTCTAATACATCATCTGTCTTCAAGAATATTCCATGTGCCCTTGTGAAAAATGTGTATTCTGCTGTTGTTGGGTGGGGTATTCTGTAGATGTCTATTAGATTTAGTTAGTTTATAATGTTGTTCAAGTGTTTTCTATTGGTATGATTGATGGTACTGTTCATTACCGAAAGTTGAGTATTGAAGTCTCGAACTATTATTATTGAATTTTCTGTTTTTCTCTTCAATTTTGTCAGTTTTTGCTTCATGTATTTTGGAGGCTTTGTTGTTGAGTGCTTATATTTTTATGATTATTATGTTTTTCTGAAAGATTGATTATTACAAATATCCTTCTTTGTCTCTAGCAACAATTTTTGTCTTAAAATCTATTTTGTCTGATATTAATGTAGCCACTCCACCTCTCTTTTGGTTACTGCTTGCCTGGCATATCTTTTTTCCATACTTTTCCTTTCAATTTATTTGTGTCCTTGAAACTAAGGTGAGTGTAGAGTTACATAATGGTTTCTAAAAAGAAATCCATTATGCCAATCCCTGCCCTTTGATTGTAGTGTCTGATCCATTTATATTTAATGTAACTGCTGATAAGGTAGGATTTATACCTGCCCTTTTGTTATTTGTTTTCTATATGTTTTTTCTGTATGTCTTTGTTTTTTATATGTCTTTTTCTGTTCTTCTCTTCCTTCAGTACTCTCTTTTTTATGTTAAATAAATATTTCCTAATGTGCCATTTAAATTGCCTTGTTTCTTTTACTGTATATATTTTTAGTTATTTTTTTGGTGGTTGCCGTAGGGATTATAATTAAAATTTTAATTTAAAACAATACAGTTTGAATTTACATATGTTTAATTTCAACAGGATACAAAAACTTTGCTCCAATATGGCTCCATTCTCTTCTTCTGTTGTGATATTGTTGTAAAAAGTGTATCTTTATGCATTATAAGCTCATCAGCATAGTCTTATAATTATTGCCTTATGCCATTGTCTTGTTTTAAAATTTTTTTTATTGGGGAGTATTGGGGAACAGTGTGTCTTTCCAAGTCCTATCAGCTCCAAACCAAATCGCTGTCCTTCAATCTAGTTGTGGAGGGCGCAGCTCAGCTCCAAGTCCAGTCGCCATTTTCAATCTTTAGTTGCAGGGGGTGGGAATTGAACTGGCAACCTTGTTGTTAAGAGCTCCCTCTCTAACCAACTGAGCCATCAGGCAGTTCAGCAGCAGCTGTTGTATTCAACCTGTATGGAGGACGCAGCTCACTGGCCCATGTGGGAATTGAACCAGCAATCCTCTAACCAACTGAGCCATCCGGCCGCCCCACCATTGTCTTTTAAATCATACAAATTCTCTCTTTGGTGAGACATTATGCTCACACTTTATTTTTTTAGACATGGTTTTGTTTACTAATTTGAACATTTTTATAATAGCTGATTTAAATTTTTTGTCTAGTAAGTCCAACGACTGGATTTCCTTATGGATAATTTTTATTGCCTGCTTTTTTTTGCAGGGTGTGGGCCATACTTACCTGTTTATTTGTATTTCTCCTCATATTTTTTGTTGTTGAAAACTGGATATTTTAAGTAATACAGTGTGGCAATTTGAAAATCAGTTTGCCCCGCCCCCAAGGGTTTGTTGTTGTTGCTATTTGTTGCTGTTGCCTTTTGTGAGTTAGTGACTTTCCTGGACTAATTTTTTAAAGTCTATATTCTTTGTCATGTGTAGCCATTGAAGTCTCTGTCTAGTCTAGTGGTCAGCTATTGGTTACACAGAGATTCCTTAAATGTCTCCCAGCCTTTGTTGAAGAGTTTCTTGTGTGTGTTGGGCCCTATCTTCTACAATGGCAATTTACGACTCTGTCTTAGTCTTCACATTATGCTTATGTAGAACTGCAATTTCAGCCAGAGGTGAGACTAAGACATTCTCAGGTCTTTCTTGGGCATGTGCAAAGACTGCACATTCCTAGGTTTCCAAGAATATTTTGGAGTTTTCCAAAGCCCCGTATGAACATCTAACTCTCCAGATTTTTCTTTTAAGTTTTTCTTTAGCCTCTTATTTATCCAATTTGTGTCACTGCTTCAAGCTGCTGTGATGTTAAGCAATTGCCACTGATTTCGTTGACACACTGGGGAGAGGGCTGTTTTCACTGAGCTATATCTGAGTCAGGTGAAATAAGTCCTGTGAATGGAGCTTTCTTAGGGAGCTGCCAGACAGGTCAAATAGTGGTTATTTTCTGGGGATGGGGTGTTTTGGGGAACTCCAAACCATTCTAACCTTTCCATTGACTAACTAAATTTCTGTTTTTCGCAGGTGTTGTGCTTGAAAGGCTGCTGGTTTTCAAGTCTACCACAGAGCTAGGGAAAGGGGATAAAAATAGTATAAGGTAAAACTCCACAAATTTGCTGTTCTTTGAAATTCAGCTGTTTCTCTTGAAGAAACACTTCTTGTGTTGCTGCAAGTTGTTGGTTAACTTCTACAATTCTGAAAAAGTTGATTTTGACAAGTTTTGCTTGCGTTCTCATTGCTTTTATGGAAGAGCAGAGTTTTGGAGGTCCGTACTCTGCCGTTTTGGAAGTGCTTCTCCATAATTTTATTTGTAGTAAAATATTAAATACCACTGTTAGGGAAATGGAAAGAAGAAGGGCTAAAGCAGAAGCAGGCAGATCAATGATGGTTCTAACTTAGCCTGGAGTAATGGTATAAATTAAGACTCACTGAACTTTATAACTGAGAGTCTCACTGATCGTCATAACAATTATCTGTTATACAAGGTGTGATAAAAACATGGTGAATATTTAAAATAAAAAATAGAGTAAGACACATTGCCATTAATCCCACTCAAAATACTCCCCCTCGCTTTGAACACACTTATCCCATCGTTCTTGCCATTTTCTGAAGCAGTTATGGGAGTCCTCTTTCGGGAGTATCTTTAGTTGCACTGTCGTGGCTGCCTCGATGTCCTGAATCAATTCAAAATGTTTACCATTCATGGTCATTTTGACTTTGGGGAAGAGCCAGAAGTCGCACAGTGCCAGATTCAGTGAATAAGGTGGATTAGGACACATAATGTTTTTATTTTTAATAGAAAGTAGGGTCTTTATGGGGTTCTGGCAAGATATAGCCAAAGCAGTTCACTTTTATTATTTTTTTAAATTTTTATTGGGGAATATTAGGGAACAGTGTGTTTTTCCAGGACCCATCAGCTCCAAGTCAAGTCATCATTTTCAATCTGGTGGAGGGCGCAGCTCAGCTCCAAGTCAAGTCATTGTTTCAGTCTAGTTGTGGAGGGTGCAGCTCACTGCCCCATGTAGGAATTGAACCGGCGACCTTGGTGTTATGGGCACTGCACTCTAACCAACTGAGCCAACTGGTCACCCCCCATAATGTTTTTATTTGGCAGAAATTTCCGTACGAGAAATGATGTGTGACATGAGCCTTTCCAGTTGTGATAATACGGTGAATGCTGCTGCTGAGTGCCATGCAACGGAAAGGCAGGGATCTTTAGAAAAGGAAGCGGTATGTCAAACCTTAGTAACAGTGGGTGACAAGTTTCAACTTGTTCAGTGCAGTCGGGTGTGAGCTATCGTTGAGAGAAGGTATGTTTTAAAGTGTGCCATAAATCATGGATCAGGAACAATGCATTAACATGAAATGGACAAATGGTTTCATTCTCCATTATGATAGTGCTCCATGTTGTTATTTAAACATTCGCCGTATTGTTTGATCACATCTCATAAATGGTGCTTTTTCTCTATTTTATAAATAAGGTGAGGTTCAGGGAGATTAAGTAGTTTGCACAGAGTCAAAGAGTAAGAAAAAAATCAGGATTAGACCCGCTATTTACCTGACTCCAACTTATCTTAACATCTCTGACTCATGACATTAAAATCAAAGTTATATGGCAAATACTAAATTCACAATAAATGTTTACAATAAAGTTGACTATCTTCCTTATGTGTTTCTTTTGCATAATTTTATTCTTGTTTTAAAAACAAGAATAGGTGAGAATTTAGTTGCTCAGAATCTTTTTGTAGACAGTTGGAAGGATAATCAGGAAAGGGGATTTTTCATGTACAAGAATGTGACACTTCCCTTAAATTTAAGTGAAACTCTTTATTCTACCATGAGGAAAATCCATCATAGCTCGTTATTCTTTTAATATTATAGATTTATTACCATAACAAATGTTATTACCAGTTTATCTTTGGAAATAAATGTCTTCTTGTTATTAATATAGAGCAGTATTTCTTATGTCTTAAACACATGATTTTATGACAGGTTTATTATTTATATGCCTTTGAATCTATGTTTCAGGTGTTTTGGGTTAACCTATGAATTGTACATGGACACACATAATTTTTAAAAATTGTCTTACTGTTTTCTGGTTACATAAATTTTTTATTTTAATTTTTAAAAATAATTTTTTATTTTTCAATTACAGTTGACATACAGTATTATATTAGTTTCAGGTGTACAACATAGTGATTAGACATTTATAGAACTTATGAGTGATCAGCCCTATAAATCCATTACCCATCTGACACCATACATAGTTATTACAATATTATTGACTTTATTCTTTATGCTATACATAACATACCTATGACTATTTTGTAACTACCAATTTGTACTTCTTAATCTCTTTCCCTTTTTCACCCATCCCTCAACTGCCTCCCATCTGGTAACCATCAAAATGTTCTCTATTTGAGTTTGTTTGTTTTATTCATTTATTTTGTGTTTTAGATTCTACAAATATGTGAAATCATGTGGTATTTGCTTTCTCTGTCTGACTTATTTCCCTTAGCAAAATACCCTCTAGGTCCACCCATGTTGTTACAGGTGGCAAGATTTCATTCTTTATTATGGCTGAGTAATATTCCATTTTATGTATGTACCACTTCTTTGTGCATTCATCTATTGATGGACATTAGTTTGCTTTCATATATTGGCTATTGTAAATTATGCTGCAGTGAACATGTACATGCATATATCTTTTTGAATTAGTGTTTTGGGAATTCTTTGGATAAGTACCCAGAAGTGGAATTACTGGGTTCTTCCTTGTCTCTTGTTACAGCCTTTGTTTTAAAGTCTATTTTTCCGGTATACACGTAAGTATTGCTACCCCAGATTATTTTTTTCTTTCTGTTTTTCCATCCTTTTACTTTCAGTCTGTGTGTGTCTTTTGATCTGAAGTGAGTCTCTTGTTGGCAGCATGTGTAAGGGTCTTGTTTTCTTATCCATTCAGCCACCCTGTCTTTTGACTGGCACATTTAATTCATTTACATTTAAAGTAATTGTTGATAGATAATGTGGTGGTTGCCATTTTATTACATATGTAGATATATTTTTAATTTTTAATTTTTTTCTGTCTTCTTAAAGAAGTCCCTTTAACATTTCTTGTAGTATTGGTGTGGTGGTGATGAACTCTTTTGGCTTTTTCTTGTCTGGGGAACTCTTTACCTGTCCTTCAATTCTAAATGATAGCTTTGCTGGGTGGAGTAATCTTGGTTGTAGGTCCTTACTTTTCAGCACTTTGAATATTTCATGCCAATCCCTTCTATTCTGCAAAGTTTCTGTTGAGAAATCAGCTGACGGTGTTATGGGAGCTCCGTTGTAAGTAACTAACTACTTTTTCTTCCTGTTTTTAAGACTCTCTCTTTGTATTTAACTTTTGGCATTTTAATTATGAGGTGTCTTGGTGTGGGCCTCTTTGGTTCATCTTGATTGGGACTCTCTATGCTTTCTGGGTTTGTATGTCTATTTCCTTTGTCAGGTTAGGGAAGTTTTCTGTCATTATTTCCTCACGTAAATTTTCAATTCTCTCTTCTCCTTCTGGTACCTCTATGTTGCCAGTGTTGGTATGAGTGATATTGTCCCAGAGGCCCCTTAACTATTATTGTTTTGGATTCCTTTTTTTTTTTTTTTTTTTGCTGTCTGATTGGGTGTGTTCTGCTACCATATCTTCCAAATCTCTGATTCAATCCTCTGCCTCATCCTACTGTTGATTTCCTGTAATATATTCTCATTTCTGTTATTGTATTATTCATTTCTGGTTTTTTTTTATGTTTTCTATCTCCATTTTTATGTTTCCTATCTCTCTGTTGAAGTTCTTACTGAGATCATTGAACATCCTTTTTTTTAAAAAACAATTTTTTTTTAAATTGGGGAATATTGGGGAAAAATGTGTTTCTTCAGGGCCCGTCAGCTCCAAGTAGTTGTCCTTCAATCTAGTTGTGGAAGGCACAGCTCAGCTCCAAGTCCAGTCGCCATTTTCAATCTTTAGTTGCTGGGGGTGCAGCCCACCATCCCATGCAGAACTGAACCAGCAAGCAACCTTGTTATTAAGAGCTCGTGCTCTAACCAACTGAGCCATCTGGCTGCCCCTTCGGAAGCTCAGCAGCAGCTCGTTGTCTTCAATCTAGTGTGGAGGGCGCAGTTCACTGGCCCCTGTGGGAATTGAACTTGCAACCCTGTTGTTCAGAGCTTGTGCTCTTACCAACTGAGCCATCCGGACGCCCCTGAGCATCCTTATGTGTTTTGAACTCTGCATCAGGTAGATTGCCTGTCTCCATTTTGTTTGGTTCTTTTTCTGAAGCTTTGTTCTCTTCTTTCATTTGGGACATGTTTCTTTGTTTCCCCATTTTGGCTGTTTCCCGGTGTTTGTTTCTATATATTAGGTAGGTCTGCTATGTCTCTGTCTTGGTAGAGTGGCCTTAAGTAGTAGGTATCCTGTGGGGCCCAGTGGTGCAGTCTCCCTGGTCACCTGAGCTGGATGCTCCAGATGTGTCCCTTGTGTGAGTTGTGTGTGCTCTCCTGTTGTAGTTGAGCATCGATTGCTGTTGGCATGTCAGTGGGAAGGATTGACCCTCAGGCTGATTGGTTGTGAGGACTGGCTGTGACTGCAGGATTCATTTTAGTGGGGCTCTGGTGCCTGTCCAATCTTCCGTTTGGCTGTGTCATTTGTGGAAGTGTTTGGGTGGTGCTCTGGTTTGGTCTGAAGCTGGCTACTAGGTTTGTTGGTTCTGGGGCCTTTTGGGAGGGGCTCTGGTGCAGGCCAAGGTGAGCCGCTGCCTGTGCCCTGCCTGGGGCCACTTAGAATGAGGTACAAAGTGATCTGCAGATGATTGCCACTTGTGTTGGGCTTGCAGGTACCAGGGAGACACTAAGTTATGAACTAAGGCTGGGTCACATATAATTTTTTAATTACAAAAGTAACTCAAAATTACATTTGAAAAAATCTTAAACAATAAAAATTATATTCCTCTCATCTACTGCTTACTCGCTTCCCCATCCCTCATTTTAGTCCTAGTCTTAACTGTTTTTATCCAATTTGAGTATTTTTTGAGACCTTTTGCAATATATCTACAACTCTACACACATTTACACATGTGCTCACACTTGTATACCTACATACTTTTTAAAGAAAAAGGATACTTTTTAAATGTTAGATTTCTGGTGTGTTTATTTTTCTCTTAATTTATACACTTAATTATTTTTATTAGCTATATAGTGTTCCATATTATGAATATGCCAATTTAATATTTTTATTTTTTATTTGAGAAGATAAAAATCTATAATAGGAGATGAGGTAAAAGTGGTTGAAAGGTTTCTATCTTATCTTGGGTACATGCATGAAAGCACAAAATAGTCTTTGTTTCCTTGTTATTCAAGAAAATACTACAAATAGAGATTACAAACAAAAGTATGGTTTTTGATTGGCCACCATTTGATTGGTAGCTTTTTCTATTTGGTGTTGAAGTGAGTCTCTGAAGCTCATTGTTTACTTATTTGTACATTTACTTTTTATATTACTGTTGTTGATTTGAGATGAAAAGCACAGTTTTTCGCTGAGTGGAATTTTTCTCATAAATGTGAGCCTGAGGTAATGCAGAGTCCACAGCATCTCCTTGGAAACCAGGCTTTTGTGGGATAGAACCAGCTACTTTAAGATGAGTGCTTTGTGCTAAGGAAATGATTCAGGAAGTTTGGCAAGAAGGGAAGTCTTGTTGTAAAGGAAACTCAGGAAATAGGAGCTCAATTATTTAAATTCTCAGGTTTGTTTGTCATAATTCATTTCAAGAATGTTCTAATGATCAAGTTATAAACATATGATGAGTAAAAAGTTTCACTTCCAGCTCCCAGATGGTACGTATTTATCATGAAGGAATGTGAATGCATTGTTTTAAGTGAAGTGAAAGTTTTGTTGTCATTTATACTTGACAACTGATTAAACTGTAGATATATGATTTATGGATGATATTATTTAAAGTGGTTTAGGACACTCAACTTTTAAAGGTTTCTATTTGTCTTGTCTCCTGTAATAAAAGTTTCGTAGCATTTTTTATGTTAATGAAAACTATTCATGGGTTTACACAGTCATTTCATAAAAGTATTTTTTCAGTAGTCTCAAAAAACATTTCAGGTTAGAAGTTATGAAAGCAACTCCATAACAATGGCAAAAAATAGTTTTTCCAAAAATACTTTAAAATGATAACATTGGTTAGATAACCAATATACATAAAATTAATCTTTTTTTGAAACAGAAGTATCACTACTGCCAACATTGGAAGATTATTGTTGTATCTGTGTTACTATAGCAATGCTGGAAGTTATTGAATAATTCTAGTCATTGATTAAATTTAGTAATTTTTTTTTCTTATAGGAGATTGGCTAATATTTCAGAAGAGTTAATTATACTGTTTCGGTGTTGAAGAGGACTTTTAAAAACATTATTTTTACATTATACTTTAAAAGTTGCCTACAGATAACTTTCTATAATGTTTACATTATTACCTGTATTTGAATTCTCTGGAAGGAGTAGCTTCCAATTTAATTTAAGGGAAATATTTTTTTCTTGCTATTTGAAATCCAGTGAGGCTTTTTTTTAAGGAGGGCACAGCTCGTAGGGATCAAACCGGCAACCTTGGTGTTATCAGCACCACATTCTAACCAACTGAGCTAACCGGCCACCCCCCAGTGAGGCTTTTAAGAACTGAAGTTAGAAATGTCTTGTATTTATTATTTTAAATAAGTTTTGAGGTGTACTATACTCTACTGTCAAAGCATTTTATTTTTTTAGCTTTTGGTTTTGAAATAATTTCATGTGTTTATTAGTTTAAATATATCTTTGAAAATACACTACACTTCATTGTCAGAGCATCTATAAATTTTATTTACTTAATGTATTTTTAATTTTGAAATAATGTGAAACGTACAGAAAACTTGTGAGATTATTTCAAAGGACTCTTCTATAGTCTGTTTGCCTCACTTATACAAACTCCTCAGATGGTAGCTTGTTTTTTCATGAGGGAGTAAACTAATGAAATCATAGCCTATCATGTGGGATTAGTTGCAACTCTTGGAATAGATCATTAGAAACATAATAGTCACTGCTTGAGAATTAAATAGCTCATATTAGTCTGATATAGATTTGCATCAATTTTTAAAAGTTGGAGCTCTATTTCCCACAAGTAAGTTTATTATGATTCTAATCATTCAATGGATAAGCTTTAATGATATTTGAAAATAAGCATTTTAAAAGTTGGCTGGCTTCTAAATAGTAGGTTTTCCAAGGAGAAGTTAGGTTAAAAGGTGGCATAAAATTCTGATTAAAAGTCATAATTTTTCTTAATGATAAAATATTAAATTTATGTTTAAAGCCAATTTGGATAAGGAATTTGTGTTATCAAAGAAATAGTGATTTGATTTTTGGAAAGTACATTGAGAAAGGGAAATATTTTCAGTGCAATTGGACTCTAGTACATGCATGACAAATCCTTTATAAATCCACGTGACTATTCATTAAGAGCTGCAAATTGTTGAGTAAAATGCAACTTGCTTTTGGTTTTATTAGTTTCCCAGACTTGTGCGCCCTCTTGTGTTTAATTTATAGTTAAGACTGTTCTACTTTATGTGGCTTTCAGTAGTTTGATGGGTTGGGTTGTATATATGCATTTTTGAAGAGATTAAAAATTTTCAAGTATAGTGATCAATATTCATTGCATATTATCTAATTTCATTACTATAAGAGGAAAGAATGTTAAATATTTTCCTGGTTCTGTTACCTATATTTACTTTAACATACCCCACATCACATTTGTATTATATTTAATTAATGCATTTATTGAAGTACATGTCCTTATATATAAGTTATTTTTAAAAAGGCTAAGAAGGTTTAATTATACTATCATTTTAATATGAAACTTCTGTGGCTGTTGTAAGCTATGTTGGATGATCAAGCTAGTAAGTGCTTGGCACATTATAGACCTTCAATAAATATTTGTCAAAAGGAAGAATTGGAAGTAAAGCTGATTACTTGTATTTTCTTATTGACTGAAAGAATTGAAATTAGTTGGATAATTGCCAACTTGATATATTTTGAAAGACTGTTTGTTACTCTGATTCCAAAGACACCTAGAGAATAAGTGATATTTGATCTTTGGGTTAGTATTTAATTGAAGTAGGTACCTTTATATCTAATGGTACTTATAACCATATTAAAATTTCAATCAGTGGCTTTCTTTTAATTGACATGAAACTAGGCATTCTACCCCCCCTAATCCCCCACCTTATCTGGACCCTTTATGGGTTGAATTACTTTGACTAATTTTGTGGATTCCATTAGAATCAGATCAACTTTGGTGCAGGATTATAAGCTATTGTGCCAGGCAGATTATAGAAGTTTAGGAAATAGTGTCAAAAACAAAGCATTTCTTTCAAACGGGGTAGGAATTAAAAGTGATAATAAAGAGTTTGTTATCAAAGGTTCAGAATTTGAGGATGCCTTGCCTGCTTGCTAGATAAATAACTCTCTTACATTTGATTGATATGGGCAATTATAGGCTAAGTCATACAATTTAGAGATGGAGATATCGGACTTAAGCTTTCTCGATTATATTCTCAAGTTTGATACAATTTACTTTTTAAAGAGTGAAATGGTAGGAAAGATCCTTCATAGTAATCCCACATAGTTCTGTAACTATCTAGTGTCACAGAGAAGTAGTTTTGTTCTTGATTTTAGTGTTAATTTGTCCTGTATGGAATCTTCCCTGTGCTTCTGCCCTTTTGATTTTTATCCAACAAGCATTTTACTGATAGTTTGCAATCTATCAAATCACTAATTCAAAAAGAACTAACTTTTGGAAAAAGTTACTTATATAGTATATATATATTTATATATACTTATACATATATACTTATATAGTATATATTTTTCTAAAGATTTGTTGTTCTGTATCACAAACACCCATAATCCTGTCCCTTTTGTTCTTGTTATATGTAACATGTAGATTTATATTTTGATCTTCTTTTAACTTTGACTTCACCATTAGCAGATTTAAGCGAGTTCATTTTGTACCAAACGTATAGAGGGAATTTGCTGAATCTTCATATTCAGGATACTCTAGAAATTATTTGACAAATGTTTAGTATGTAGTAATTGCATGCATAGTACCGTGTCTACTATTTCTTGGTTTTAAGTAATACATTTGTTTGGATTTATCTTTAGATAATTTACATGTAAATGTAGAAGTATTTACAACTTTCAAATTACATTTACATTTATTATTTCACTTTTTTCCTTGTTTCAACCCTTTGAGGTCAGCATGGTGGGCATTTTTATTATGCTTTTTACAGATGAAGAAAACAGCTGTAGAGGGTTTGTGACTTGAGTAAATGAATCCATGTATGTGGAAGTTCCTTGTAAAATATAAAAGGCTAAAAATGTAAGAGAATTAGGTTATTATCAAACTTGTATTTTTTTTTAAATCATGTACTCTGTCTTTTTTTTAGATTATTTGTTTATTTATTTTTTATTTTATTTTTTAAAGATATTATTGGGGAAGGGGAACAGTTCTTTATTGGGGAACAGTGTGTAATGTACTTCCAGGCCTTTTTTCCAAGTCAAGTTGTTGTCCCTTCAATCTTAGTTGTGGAGGGTGCCATTCGGCTTCAAGTTGTTGTCTTTTCAGTGTTAGTGTGGAGGGCGCAGCTCAGCTCCAGGTCAGGTTGCCAGTTGCTAGTTGCAGGGGGCGCAGCCCACCATCCCTTGCGGGAGTCGAACTGTCAACCTTGTCCTTGTGGTTGAGAGGACACACTCCAACCAACTGAGCCATCCAGGAGCTCAGCAGCAGCTCGGATCAAGGTGCTGTGTTCAATCTTAGTTGCAGGGGGCGTGGCCCACCGCGGGACTCGTGGAATTGAACTGGCAACCTTGTGGTTGAGAGCCCACTGGCCCATGTGGGAATCGAACCAGCAGCCTTCGGAGTCAGGAGCACGGAGCTCTAACCGCCTGAGCCACCGGGCCGGCCCCCCATACTGGTCTTTTAAAGTCTAATATTCATTCTTCCTATGTATTATGTATTTTCCCATATAAGTAGATCATATTGTATTGTCTAGTTGCCGTTCTGCTAGTGACCAGTCACCCTGTTTGTCTCTAATAATTTTGTTAATATTCATGGTGGATTGGAAATAGTGTAATGTGTATTACAATAAAATTCTCAGTCATTTCTTCTGTGGTCCTGCCTACATATTGGAGGCAATTCTTAGCCCTTTCTACTGTCCACATTTTGGTTAAGAAAATGGGATGAAATTGTTTAAACAAAACCAAGCTAACTCAAAAGCTTGTATACATAGTTTCTTTTGTAGGGGGGTACTATTACAATGTAATATTATCAGTTAAAAAAAGGGGGAGAGACATAGAAACACAAAGTAGAATGGTGGTTGTTTAGTGGGAGGGGGAAACTGGAGTTTTTCAAATTTGTATCGAATTTCAGTTTTGCAAGATGAAAAGTTCTGGAGATCCATGCACAGAACAATGTGAATAAGTTTAAGACTCCTGAACTGTACACTTAAAATCAGCTAAGATGGTAATTTAATCATAATAAAAAAAGACACATTAAAAGAAGGGTAGAGAACACAAATTTAATATATCATATATTCAGGAACCTGCTCCTGGAATGAGCAAATGTTAATAATTTCTCTGCAGTGACTCTTTGTGAAATTAAATTTAACTGAATCTTGGTGTTACAGCTTAGTATTAGACTAGAGGCTTCTGCAGCTCGTGTGTTATATCTGGTGAACTATTAACCTACCCTTAATTTTTGGACTATATCTGTATTTTTTCAGATGATATGGTGTGAAGTATTCTTGCTTCTAAATGTATGTTACTTTTTTTATTCTGGTTTCTCTAGTAAGAGGAAGAGATTTATTATATTTGACATTTCCATACTTTTACTTAGGAAGCTCCTCTCCAGATGTCTGTCTGGCATTCATTCATCATGAGCTATTTGGAGATATCTTAGTCTTTGCAAAATTAATAAGTGATTAGCATAAGATCCTAGTATAGTCATCTATAATGTATAGTGGTTTATGTAGGTGCTCTTCAATTTCTTCCAATAATGACCGTCAAAATCTCATTATTTTAACTTCTATTAAAATGTTAGTAGGCTGCTGTTTTATTCTTTAGTCTGAAGATTTAATTATAAAATAACTTTGCACTAAAAAGTCATTTATTAAAACAGAAAGGCTCTTTAACCAATCACATAGTAATTGTCCTTTTTCAGTATTAATTTTCCGTGTAGTGCTTAACTATGATGCAAATGCAGCAATTCAAATTGGCAAATACATATTAGGTGACCTTCAATAGCTTCCCATCTCATTTAGAATAAAATTCTTATCATGGTGAAAGAAGGTAGCCCTGATCTGGAGCCTGCCTACCTCTCTGCCTACACTTACTCATTGACCCACCATACTCTATCCACAGTCTTTGTTGTTGTTGTTCCTCAAATATTTGTATTTCTTGCCCGCTTTGGGCCTTTTGCACTTGCCACCTGGAATTGTCTTTTCCACATATAGTTATGGCTGGTTCTTTCTTACATTCAGATATCAGCTTAAATATCACTTCCTAATGTAATTCACCTACTTAGCCATCTGTAGTCACATTGCCCTATTTTAATTTTCTCTGTGGCTTTTCTTTCTTTCTACCTGAAAGAAGTTTTTTTGTTTTTGGTTTTTCGGTTTTTTTTGGCATCTGCCTTTGCCCCCTAGAATGTATGCTCTGTGAGAGTAGGGAGCTTGGCTTTCTTTTTCACTACTGTATCTCCCGTATCCAGAAGTGCCTGACTTGTAGTAGATCCTTAATAGTTGAACAAATCACTGAATGATTCACTGTTGTGCTTTCCTATGTGCTAGACACTGTGCAAAGTCCTGTGGAGGTAGAGTTTAGTCAGAGATTGATAGTTCAAAAACTGTAATATAAAAGAGTTAAGTCTTATAATAGAGAGATGTATAAAATATTATGGGGCCACAGATAAAAGAGTAACTAATTTTTCCTAGAGGTAGGTCTTGGGGTATTAGAGGTGAATTAATGTATTAATATGTCATATTTCACATTAAACCATTTTGCGGCACTTTGCTGATTAGTTACTGACTAGTTCTTGAATGTCTGATACTTTATTTAACCTGCTATTTACTTTTCTGTCAAAAGATGGCGGTGATATTGACCTCTAGAATGCTATAAAGATTAATTGTTTAATGTTGGCTAAGTGCTTTGAAAATGCAAAATGTTTTATAAGCCCCGATGCTCTTAATCATATTAACAACCACTTTCTATAATTAAGTTTTATTATGTACTTTGTTTCCCATTATTCAGATAGATTAAATATGACACTTTAAAAAAAAAGATTATTTAAGGAAGGCCTACTTTGTTATTTGACATGGACCTTTTGTCTTGTGTTTTTAGTAGAAAATAATATCTGTATTTTCTATTTATACCAATGTTTTCTCAGAAGAGTAGTAATATACTATAACCCCCAGGAGGCAGTAGTATACCAAGAAGATGGTATGCGTGGGCAGGCTCAAACAGCTGTGCAAGTCTGTTAGTGATTAGTGACTTGATTTAACATGCAGACTTCCCTTCTTACTAATCAGGTACTGAAGGTTTCAACAGATATTTTAATTTCCTTTTCCCATAGTATTGTGTTATCTTGTGTTTAAGGGTTTTTCTTCCTCAAAGGGGAGATCCTATCTGTTTCAGTTTTGGAGTGTAATGATATCTAGGGATTGTTGTATACACAGGAGTACCTCTCTTTATACTATATTATGCTATCCTATGCTATATTACAGATTTTTTCCTACAAGTTAATGAATAAATTGGAAAATTAATAAATTGCATCTTTAAATTTATTTTGGCAATGAGTTTCAACCTTTGTTTCTGCCCTGAAGTACTGACGGATAAATACACTTATAATTCTAACAGGGGCTTGCTCCTTCAGTGAGTCTAAACTTATGGCAATTTTACCCCAGATCTTAGAGAGCTTCATGTTTCATTAGATTATCTAATGAAAGGGTCCTACTTCAGAGAGTTAGGGTTAGCCATCTTCGCAGAATTAGGGTGAGTGGCCATCAAGAAGAATATCATTCTTAATATTTTACCCTGCATCCCACTTATCCTTAAGTTTTTAAAAAATATTAACATACCAGCAACAGTGTTTTCTAGTGTGGAAATTTTAAAGATTTTTACACAATGAAGCAGTTGGCCATTTATAGGTTCTTCTTGGAGGCCATTCTGTGTGCTCCCATAATACCCTATCCTAAGTACTGACTTATTACATGGTATTATAACTGACTGTAGTTTTGTTTGTATTCCCTAGACTGTGAGCTTCTAGAGGGCAAGGACTTTGTATTATTCACTTATGTGCTCCAGACCCAGTTCGGTGCCTGGCACATAGAAAGTGCTCAACAAACATTGTAAATGACTGCTGGGTTTGTTTGGACTTGAGATATTTTAAATAAAGATACTTAATGCAGAAACAGAAAGATGCCATTTACAGGGATTTTCTGCTATAGAGGGTGTTTGGAAGTTGTTTTACACAATGCATTGTATCAGTGAAGTATTAGGAAATTTTGATTGGGAGTAATGGTTTCAGAGTTTCCCGACAGCACCAGTGGACACTTAAAACTGGTTTTATTCCTCTGTGACAAAGAGATGGATGCTGACAGGTTAGATAATATTTTTAGAAGGTGTTTTAGCACATTGTTTTATTGCTTATTAATTGTTGGAAATTACATTGAGTTGATGAGAACTAGTGTTTTAACTATGTCAGAATAGGTGTTGAGGCTTGGTTTTAATGTTTTGTATTAACCTTTTTTGAAAATTTCTGTATAATAGGCATTCTATACTATATTCTATATGAAGGTGTGAAACTCCTACTCTTCCTCCTGTGGTACCCACCCTTACACCTACTCATGTACTTTCCTGGTACTGACTTGAGAGTCAGCACTGTATAGTTTTGGCAATGCTGTAACCCAGGTGGCTTAAGCAGATGAGTGGCATAAGGCACCGTCCCTCTGTTGTTAAGTTCTACAGATATACCATGTTTCCCCGAAAATAAGACCTAGCTGGACAGTCAGCTCTAATGAGTCTTTTGGAGCAAAAATTAATATAAGACCGGGTCTTATGTTACTATAATATAAAACCGGGTCTAATATAATATAATATAATACTGGGTCTTATATTAATTTTTGCTCCAAAAGACGCATTAGAACTGATTGTCTGGCTAGGTCTTATTTTCGGGGAAACACGGTATGTAGTCTTTGGCTAAAACTTGATTGGCTGCACTTTCACCTGCCTATAGTTATGATAATTACGCCTTCATTACTATCTGTACTGAGAACACAGCTTTATGTTACATAGGTTGTTTTTTGTTTTTGTTTATTGTCATCTAGAACATGAGGAAATGCTTTTAAAAATACTGGAAGCTCTAGGATAAGACTTTTCACTACACTTATTAATTTAGTTGTTTGGGCCTCATTGACAGATAAGTAAGTGCAAGGACTATTTTTCTCTCATGATTTACAAGAATTGAGAAAAATTTAAAGAAAATAAAACCCATTCTCTTTTTAAAGCCATATAGAAACTCTGAATTCTTTGGGAGACAGATACTACTAGTCTGTAGGTAATAGCTTTGGTACTGGAAATTAGAGATAATATTCTAACTGGTAATTTATATAATCTCTGATTAAAACCCCCAATTTATTAAAATTCCCAAATTATACTTCTGACTAGTCACCTGCTTTCAGGGAATAAATCTTGGAATTGTCAATCTCATAATAAGGTTTTTAAAAAGCTATTAATTTTCTTTGTTGCTGAGAGATAGATTAGCTTATTAGCAATTAATAATGCTAGAGACTAAATGGTCTCTAAAATTCATTTTGTTTTTAAAGTTTTAGGTACAGCATCAGTATCTCTCATCACAACTTCCAGTACTTTTTCTGTGCCTTAATTATAACTGGGTACTTTTTATTTTTGTCTTTGTATTTTTCAAGACTTGTTAAATTTACTAATGAATGAGAAAATTTCTTCTTCCAAAATTGAGAAGCCTTGCCGAGTAGCTCAATGGCTGATCTTTCCCTGTGAGTACAAACCCTCATTCCTGAGAAATCATTCCTCTCCTCCCTACTCCACTACTTATAGCTCATAGATTTGAGTAGTAAAACTAGTAAATGACTAGGGTTTCGTTCTCAGGAATTTTTTTCGCTTTCCCTTTCCTGAATCCCGAGATACAAACTGTTTTCTGTTCTCCACGATGAATTGTTTCCACAAAGTGACGGCCGATACTACCAACTACCTAGGTTCAAGGAGCTGATTTCCCTGATTTCCCGACCAACTTTTCTCAGGATTCGGGAATGGAAAAGCGAAAAAGATTCCTGAGAACGGATGGGAATTCCTGCCTGGAAACCCTATAAATGACCATAGGCAGAAAAAACTAAAACAAAAATCCTCTGGGTCTGTGGGCCCTTAGTGGCATAAAACAATAATTATATGGGTATATAACTTTTAAATAATTCATTTTTGAATAATTCATACATGTGTATAGTATAACATTCAAGAAGGTACAAAGGATATACGGTAAAAAGGAAGTTTTCCTTTCCTCTGGCCATCAAGGTTCCCATTCCAAAGGCAACTGCTCTTACTAGATAACTTTCTGTCCTTCCTAGAGTATTTGATGAATGTATAAATCTCTCCTTTTCCATATTTTTATATATACATATATGTATACAATCTTTATATATTTATATCTATCTACATATAGAGAGATAATAAAAATCTATATATCTATGCCTATGTATATCTGTATGGTTGTGAACAGTTTGGGATTGATAAGGAAAATAGAGGTATTTAAAATATTTTAGGAATAAGAGTTTTAATCTGGGAATTAGGGTTTACTTGATTATTGGAAGAGCTGGGGAGGGAATGTCGGCAGTCACCTGGGAAAGTCAAGGGAGCTTCTGTTGGAAGGTCGGGGAAGCAGGCACTGAAGGCTTTCAGGTCTTGAAAGCTGATAGGGAAACTGCTGCAAATATCAAGCATCTCTGAGAACAGCTTCTGCCAGGTGTCTTGACTGCCGCAGTAAAGCAGGTGATTCTCAAGCACTTGCCCAAAAGCCACTATGAATCTAACATCTGCCTCCAGCCACTTCCAAAAAGTAATGGCTTCTGCTCTTTCCAGATCTCACATGTGTTCTTTCACAGGCAAAATCTAACACAGATCAATATAGGGAAGAGGTTTCTGGGAGATATAGAGGAATTTTTGAAGAGTGAACGGTTGTGCTAAGTTACCCAGATGACGGTCAATAAGATTTTTGACCTGTGAAAACTGCTGTGTCCCAGATGTGATTGTACACCAAGGCCTGAGGTTTTTGATAAAAGGTAATAGATTATAGACACAAAAAAGACAAAAAAAAAGAAAAAAGAAATTAACCGTGTCTATAAAACCTTTGTTGGTATTACTAGAGGGAAGGAAGGCAGTCTTTGTGACAGGGAGTCCACTGTCTTCCCCTAATGCTGGCATTTTGGAATAAAGCCTACTTTTCTTTCCACCAAAAAAGAAAAAAAAAAAAATTAAGGAACTGCAGGGTCCTGAAAGCCAATGAAGGAAAATGTATTCCATAAGAATTAAGCAGTTCAATAGTGTCATGAGGATGAAAGGGAGGAAGAAAAAAGAAATCTACTGGATTTAAAATTGACAGATGGTCATTAGTGAGATTCAAGAGTAGTTTTTGTGGACTAGCCAGAGCAGAGATGTCTTTATAACTGGTCAATAGCATCATAATAACCAATCACATAAATGAAGAAAAGTTTATCAATTCAACTGTCCTGCTGTCTGGTCTTTTAATCATATCTTCAAATACTTTCCTGCTATATTGTTTATATTATTAAATATGAATACCCAATTGGAATGTAATACTTTTATAATTGTCAGAGCAAAATAGTGTATACCTAGAAACTTAGCTTGTTTATGTAAATTATCTTCACTTGAGTTAAAAAATCTTTGAGTCATTGTTTGGTCCATTATCATTCCCAGGCACAATAATAAAAAGTACACAGACCAATATCAATTAATGGTCTTGATATCATACTGCACTTATGTAAGATATAACCATTGGAGGGAACTTGGTGAGGGTACATGAGATCTCTGTACCCTTTTTGCAGCTTCCTGTGAATTGTGCATCTATAATTAATTTCAAAAATTAAAAAAAAGTACGTGGACCTCGAACTGAGTCTAGGAGTCTCTACCTACTAGCTGAGTCACCTTGGGAAATTCTAACTTCAGTTAGCCTCAGTTACCATATCTATAAAATGGGGTTGATATTAATACATCTCTCATAGGATTGGTATAAGGATCAAATCAGAGTTTTTCTGAGAACATTTGTAGACAGTTGAGCTCTATGTGAATCTTACTTAAAATTGTATACTTTTTATAATCAAGAATATTTATTCCTATTAATGTCATTTTTTAACAGATCATTTCACAAATTCATCAAAATCACTTTGAAGCTTTGAACTTTCTAAGGTTATAATTTTTCTAAACTTGGATTTACCTGCAAGCAATCAGTATACTCTCAATATGTATAGAGCAAAAACTTGCACTGGGTATAGTCCCTTTTGGGTTAAATTCATATTTTTATTGTCTTGGGAACAACAGCTTGAAGCTATCATTTGCAAAGCTTGTCATTATTTGCAGGGCTAGTAGGTTTTATAATCTATTTGTTAGGCTAGAATATTAAATAGAAAAGAACAGGGCCTTATGGCTCTTAGCAATTGTAGTCCGTTATAACTTCCTTAGCCACTAATAGGCCACTGATTTATGAGTTTTGATTCTTTTATTCACCAAATGTTAATTGGGTAACTATTATATGTTGGATAATGTTATAGGCACTTGTGATACACCTGTAAGTCAAAAGAAAAAATGGCTATCAACAGAGATGGAGCTTTCTGATGGGACAAGAGAGAAATAGACAATAATCAAAACAAATACATGGTACGTTAGAAAGTTATAAGTACTGTGGGACCAAAAAAGCAAAGCAAAGGTAGTGGTGCTGAGAGGGGTGGGAGTGAGGGTAGGTTTTATGCAAAAGGTAACACTTGAGCAGAGTTAAAGGAAGTGAGAAAGTTAACCATGAAGTATGTAGAGGAAGAGCGCTCTAAGCGGAGGGAACAGCTGAAGCAAAGGCCCTTAGGCAGGAGATACCTGGCTCATTTGAAGAAGGAATTTTATGTCTGGAGCACAATGAGCAAAGGGGAAAGTAATAGGACATTAGGGGGACCAGATCATGTAGGTCATTCTAAGCTATTGTGAAAACTCTGGCTTTTACTCAGGAAATATGGAGCAATTAGACGGTCTGAGCAGAGAAGTGATAATCTAACTTACCTTTTAAGAGGTTTCCTCTGGCTGCTATGTTGAGACTGGACTTGGGGGATAAGAATGAGAGTGCAGAGCCCTGTTAGGAGGCCATTGCAGTAATCCATGTGAGAGATGATGGTGGTAGTGTGGAGGCAATGACATACCGTGTTTCCCCGAAAGGAAGACCTAGCCGGACAGTCAGCTCTAGTGCGTCTTCTGGAGCAAAAATTAATGTAAGACTCAGTCTTATTTTACTATAGTATAAGATGGGGTATAATAATGTAACATAGTATAATATAACATATTTGCCTGAGCAACTGGAAGGATAAATTTGCCATCAACTGAGATGGAGAAGGTTGTGGTTGGAGTTGGACTGGAAAAAAGATCAGGAGTTCAGTTTTGGACATACTGATTTTGAGATACTTAAAAAGACATCCAAGTGAAATGTTGAGTAGGCAGTCAAATATGTAAGTCTAGAGTTTTAGAGAGAGGTATGAGCTGGAGATACAAATTTGTATTCAAAACTGTGATACTGGATGTAATCATTGAGGAGAGGTAGATGGGAAAGAGAAGAGGTCTAAGGATTGAATCTGGAGGTGCCCTGCCATTCAGAGGTCAGGGGGAAGACAAACAACAAGTGAAGGAGACTGAGGAGAAACGATGAGTGATGCAGAAATAAACGAGAGTGTGGCATCTTGGAAACCATAATATACTTCACCAGTTATCAGTGGGCATGAACATAATCGTTCCTGAAAGTAGTGGATTTAATTTAACTGGGTGTGGAAGTTGCTGATAACATTTTATAAATGTCCTTTAATTGAAGTAGTTTTAAAAATCATAGTTTCTGTAATTGTTTTGCAAAGGTTCATTGATGTTGCTCATTTGTTGCATAAGCAAATAGTTTGCATCATTGCCGGAGATTTTGGGAGTTCTTGCAGATTTGTTTTAAATTTTTCATGGAGATTACCGCGGACCCCTGTAAGCTTCAGAAATTGGAAGATGTCCATGAGATCAAATAGGAAGTTATAGGAACCTTTTAAAGTTCCCTGTTATTTTTATAATCCCATTAGGGTTAATTGAAGAAAGTTGCCAAAAACACCATAGACTCCATAAAATTGAATTTACATATCACAGTCCCTTTTAGGAACAGTGTCACTAAGAATGTACAAGATCATTTAGATAAACTAGAGGTTGGAAAATAGGGGACTGGTAGTTTTATCTTTTAGGACAGGAATGTTTGAGGTAAGAATTGGAGGGTCTCCTTTCAGAATATCTCAGTGCTACTTTATTTTTCTTAAGTGGTAAAAGAGAAATGAGAGCTAAGAAGGCTTGAGCATAGTGTATACATAAATTAAGGATGATGCTCAATGAAAGATGAAGAGTTTTTTTTCTCTAGGATCTGAACACATGAGATCTATTGTATATCTCATAAGTTATTTTTGAAATGCTACCTTAAAAAATCATTTACTGGGCCGGCCTGGTGGCTCAGGCGGTTAGAGCTCCATGGTCCTAACTCCGAAGGCTGCCGGTTCGATTCCCACATGGGCCAGTGGGCTCTCAACCATAAGGTTGCCAGTTCGATTCCTCGAGTCCCACAAGGGATGGTGGGCAGTGCCCCCTGCAACTAAGATTGAACATGGCACCTTGAGCTGAGCTGCCTCCCGGATGGCTCAGTTGGTTGGAGTGCGTCCTCTCAACCACAAGGTTGCCAGTTCGACTCCTGCAAGGGATGGTGGGCTGTGCCCCCTGCAACTAGAAACGGCAACTGGACCTAAAGCTGAGCTGTGCCCTCCACAACTAAGACTGAAAGGACAACAACTTGAAGCTGAACGGCGCCCTCCACAACTAAGATTGAAAGGACAACTTGACTTGGAAAAAAGTCCTGGAAGTGCACACTGTTCCCCAATGAAGTCCTGTTCCCCTTCAACAATAAAATCTTAAAAAAAACAAAAAAACAAAAACCATTTACTTCAGGATTCTAGTCTGGAAGAAAATGACTAACCAAAAGGCAGATTCATAATATGAATGAACAGGTTTTCAAGAGCCCCAGGAGCAGCATGTAGACTCTGGGTTTAGGCATTCCTAGTCAATTTGTAAAGTTAGGAGTAAAGATGCAAAAGTCTGTCCAAAATAGAAGCTTTTTCTGTTGCCTTGGGATAGAATGAAGTTTGGCCTAGTACCTTGCCTGCTTGTGGTGGTCGAGGGTCTCCAAGTTCAAGAAGCTATTTCATTTTTTTGTACTTTTCTGTTAATGTCAGTTCTGTTGGTATTTGAGCTGGATGCTAGGGAAGCAAAGAGAAATGAACTCAGATACTTCCTTGAAGGCACTGAGAATCCAGTTGGTGAGATGGACATAAAGCTATGCTTTTTCCATTTCAACTGCTGTCATTTTAAAAAAGGCCTTTTCCATTAGTTTTTAATATGTTAATCACAGTAATTTTATTTATTTATTTTTCTTTTTTAAAATTTTATTTTTAAATATGAGTTTCAGGTGTACAAAACAACATAATGATTAGATATTTATACCCCTCACAAAGTGATAACCCGTAAACCCCCAAGCCTACTACCTCTCTGACATTGTATATAGCTGTTACAATAATCACAGTCATTTTACATTCCCTGTGTGTTAGTTCCAGTATTGGGGCTGATTCTGTTGAATGTACTGTCTTTTGACAGTGTGTTATCTTTTCTTGCTTTGTGTGTCTCATGTTTTGGTTAAAAGCAGACATCTTGTGCAGAACAGTAGACACTGAAGTCAGTAGTGTTCATGCCTAGAAATGGTCATGACTCTTCCTTTGCTTGGCTTTTGCTGTCGGAGTTTATCAGACTAGTCCGAAGCTGAGCTGAGTTTGGGTTTTGTTGTTGCTCTGCTTGTTCTCAGTCCACCACAGTCTTCATATTCATCTAGTGTTGCCTTGTGCTCAGGGTGAGGGATGGTTTACCAGAGACTTTTTCTCAAAGTCGGATCCACCCTCAGCTTTTCTTTGTACTGTATCTCAGAGAGGGTCTCTTCCCGCATTCTTGCCTTGCCCCCCAGCAGCAGATCTGCCGTTATTTGTTACTCAGTGCCTCCTAACTTGGTATTGGGGGCCAGGGAGGGGGTGTTTTCTGTTGTTCTGGTTCAGCCATAGGCAGTTGCTATGTTGGGGCCTTCTTGGTATTTCTGATCCAGAGGTAGGAAATCGTCTGGACCTAGAACATTTTCCTGTCTCTTTTCCCACCTCTGGTCTTTTTCTGGTTCCCTCTTCCAGCTTGTCAGCTATGGCTTTTGTTCTATAGCGGAGAAGGCTTCTGATGGGGCTTCAGGGCTTTCCTGGAGCAACTGCTGCTTTTCTCTCCTGAACCTGCACCACAAAGGAGGCCTTTTCTGGTTTCTCACACCGCCCCCACACTTTCTCCTCAGTACAGGTAAGGTCTCTAGAGAAGACTCTGCAAGTGGGTGCAGATTCCTCTGGTTCTGTGGCTCCCAGGAGTTCTATACTCCCATGGTAGCTCATATTTGGTTTTTAGAAATTTGTTAAAACTTGTGGCCGATTTTTTTCTACCGTGTGTATAGCACCGGGTATCTGCTCCAGGTAAACTAGTGCTTGTTTTCTATTTCTCCTTTGAGGGGCATGTATGTTTCTTTAGATTTCAGGATAGTTGGTTGTCCTACAATCTTTCCAATGGGTTCTAGAAAGTCATATTTGTTTAGATTATCTATTTTTATCTTATTGTAAGAGTAGGGGCAACTCTATTTCTAGCCTTCTACATTCTAAATGGAAGCCAGGAATTTTTATGATGTTTTAAAATTTTAAACTTTGTTTCTATCATAACCAAACTTAGATGACATTTAAAGATAAGTTAATTCTAGTGATTAATGACAGATACTATGCCTCATTACTAAAGTTTACAGCTTTATGCATATCTTAAATTATATTTTACTCTTAGTAATGTCATGTTTTTATAAGTATATTTTTTTAATACTTGAGGGAAAATCACTGATGTTTTAGAAATTTTAAAAATATTTGACTTTGAATGTTTATTTAAATGAGGATTATTTTACAGTTTAGAATTCAAGATAATAGATCTGAAAGGTCTTTACAAAAATTCAAATTGTGGTAAAAATGCATGGTTTTAGCATTATCAGTTATAAAATTATCAATTAAACACACTTAGTTTCCCCTAATTTGTAATAAATTCAATGAAAAGTGATACATCCTACCTTTGTATTATTTATGAAAAAATACAGCTATGGTAAGTAAATTTTGTGTTAAGTGTATTTTACCACAAGAAAAAAATTGGAAAAAATATACCTGAAAATTATATAAATATCAAAAGAAATTTAATGTCACATAAGAAAACATTGGTTTAAGCACTTTCTCTATATGTTTTTAATGTGTCGGGGTCCAGCATTACTAGCTAAACATCAACATCCAAGGACTGATAATAAAAGAGAAGTACCTTTTCTGGTCTCAGGTCCATTCCTCCCTTTCTTCCCATTGTTGCTAGGTCAAACCATCATCATTAAACTTTTATTACTCTCATCCTCTCACACAAGGGCTGGACTTCTGCTTTACAGGGAAAATAGAGATCATCAGGTTTTAATTTCATCTATCTCCTGTCATCCCTAAATCCCTTGTATTATCAACAAACATACGTACATTCATACTTACTTGATTTCTGTCTTTCCATCTCACAGGAAGTAATTTTCCTCTTCTTATCCAAGGTTAGTATCTGTTGCCTATACTCTTGAGTGTCATTTCTACCTATCTTCTCTAAAGCCTTGTCTCATCAATTGCTCTATCACTCTCTTATCATTTTAATCTTTCTGCAGATCCTTTACTGCTTTAATCCTGCATTTCTCTCATCCATTCCCCACTGACCTTTAAGAGAATGAGTCTTGGGCTGAAAAAGACCCTTTTTTTTTTTTTTTAAGATTTTATTGGGGAAGGGGAACAGGACTTTATTGGGGAGCACTGTGTACTTCCAGGACTTTTCCAAATCAAGTTGTTGTCCTTTCAATCTTAGTTGTGGAGGGTGCAGCTCAGTTCCAGGTCCAGTTGCCGTTGTTAGTTGCAGGGGGCGCAGCCCACCATCCCTTGCAGGAGTTGAGGAGTTGAACCCGCAACCTTGTGGTTGAGAGCCCGCGCTCCAACCAACTGAACCATCTGGCCACTCGGGAGCTGAGTGGCAGCTCATTGACTTCATTCTAGTTGTGGAGGGTGCAACTCGCTGGCCCATGTGGGAATTGAACCCGCAGTCCCGTTCCCCAGAGCTCGCACTCTAACCAACTGAGCCATCCGTCCACCCCCAGACCCTAGTTTTATAATCTCAGCCCCACCACAGTTTACCTGGGCAGGTCATTTAGCCCCTCTGAGGCTTAATTTCTATAAAGTGGAGATGAAGTTTACTATAAGTTTGTTTTGAGAATTAAGTCAAGTGGAATAATCAATGTGAAGCTCCCTCTTTCAAATTCTAGCACATGATAGCTTCTCCGTGATGTTTGTTCCTTTCTTCTTTCAGAGGGAGACTTCTTGAGAGAATGGCCTGTGTTTGCAGTCTCTATTTCCAGTGAGGTTTATAACCCCAATCCTCTACTGCAACTTCTCAGTCTGATACTATCAGTGATCTCCTAATAGCCAAATTCAATGAACACTTCTCAGACCTCCAGCGTTTGCTTTCTCTTCCCAACCGCTACAATCATCCTTCCACTAAGCAGCCAGAAAAATCTTTCGAAATTTGTAAATCTGACCTTTTAGTGCTTCTCTATCATCTGCAGGATGAAGTAAATCGTTTCTGGTAGGAAACAAGCACTCTTCTCTAGATCTGCACTGTCAGGTTAGGTTACTAGTCATATGTGACTATTTAAATATAAATTCCAGTTAATTACAATTAAAATATAAAAAACCAGTTCATCAGTCATACTAGCCACGTTTGAACTTTTCAGTAGCCACATGTGACTAATACATAGTTACCATATTAGGCCACTTAGATATAGAATATTCTCATTATCACATAAAGTTCTATTGAACAGTGCTGATCTAATTCAAGATAGCTTTAAAAAAGGGAGACAGATTGGCATTATACCAAACCTAGCTGGGTGGGGCAAGGGAAGCAGAGGTGATGATGCTAAAGAGCTCATATCCTTAAACTGCAAGATCAAGGTTCCTGAGGAGAAGCCGGAGCTGCCTTGAAGTGAGGACTACTTGGAATGATTGGCAGGAGGGATGGTGGTGTCAGGAAAGGCAGGATCTACTGTCATTATGTTGGACCGTGGATGAGGAATAAGTGGGATCTCGTTGATTAAATGAGAGAAAGAAATGCAAAACTGGAAATTTAGTGTTTTGCATCAGGTTGAGCTTTTATCTTTGAAGGAAAAAAAGGTTTATTTTTATTATTAAGAGAAAAAAACAGATGATTGAGAAACAGTTTCTTGGAATTTTGACCTTTTGGTAAATGATACCTCAGACCTGATATTAATCCATCTGCTTTTTTGGCTTAAAGGAATTTTGGAAGTTTAAATGCTTTTGCTGAGCCAAAAGAGATTTTTAATCTTATATTCTGTTAATAGACATCTCCAGTCTTTAGATTAATTTTCTGCTTAGCCTTATAGTCAAGAATGCTGTGACTGTTTTACTCCCATCTGTATAAGTTATTAATGCTGTGATTTTTTTTTAAGCTCCTGGATATTAATGTTTTAAGTTCCTGAACTTCCTCAAGACAGGGTCCATACTGAAGGAGGCAGCTGTAAAATGCAGATGCTGACAAGCAGAAAAACAAAGAGGTTTTCACAAGGAATTGTGGGTATTTAATGTAACTCTTCAGTTCGCAGTTCAATAAAACCGTGTTGTTCCCATAGTACTGCATTCTATATTAACTTGCTGCTTTATTGCACAGCTAATTTTAAGGAAGAAAGAAGTGTTACATTTGTCATCTGCTTCCTATCATCCATTTTAATTTTCAGTCCTCAAAAGGCAGGAATCCTACTGTCACAGCACAATTTAATCTATTTAAAGTAGTTTTATATACATTTGTAACTTTTACTGAATTATTGGTGAGGAAACTTCAGTTTGTATTTTATCATGCTTGTGAAAGTGAAAATGAATCATAAACTAGTGAAACTGACTTTTTATTTATACTTGCTCTATTTTCTCTTTATATCCTTTTAAAAAATGATTTTTTAAAATGAGAATACTAAAATGGTGTAGAGGAAGAAAGGCAGAAGAGGTGGTTGCATTGCAAGGGTGGATAAAGGGGCAGCCATTGAGATCACTAGGCAACAGGCTATGAGAAATGTAGCATTTCTCATTTATGTCGTCATGTAACTATGGAAGAACCACCATAGAGCCTAACCTGGTATTTCTTTTTAATCAAGTCCAGCTGTTGGTCATGTGAATACAGTCTTTCCTTTGGGCATTAAGGATGTGTTTTCTCCTTTGCTATGGTATCTTAAACGGCTACTTACATGTCACCTGGAATCTACTCATGTGCTCTAGGAGTCCCTGTTACACTCGCTTTTCTTTATGAATCACAAATAAAATGCTCACCCCAAGTTGCATATAAAAACTTTAGAACAAAGAATGTGACTTGACCACATAAGTATTTTTTTTTTTTTTTTTTTTTTTTTTTTTTATGAATAGAGCTCTTGTTTTTAATTTGATGAGCAGGGAACTTTCCAACTCTAACCCTCTCTCTTTACAATCTGTCTTTAATTTGTGAAAAAGATGCATTCCAATTTTTCAGACATAAAACTGTTTAATGGATTTTTTTGGATTCACTGGTTCTCTAGTCATGTTGGGTTATCCTGAAATTCAACATATGCCATTTCATGGATTTCAATCTCCTTTTCTCATTTGCACATTTACATTTATTACTTAGGTATTACAAAATAATTAGATGGCGTCTCACCTTAGTTCTCCTTAAATAATACACAGTTGCAGGTGTTTGTTTTTATAGTGTTGTTACCAACCAAGTCTTCCCTGAAATGAACATAAAACATTTTCAACATCTTGGATCATTTAGTTCATTTTACTTATCCTCTGTGAGACATAATATAATCTATGTGTATTTTAAAGACTGCTCTGTGTTTAATCATGGAAACTTTGATTCTATATTTTTTGGTGGCACTGAAAAACAAATATTTTTTTCCTCTGTTTTCTGGGATCTTCTTCTCCACCTTACACATTAATGTTGTAACAGATATTTAAGACATTCTAAGTTCCAACACTGGACTTATTATGACTGGTCAGACTTATAACTGGTCAGTTAATCATCCTAATATATTCATATAAGATAAATCTAAAACCTGTATAGCAATCATTTATTCTTAGCTGAGAAAAATGGATAGTAATTATAGATATGAATATTTGCTTTATAGGCCACAAAATTATTACAATAATATTGCTTTGTTTTTTAAAAAAGAAACCTTATTATTTTGAGATAAAAACATTGTGCTTGCAACACCTTCTCAATAATACACTCTTCCAAAAGTTTATAAAGCCTTTAATCCTGTTTTAGGTCTTATATCAGGTACTTGAGATGCCACATGTCACTGAGTTGTTTATAATGCATGATCTAATAAGATTATGCCAAGTAACCTAGATACATAGGAAAATAATCATGTGACAGATGGAAGGAAGAAATGTTCTTTTTTTTTTTTTTTTTGGAGGAGAACAGAACTTTATTGGGGACAGTGTGTATTTCCAGGCCTTTTTTTTCCAAGTCAAGTTGTTGTCCTTTCAGTCTTAGTTGTGGAGGGCGCAACTCAGCTCCAGGTCCAGTTGCCGTTGCTAATTGCAGGGGATGCAGCCCACCATCCCTTGCGGGAGTCAAACCGGCAACCTTGAGGTTGAGAGGACGCGCTCCAACCAACTGAGTCATCTGGGAGCTCAGTGGCAGCTCAGCTCAAGGTGCTGTGTTCAATTTTAGTTGCAGGGGGCGCTGCCCACCATCCCTTGTGGGACTCGAGGAATTGAACTGGCAACCTTGTGTGAGAGCCCACTGGCCCATGTGGGAATAGAACCGGCAGCCTTCGGAGTTAGGAGCATGGAGCTCTAACCATCTGAGCCACCGGGCTGGCCCAGAAATGTTCTTGTAGAATATGTGTAGATAAAATCATTGAATTCTATTTGTTAGTAGTATCCTGCTCCTACCTGTTGAATTGTCAAATAGCATGTATGGGTTTGAAAATTACTCATGACTGTTGGTTTCCTTAAATACTTCTATTAGTCATTTAGACTTTTCTCCACTAAATCACAACATGTTATATATTTATTCTATGTTTATTCTGTGGAATTTTTTGATATTACTTAATTTACTACCAAATTTAATATTAATTTTATTTTTTATATAAATATATTTTTCTTAATTCTTGAGGAAGAGAGCCATTGCAAAATCAAGAAATGATAGAATGAGAATATTTAATTTAAATAAATGCTAATTTTCATTTAGTCCCAGAGGATATAGTTTGAAACTCCTGGGATTTTAGGTTCTTAAGACAGCTTTTGCAGTGCTTTTAGGATGAGATAGTAACTGAAACCTGAAGACCCAGTTGTTTCTCCCAAAATGTCATATTTTATAAATTACTTTAGGAATTAATACCTGATATTAAAGAAAAACAAATAGATTCAGGTAAAAATAATTACAATTCTACATTTAGTAGGAAGAATATTTAATTCTCGATTTTCTTTCTTTTTTCTTTTCTTTCAGTTTTAGGTGTATAAAACAACATAATGATTAGACATTTATACCCATTCACAAAGTGATAACTCCCTCCCAGTCTACTACTCCTCTGACGTCATACACAGCTATTACTATAATACTGACTGTATTCTCTATGCTGTACTTTACATCCTGTGACCATATGTATATATTTTTAATTATAGTTGACATTCAATATTATTCTAGTTCAGTTTCAGGTGTACAGCTCAGTGGGTGGGCATGTACACAATCTATGAAGTGATCTCCCTGATGGCACCCTACATGATCTTTACAACATTATTGATTATGTTCCCCATACCATATTTCACATCCCCATAACTATTTTATGACTACCAATTTGTACTTTCTAATCCCAAATTTTTACCTTCTCCTCCATTCCCCATCCACCCCTACCTAGCAACCGTGAGTTTTTCTCTGTCTCTGAGTTTATTTCTGTTTTTTTTACATTGTTTTCTTTTTTAATTAGTTTCAGTTGTACAAAGCAATGTAATAGTTAGATCTTTATAACCCTCACAAAGAGATAACCCCTCTGACATCTTACATAGCTGTTACAATACCATTGACTATATTGCTTATGCTGTACTCCACATTCCGTGACTTACTTACTTTTTCTTTTCTCCTTTCCTTTCCTTTCCTTTCCTTTCCTTTCCTTTCCTTTCCTTTCCTTTCCTTTCCTTTCCTTTCTTTCTTTTTCTTCCTTCCCTTCCCTTCCCTTCCCTCCTTCCCTCCTTCCCTCCTTCCTTCCTTCCTTCCTCCCTCTCTGTCTGTCTGTCTGTCTGTCTATCTGTCATTATAGTTGATATTCAGTATTCTTTTAGGTTGGTGCAAAAGTCATTGCGGTTTAAAAGGTTAAAAATAATTGCAAGAACCGCAATGACTTCTGCACTAACCTAATACTTCAGTCTCAGGTGTATGCGCAGTGGTCAGGCATCTGCACAGTCTCTCACGCGATCCCCCTGGTAAGTCCAGTGCCCATCTGGCACCTTACATGGTCTTTACAACATTACTGATTATATACCACATACTGTATTTCACATCCCCGGGACTGTATTGTGACCACTAATTTGTACTTTCTAATCCCTTCACCTTCTTCCTCATCCCAATCCCCTCCCATCTAGCAGCCATCAGTTGTTTTTTTTTCTCTGTATCTCTGAGTCTATTTTTGTTTTGTTTGCTCATTTATTCTGTTCTTTAGATTCCACATATAAGTGAGGTCACATGGTATTTGTTTTCAGTCTGACTTATTTAACTTAGCAGAATATTTCTAGGTCCATCCATGTTGTTGCAAATGGTAAGATTTCATTCTTTTTTAAAGCAGCATAATACTTCATTGTATAATTTCCTTATCCAGTTGTCTATTGATGCTCATTTTGGTTGTTTTCCATATCTTTGTTATTGTGAATAGCATTGTAGTAAACATAGGGGGGCATATATTTTTTAAAATTAGTGTTTTGGATTTCATTGGATAAATCCAGGAGTGGAATTACTGGGTCATAAGGTACTTCTATTTTTAATTTTTTGAGGAATTTCCATACTGTTTTCCATAGTGGCCGCACCAATCTGCAATCTCATCAACAGTGCGTGAGGGTTCTTTTTTCTCCATGTCCTTGGCCAACATTTGTTTGTTGATTTATTGATGATAGCCATTCTCACAGGAGTGAGGTGGTATCTAATTGTGGGTTTTATTTGCATTTCTTTAATGATTAGTAATGGTGAGCATTTTTCATATGTCTGTTGGCAATCTGTATGTCCTCTTTAGAGAAATGTCTCTTCATGTCCTCTGCCCATTTTTTAATTGGATTGTTTGTTTTTTTGGTGTTGAGTTGTATGAGTTTTTTTTTAAATAAATTTTGGATATTAAACCCTTATGTATCATTGGCAAATATCTTCTCCCATTCAGTAGGATGTCTTTTTGTTTTGTTCATAGTTTCCTTTGCTGTGAAAAAAAAAATGTTTTAGTTTGATGTAGTCCCATATATTTGTTTTTTCTTTTGCTTCCCTTGCCCGAGGGAATATGTCAGTAAAAATATTACTAAGGATAATGTCTGTGAGTTGACTTCCTCTATTTTCTTATAGGAATTTTATAATTTTGGGGTCTTATATTTAAGTCTTTAATCCATTTTGAGTTTATTCTTGCATATGGTGTAAGAAGGTGGTCCAGTCTCATTTTTTTGCATGTTATCTGTCCAGTTTTCCCACCACCATTTATTAAATAGACTGTCTTTACCCCAGTGTAAATTCTTGCTCCCTTTGTCATAGATTAAATCACCATAAAGGCATGGATTTATTTCTGGGCTCTCTATTCTATTTCATTGATCTATGTGTCTGTTTTTATGCCAGTACCGTGCTGTTTTGATTTCTATAGCCTTGTAATGTGATTTGATATAGGGTCGTGTGATACCTCCAGCTTTGTTCTTATTTATCAGGATTGGTGTGGCTATTTGAGGTCTTTTACGGTTCCGTATACATTTTAGGATTATTTGTTCTAGTTCTGTGAAAAATACCATTGGTATTTTTATAGGGATTGTGTTGAATCTGTGTATTGCTTTAGGTAATATGGACATTTTAACTATATTATTTCTTCCTATCCATGAACATAGTATATGTTTTCATTTATTTGTATCTTCTTTAATTTCTTTTTTTATGATGTTCATCTCTTTTATTAAGCATGCAATTATGCAATAATGACATAACTTTATTCAGTGACTACCAAATCCACCAACACCAGAAAAACTATTTTCTCGTTTTTTTTTTTCTATTTAAGAATCTTATTTTATTTATTGGAGTGACAATTGTTAGTAAAGTTACATAGATTTCAGGTGTACAATTCTGTATTACATCATCTATAAATCCCATTGTGTGTTCACCACCCAGAGTCAGTTCTCCTTCCATCACCATATATTTGATCCCCCTTACCCTCATCTCCCACCCCCCACCCCCCTCACCCCCTGGTAACCACTAAACTATTGTCTGTGTCTATGAATTTTTGTTTCTCATTTGTTTGTCTTGTTCTTTTGTTGTTTTTGGTTTATATACCACATATCGGTGAAATCATATGGTTCTCTGCTTTTTCTGTCTGACTTATTTCGCTTAGCATTATACTCTCAAGATCCATCCATGTTGTCACAAATGTTCCTATATCATCTTTTCTTACCTCTGAATAGTATTCCATTGTGTATATATACCACAACTTCTTTATCCATTCATCTATCGAAGGACATTTTGGTTGTTTCCATGTCTTGGCCACTGTAAACAAAGCTGCAATGAACATTGGAGCACACGTGTCTTTATGGATAAATGTTTTCAGATTTTTGCGTAGATACCTAGGAGAGGGATTGCTGGGTCATATGGTAATTCCATTCGTAATTTTTTGAGGAACCGCCACACTGCCTTCTACAGCAGCTGTACCAATCTGCCTTCCCACCAACAGTGTATGAGGGTTCCTTTTTCTCCACAGCCTCTCTAACACTTCTTACTATTTGTCTTGTTGATGATAGCCATTCTGACTGGGGTGAGGTGATATCTCATTGTGGTTTTTATTTGCATTTCTCTGATGATTAGTGATGTTGAGCATTTTTTCATGTGTCTGTTTGCCATTTGTATGTCCTCTTTGGAGAAATGTCTCTTCAGGTCGTCTGCCAATTTTTCAATTGGGTTGTTTGATTTTTAGTGTTGAGTTGCATGAGTTCCTTGTATATTTTAGATATATGCCCCTTATCGGAGGCACTGTTTGCAAAAGTCTTCTATTCAGTTGGTTGCCTCTTTATTTTGTCGATGGTTTCTTTTGCTGTGCAGAAGCTTTTAAGTTTCTTTTATATGTCTATGATTTTGTCTTTTTGGTCTGTTTTGTAGGATATTTTCTGTTTTACCTTCCGATCTTTTCAATGAGTTTTTTGTTTCTGCTATCTTATTTCTATTTCTAAGAACGTTTCCTTTTTGTTTTTTTTAAACTGCTGTCTTGTTTCATGGATGTAGTGTCATGTATGAGGATATTTATGATAGCATTTTGAATCTTGATTTGTTTTTATGAAATAGAAACAAAGGAAAATGAAATGAAAAAAGGAGAATGAAAGCTAAATTAGTAAACTTAGTTCAGCAAGCTTGAAAATTTCTCATCCTATGTTCAAATTCTGAATGAAAATATAGCTTCTTTGTTTTTTTGTGATGGCTCTAATCTTTCTTGCAAGTATCTTACCCAAGCGGATAGTGGTAGGCAAAGAGAGGGACAGGGTATTAGCTTAAACTTGCCAGCTAACATCTGTTTCCTTAGGTAATTCAGCTTCTCTGAGGTATATGTTCAGCCTTTCAGATATTCCCCTTCCCTCTTTTCCCAGCAGGCCCTCAACATGCTGTTTATGTGCGGTAGGGACCATCCTATGTTTATGTGCAGTGGAGGTCATCCTAGGGTGATTTTATGAGAGTGGTGGAGATCACTTGTGTGCCGGTCATTGGTCTTCACTGGTATCTGTGGTGGGTAGCTTCTCAATTCATTTGACTGCTTAGATGGCTTTTATGACTTTTGGGAGTGACATTTCCACAGCTTCTGGAACCTCTGGATACTTTCTCTGTATGTAAGCCATGGGGATCCAGGAGTATTGCCTCAAGCTGATTTATTTGCTACCTTCCTCTGCTAAGTCTTTGTTGTTTCTCCTTCCAGACCATATTACCCCAGGACCATCCTGCACGAAGCTCTCTTAGGGTTTCGTGTGGAGAGCCAGGCAAAAGCCTCCCACTACTTTTGATTTTTCCCTTTTTATATACTAGGAATGGAAGAGATGGACTTTCTCTTTCCTCCTAATGCTTGAAAGGTCCTTTATTTCATAGCCGTTTCTTTTCTGAATTAGTATTTGTCCTACCCCCACTTGACTGGAGCCATGGCAGGTGAGATATAGGGAGAGAGAAATTTGCTGGTAAAGGAAAATCCAAAAATATTAATCAATCATTTCATTATATAGCAGGAGAAATTTTGTCATCTCCTTTTAAAATGATTTCAGGACTTCTTAATTTTTTCCATCCTTAATAGTAAATATACTTTTTAAACTCTGAGTCAGTTATTCTCAGTCATGATTTGTGAGATACAATCTCAAAACAAAAATTGAAATTAGTAAGCAGTTGGTAAAGAGATATGTTTATATTTTTATGGCATTTCCAGAACATGGCTGGGATGTGCAGATTCTATTATAGCTGCTTTTCATTTGGAAGTCTTGGATCAGAACCAGATTCTTTGAAAGATGGATTATGTGAATACATAAGTGTGTTTTAAGAGTATCAGAATGTGTAATCAAGGAATCCCTTTTAATAGTGTGCTAGCACTTTTGGACTAACAACTCCAAGCAACATATCTTATTAATTCTTTAATAATACCTCTTGCCAGGTATCATAATGAGTCCTTTTTGGTAAATTTTGGAGCAATTTAATTTTGTATGGAAACTTTGGTACATTAAAATTGCTCATAATTTTCTTTTGGGTGACAGAGCATATCCATGTGTCACACAGGTATATTGTTTCTCTTGTCTTCCCAGCTGAAGTAATAGTTGTTCTCTCCTATGGATTATTAAGTTGTCAGCCTAGAGTGCTGTATTATGTATGGATGAGCCTCATTGAATATAACATAGATCTTCATCTTTGGTAGGGGGATCATATTCCTCTTTGAGAGTCTGATGAAGGCTATTGATCCCTTCCCTTCCTGTACCTTTCCACCCAAATTGTACATAAAACATTTGTTTCTATTTTAGTTTTTTTTTGGCATTGGAACACACACACACACACACACACACACACACACACACACACAGACACAAGTTCATAACAGCACTATTCATAACAGCCAAAAGGTGGAACTAGCCCAAACGACCATCAATGAATGCAGAGATAAATTATAATATATACATACAATGAAATAGTGTTCAGCAACAAAAAGAAATGAAGTCTTGATAAATGCTACAAAGTAGATGAACATCAACAATGTTATGCTAAGTGAAAGAGGCCACACACAAAAGATCACACATTGTATGGTTCTACCTATGAAATATCTAGAATAGGTAAATCCATAGAGACGGAATGCAGACTGGTGGTTGACAGGGGCTGAGGGGAGGGAGAAGTGGGGAGCAACTGCTTAACAGGTGTGGGACTTCCTTTTGGGGTGATGACAATGCTTTGGAACAACTAGATAGAGGTGGTAGATGCACAATATTTCAAATGTACCAAATCCCATTAAATAGTTCATTTAAAAATGGTTAATTTTAATAATGTCAATTTTGTCTCTGTTTTTAAGTGTTAAATTTTTTAAACAATTTTTTTTAAAACCTAAGGTTGAAATCAAATTAAAGTCAAAGAACTTACAAAATGCCACATCAATGAGTACTCCACAATTTTAATGGTCTATTCAGGCTTAATTGTTTTATTTGTCAAATGTGGTTTTACTTCAGTTTTTAAGGAAGTAACTTTTAATTTATTAATTTTTACATTAAATGACATTAACATAATGCCTTATAAACAACTGCTATATTTTTGTCAGATTGTTTTCTGCACTTTTTCTACCCCAACACTCTAAACATCTAAACAATGCTACACAATGTATGAAGAATAGTGGCTCACTTTAGCAGTGATTCTCAAACAGCTAATCATACCTACCTAACAAGGCATATCAGAATACTGCAAAGAAAATAAGAGAGCATGTATATACATTTCAAAGTATCCCAGATCATTCTAATTGCTCCCTCCCCATACTTATCTCACCTTGCCAATCTTCTGCTCGTGCCACCCCTGTTACCAATCTTCAGAACCACGGGTCTATGATATATACCTATCTATCTATCTGTCTATCTGTCTATCTGTCTATCTGTCTATCTGTCTATCTGTCTGTCTGTCTGTCTATCTATCTATCTATCTATCTATCTATCTATCTATCTATCTATCTATACACACGTCATCACCCCAAAAGGAAGTCCCACCCCTGTTAAGCAGTTGCTCCCCACTTCTCCCTCCCCTCAGCCCCTGTCAACCACCAGTCTGCATTCCGTCTCTATGGATTTACCTATTCTAGATATTTCATAGGTAGAACCATACAATGTGTGATCTTTTGTGTGTGGCCTCTTTCACTTAGCATAACATTGTTGATGTTCATCTACTTTGTAGCATTTATCAAGACTTCATTTCTTTTTGTTGCTGAACACTATTTCATTGTATGTATATATTATAATTTATCTCTGCATTCATCGATGGTCGTTTGGGCTAGTTCCACCTTTTGGCTGTTGTGAATAGTGCTGCTATGAACTTGTATGTACATATATTTGTTTGACTACTTCTTTATATATCTATGTAGGTGTGGAAATGCTGGGTGAAAGAAGAATACTATTGTTTCTTTCTTTATTCACACTCTTAACAACACCTCCGACACCATATGTATGGGTTTTTCACACCAAGCAATTCTCCAGTTCTCTGTGGACAGCAGCTGGGTGTCCTACAGTTTAATTCAGTTCTGACCCTACCTACCCTGAGTTAGCATAGACTCCACAGGTTAAAGATTCAGAGCCACAAGACTGCTCCCCCACTTCAGATACTAATTGCAAGTACTAGGTTGTCACCTGTGTTTCTGGCCGAATGGCTGTAAATTGGCGTTTTTCACAATCCCCTCCTTGGGTTTGATAATTTGCTGAAATGGTTCACAGAACTCAGGAATGCACTTTACTTACTCATAAAGGATACAACTCAGGAACAGCCAAATGGAAGAGATGCATAGGGCAAGGTGTGTGGGAAGGGGATGGAGCGTCCATGCCCTCTCTGGGGCAAGCCAACCACCTAGCACCTTGATCTGTTTACCTACCTAGAGCTCTCTGAACCCCTTCGGTTAAGGTTTTTTATGGAGGCATCATTATTTAGACACGATTGATTAAATTGTTGGCCATTGGTGATTGAACTTAATCTCCAGCCTTTTTCCCCTCCCCACAGGTTGGGGGTAGGGCTGAATGTCCAACCTCTAATCACAAGGTTGGTTCCTCTGGCAACCAGTCCCATCCTCCCAGAGCCGTCTCATTAGCACGAATTCTGGTGTGGTTGAAAGGGGCTTACTTTGAATAACAAAAGGTGCGCTTCTCATCACTGTGACTTAGGAAGTTCCTAGGGTTTTTAGGAGCTCTGTGCCAGGAACTGGGGATGAAGACCAAATATATATTTCTGTTATGTTATAATATCACAGTGGGTTATGTGGTAATTCTACATTTAACTTTTTGAGGAGCTGCCAAATTGTTTTCCACAGTGGTTGCATCCCTTTATGTTCCTACTAGCAATTTTGGTGGGTTCCGATTTCTTCACAACCTCACCAACACTTCTTATTTTCTTCTTTTTAAAAAAATTATAGCCATCCTAGTGGGTGTGAAGTGGTACCTCATTGTGGTTTTGATTTACATTTCCCTAATGGCTAATGGTGTTGAGCATTGTTTATTGGCCATTCATATATTTTGTTTGCATCAATTTTTGGTTTTGATGATAAGAATTGTTAAACACCTTGATTCACAAAGGTATATCATAGCAAAGCAAATAACTTCAATCCATATTTGCTCTGCCAGGAATTGTTTACCTTAAATCAAAGAATCCCAGAATTTTCCAAGACTTATGATTTACATGTACGTTATATTATTTGCTCTTCCCTTTAGCAAGGTCACAGCATCATTGACAGTGTCTTCATTAGTAAGAATGACAAATATACATTTGCCATTTAAGGCCCTTGAGCAAAAAAATTCTTTTAAAATATTTCTATAGATTCCTGTCTTTTCTTGAAACACTTGAAAAGCCACCCTCTGATGAAGTGATTGACTTTAATGTCAGAAGACAAGACTTCTCTTGGGCTTTTGGCGGTCTTTGGCACTCAGTTTTGTGGGCTGGTTGGTCAACCATTGTTTCTTAGCTTCAAACCTATCCTTTCGTACTCTAATCTGGGGATGTGACTGCAAACTACATTTCTTTTTTTGCCACCTACTTTCTTCTTCCAATGCAAGGTATTAGAAAAAGATTGGGAGTTAGGAAGTAGGAGAAGGTACTTGCTCAGTCTTTGTCAGTATCACTCCAGCAGTGGTACTTCACCCTGGCAGTGGCTTGAGTGTCCGTTTTTACATCCTCCTTGGAACCAACCTTATCTTGCCTTTTCAGACATGCCAGCACTATTAAGTCTTAATGGCAGTGTTTCTCAAATTCATCTTTACATGTCATAAACATAAAATAACTTTTGTTTTGCTCAAATACGTATATCTTTACAATGCATCTGTAATGAAGAACTTGAAAGTATCACAAGCGTAGATGCAAAGTAGTTTGTTGCTATGGATGTCTTCTGTGAAGCCATTTTTCATTAGCTTGAATGAAGGTGGCTATATTTTTTATTCTGTTCCCCAATTACTACACAGTTCTGTTTTCCATTACAGTTATTTTTATCTCATTACATGTATTTATTAAAAGTACTTAATTACTATGATTATTCAGTATTTTAAAGGTGATCTACGTGTCTAATTAACCCTTTTGTGAGTATACATTTTAATGATTCATTTTGGCAATAAATATTAATATTTGAGAATATTAAATAAATATTTAATCCATAAATATTTGAGAATCCCATATGTGCTAACTATTGTGTTAGATATTAGAGATATAATGATATTCAATTCAGACATGCCTTCAAGGAATACTAATTTTGACAGGGCAGACAACTACTAAGTGATTAATTGCAAAGCTAATACTTCATGGTAGAGAAAAGACAGAATAGTATAAGAGCATATGGCAAGGGGATTAAGCTGTAGTTCACCTAGTTAATTGGAGATTGTTGCCATAATCTAGGGGAAAAAAATGATGATGGACCTGGACTAGGATGGTGGCTGCTGAGGTTGTGAAAATAGTTGGATATATTTTACAGATACAGTCAATAGGATTTGCTGAGGAATTTGAATGTGGGTGGTGAGAGAAAAAGAGAATGACTGCTAGGTCCTTGACATATGCAACTGGATGAATGCTGATGCCAATTCTGAGATGGGAAGGTGAAAGAGAAATAGATATTTTGTGGAGGGGAGTAGTACAAAACCAAGAGTTTTTTTAGATGTGAAATTTGAGATTCCTTTTCGACATTTATGTGGGGATGACAAGTAGGTGTCAGCCCATGGGAGAGGTCTTCGAGCTATAAATCTGGGATTCATTAGCACATAGATGGTAATTAAAGGTATGGTTAAACTTGATGAGATCCTTAGAGAGTGTATATAGAAGAGACAAGGTTTGAAGATTGAGCCCTGTGGCACTTCAACATTTAGCATTTGGGAAGAGGTAGGCAGATCAACAAAGGAACCTGAGGATGGGCAGCCAATGTGGTAAGAGAAAAAACTGGAGAACACGATACCCTAGAAGTGAAGTGAAGGAGGGAATGATCCATTATGCAATATACTAAGATATGTCCTAAACAAGGACCACTTTGATTATTTGTAGTGTGGATAATGGACTACAGAGAGGCAAGACTAGAAGTCGGGAAATAGAATGCTGTTGTACTTACCCAGAAAAGAAATGACAAATAGTGCCTTAGACTGGGGCAGTGGCAGTTGGGATGGAAAGTCATAGGCAAATTTGGGAGGCAGAATTAACAGACTTGATAATTGGGTATAGGGTGAGTGTTATGGCTCTTAGGTAATAATATTTTAAAAGATTGAATTTTAAAAATGAAAATATCTAAACAAAAATAAAAAACTAAAGTTACTGCAGCTGGAGTACTTTGGGATATATTGGATACTGAGGTTTTAGTTATATTTGAACTGATTAAGGTTATACAAACTTGTCTAAATCAAACTAAGATTTTTTAACAAATATTTTGGATTTGGACATATCAATTGACCTTTGTGGAAAAAGTATTTCTAATAAGCATGTGCATAGGGTAAAGATTGTGAGGGGCATGATTAACTAGCTCATTTTGAGCAGGCCTTCTACATAGCAACTTTTTTCAGGGTCACTATGCACTTGGAAATACAGAAACTAAAATTCTTCAGGAAATTCTGTTATTCAGACTTTGCAGTACTTCTGACATGCTATATCCTCATTACATGTTAATGTACACACTTATGAGTTCCACATTAATGAGGTGCAATATGATTAAAGCACCCTAAGGTTTTTGGTTTTTTACCATGCAAATGAACTCTAAATGATGAATTACTTATGATAAATATCAAAATGAGGCCATGATAGTTTCTTTGGAATTATTTATCAGGTAAAAGATGAGTGGATAAGAAAAGAATGTGAGGACTTTCTTTCTGAAAGAATAATAGACAAATTAGATTAAAGAAACCTTTCACTGCAAACCATTGGATAATACATTGCTGGACTCATAGAAATTAAGGGAAATCTTACAACACCCCTCAAATGCAAAGCAAAACAAAATGATAACAACAACAAATTCCCAACTGAAAACTGTGAACTTAACCAGGTACAATAAAAGATAAACACACATGGAAATTTACCCTGGAAGTAAATGCCCATATCAGCACAGTAGCTAGGAGTCTAAACCTTGGGCTGATGACAAGGTAAGAAAACTGGACATGTGATTCCAGCTTTAAGCCATAAAGAGAGCTAAGGTGAGATCTGTAGAGCCCCACAGTTCCTGGCAGAAGTAAATACAAATTTCTTGGAAGGAAAACATTCTGAATTTTCCGCCTAGGATTCTTTCAGATTAAGATCAACCAGATATTAAGATCATAATCAAAGATCAACTACACAAAGAAACAAGTCCTTGTTAAGGATTTGGATGACCAAACAGACAACAGATTTAGACCCTCAATGACTTCAGATATTGGAAGGATCAGGTATAGAATATTAAATAACTAGGCATATAATGTTTAAAGAAATGAGATGGAGTCACAAAAATGAGCAAGCAACAAAAGATTATTAAATATGACAAGATTTGAAAAAGAACCAAATAGAATGTCTAGAAATGAAAAATATTTTTGGAATAAAAACCTCAACGACTTGGTTAAACATCAAATTAACATAGCTAAAGAGAGAATTACTGAGCTCGAACATAGATTTGACTAAACCACACAGAATGAAGCCTAGAGGCAGAAAAATGAAATATGTGACAGAGAGATTAAGAGAAATGGACTAAGAAGGTCTAATATAGGCTAATAAGAATCCCAGAAAGTGAGACTAGAACATATAGGAGGGACAATATTTAGAGAGTTAACAGCTGAGAATTTTCTAGATTTGTTGAAAGACTCTAATCTATAGATAAAGGAAACACAATATGAGGTCTGACAATAAAATTCGCGAACTCATCCTAGAAAAAGTGCTACGTACCTCAGTGCTGAATGTCACTACGGTCACCTTTGAAGTACTCTCCTTGGGAAGTTATGTACCGATGCCAGCGCCTAGTCCACCCTTCAAAGCAGTTTTGGAACTCTTTTTCTGGAATGGCCATCATGGCTGTCGTCGTATTACCCTTGATGTCCTGAATGTCATCAAAATATCTTCCTTTCAATATTTCCTTTATCTTCAGGTAAAGAAAAAAGTCATTGGGGGCCAGATAAGGTGCATAGGGAGGGTTTTCCAATACAGTTATTTGTTTACTGGCTAAGAACTCCCTCACAGACAGTGCTGTGTGAGCTGGTGCATTGTCGTGATGCAAGAGCCATGAATTGTGGGCAAAAAGTTCAGGTCGTCTAACTTTGTCATGCAGCCTTTTCAGCAGTTCCAAATAGTAAACTTGGTTAACTGTTTGTCCAGTTGGTACAAATTCATAATGAATAATCCTTCTGATATCAAAAAAGATTAGCAACATTGTTGCAACAAGTTCACAAACACAATTGCCAGACCTCATATATACAAAGCAGAATTAGTAAAAATAAATTCACTTTTAAACACACTGTAGGTAAAATTGTGTCTGGTAGCCAGCCTCCAAGATTATCTGCAATGACTCTTTCTTCCTAGTATTTATTCATACCCTTGTGTAGTTCCCTCCCACACTTAATAGGGCTGACCTTCATAACTAATAAGATACTGTGCATACGAAGGAGTGTGACTTCTAAGGCTAGGTCATGAAAGACGTTGTGGCTTCCACCTTGCCCATTCTTGGATCACTCACTCTGAGTGAAGCCAGTTGCTGTATTGGGTGGACACTCAAGCAGCCCACCAAAAACCCCATATGGGGAAGAACTGAGGCCTCCTGCCAACAGCTAGCATCAATTTATGAGGCATATGAGTGAGCTACCCTGGAAATGGATCCTCCAGTCCCAGTCAAGCTTTCGTTGTTTTTTAACTGGAATTTTCCATGATTATTGTACCAGGTTTTAACATTAGTGAAAAGCAGGTTGTGAGATGTGAGCTAGCATGAACAGTTCTATAATTTTCTCTCTATGTAGGTAGCACAGGTATCCAGATCTCCCCACATTTACCAGCAGCTCAGGCAGCTATGGAATTCATTCTGTATTAGCAGATCATGAATCTAATTGGCCAATAGAAATGTAGAACATCTAGTCTATTTTAAGTGAATGACTACTGAATACACCCAGAGTGGTCCTTTGAAATAACTTAAAATAGCCCTATTATGATTTTTTTTGCTGGCTTTTTATTTTTATTTTTTAATGCTTGAAGTGGTAGGTAGAATTCTGTCAAGACCCATTCAAATGCTTTGCATAGTGCAAGTCCATTAAATCATTCCTTTGATGTCATTACACTATAAAATAGAATTTATAGAACATGAGTACTTTTCAGTGTTTCATTGTTCTATTTTTATAGTTTTTCATGGAGCAAAATACTGTTAGAGATCATTTTTTACATTAGCTTTGCTAAGATACAAATGAGAAAGTTTCACTCCTGATAGAAGCAGGGCATGGAAGCTTGATTTATCATTAACAGTGTTGGTTACAGGGAAAATACATTGCACTTAGTGGGCTCCTGAACACTAACTTATTTGAGTAGGTATGTAGAATTCTTGTGATTGATGAAATGGACTAAAACAGTCTTCTTGTCTTTAAAGAATTGTAGCTTGAATAAGGAGTAATGAAACCGTGCTAATGTAGATAAACCTTACTGACATTTTATACTTTTGAAGGGAAATGAAATCTCAAGCTGCTTTGGCTAAAATTTCAAAATGAATTGTAGTCATAATTCTGACATTATGGCTTTCTGTCCCTAAGAAATTCTATAAAGTAATTTATTGTCTACTTCTGCAAAATGTCTATAATATCCTTTACCTCTTTTTTTTCCAGGAATGAAGTGAGGATTAACTCTTTGGAAATGGAAAAATGTTATCTGTTAAATTGTTACATCTCATTACTAGAAAATATCTTTTCACTGAACAACTGTGGAGAAGATAGTAATCATTGAACTTAAGAATTTATTACACACCTCATTGCACTAAATTTTTTGGAAATTAAAATGCAGATTTTATTTGTAAGCAAAAGTAATTTCATTACCTTGGCTTATTAAATATAGAGATATGGAGATTGGGGATATGATATAATCATTTATAGTGATATTTTGTAAAATTAGTGATCTTTGACCTTTAGATTGAATAAAAGGGTTAAAGCCCATGATTTCTACAGTTATTTTTCCTGCCAGTTAGCAAATCAAACACATATTTTGTTTTACAAATGTGCTAGCTGTAATAAGCATGTAACCACATAGCTTTTCTTTGAAAAGGGATCTGAACTACAAAATGTCATTGTTATGTATTTTTAAATTTGAAGATGTTCTTCAATTAATTTAGCAAATATTTGATTACTTATATATTCATATTATACTAGACCCTGTGTAAGTACAAAAGAATTAAGATAGACTAAAAACAAAAAGTATTGAATCTAAGTCTTTGGAGAATAGGACCGTTTGTTTTTATTTTTGTATTCCTGGTACCTGGCACAAGGCCCATCAAGTGTAACATTTACTAAAGGCTAGTTGACTGACTAGATGAATGAGGACTTTGATAGTTGCCCTCAAGAAACCTAGAGCCCTTAGATATAATATGGTGAATATATAATTAGATTGAGCAATAGACAATGATCAGTATTATGGGATAAATAAATAGAATTTAGAGATCAGAATTTGAAGGAAACACTAAAATAGTTTTCAGGCATGGTGTTTGGAGTGCTATTATCAGGATTTAGTTGCAAGGTCAGGAGAAGTCTTCCTGAAGAAAGTGGGACTTGAACAAACCCTAAAGGATTGGTTGGATTTGGATGTGAATATGGAAGACATCATAGGTAAGGAGAATGTCATGATTGATACGGGGATGAGAAAACAAGTTTATAGGCCATGACAAAAATGACACTATTGGAAAACATTAAACTATCATAAGGCTGTATTGGTAGGTGGTGGTTAGACAGAAGAGTAGATTCTCAAATGGCAATTTTGCTGTTCACCACTAGAAATGATCTGTTCAGTGCTTCTAGCCATACCCGTCAGCCAGAAGCCTGGCACACTGCCTCTCAGCTATTTGCTCAGATGGCTTGATAGATGCATAGGTGGCAAGACATGGTACTGTTAGTATCAGTAAACCTGCCCTTTGTGACAGCTACCAAAACAGCATGACTTTAAACTTTATGACTAACCTTTAACTTTAAATGGTGTGGGATAGGCTGGGCTTGCCTTGTTATTTAGAACTTACCATTACAGTTATGATATCAGGCTGGAAGGTCTCTCTGCTCACCCCCGGGACACTCTACTTCCTCAACACCCTGAGATGCCAGAACCAATTAATTACTTCTTCACCCAACAATAAAACATGTCTTAGAGAAGGGACAGTGCTCACCTAACCATGAATGCATTTCTTAATCTTTCCCTAAGACCAGGATTTAATAGAAAGGTGGGTAGAAAGAGCGTAAGCTCATTGAATGATGGTGAAGTAGGAAAAATAGTAAGGGAGCACCACAGGATGGAGGGACAAAGGGCAGAGAAGAGGCTTGAAGAACCAATGACAAATTTGATCCACATTGCAGTTTTGCTCAGAGCTTCACCTGGAGATAATTACAGATTGGTTTAATGTTACCGTGAGTGCTTATAGTGTATTAGTGATTGGATAGAATTGTACAGTACGGACTGCTGATGAGAACGATTGAGTTCTTATTCTGTCCTTGCCTGTTAATTAGTTTTTTTTTTGTTGTTACAAAATTATTTGTTTTCCTATTTTCCAGATTACCAGAACCAAGTGAAAGAACCTTAGAGTTCTCTTTTAGTCCCCAAATTTTGTGAACGTCTGTGGGCAATAGAACAACATATCTGGGAATGACATTCATGGATACATGTAATAAAATCCATAAAAATTGCAATTTGGATAAAAATACTTAATTGAGGGATGTGTTTGTGTATCGAATAGAGTGAAGCTACCAGTTGTTTATAGGGTATATACTTTCTCTTTTAGAAGCCAGAAGTATCTTTCTGCTGTACTGCTCAGTTCTTGGTTAGCTTTATTATTTTTTTATTTTGATTATATATTCGAAAATCATACTTTATATGAACTGTCCAGGTACAAGCAGATTTTAGATTCTCAAGAGTTTTTATTGATCTAGAAGTAGAATTAGACTGTAAATACCTGGACATGGGGATATAGTAACAATTTAGTACTAAATACACCTTTCAGCAGATACCTTCTTATAAGATGTCACAGTTGGTAGAGTGTCCAGAATGCTGGTCCATGGTAGAATAGATCTGGGATGTCCAATCTAGATTAACATGCTTCTGGTCAGATCCCTAGGAAGATATTTTGGTTGGGGACTGATGACTGAAGGCATAGGCCAGATTTATTAATTCTTTATGCTGCAATCAGCCTCTGTCCTGCCCCAGAGCAGAGTTCAACCCCCAGATTTGCTTTGCGGTTATCTTGTCCTTCCAAGATGATATAGGGCTATGCTGGATCCCTTAGGGTGACCACAAATTGTGCTTCCCTCCCTCTGTAAATCAGTATCAAGGACATGGGTGCTGAGGTGGGGGGAAGAAACTCGAATGTAACTTGATTGAGCTTCTGTCCTTTGTTAGACAATATTTAGATAGTAATAAACAACTGTTACATTGGAATTATGTGACATAAATGACTTCCATAAGAAAGCAGGAGCAATGTTCAGTGATTAGAAATAGATTAGACATAGACCTATAATTTTTATATACACTATTGTTGATGGAGTGATTGTAGTATTACAAAACTATGATTAAAGATGTTCTCACTTAAACATTGGCTAAAGATGAAATGATTTTAACTAATTTTCCACTGTTAAAACACATATCTTTAGACAATGGTTCATGTTAAGCTTATTATGAGTGAATTTCTCAATCTTTCCCTAAGACCAGGATTTAATAGAGAGGTGGGTAGAGAATATCATCTCTGGTTTTGCACAGTTTAATTTTTTTGGCTAGTTAGAGTTAAGTGATACGTATCTCTAGAATTGTTTTATGGTATGTTTCTTTAACATGCCTCAATGTTAAAATGTCCTTAAAAATATTGCATTATATCAGAAGAGTCTGACTATGGAAGGAATGCAACCATATTACAGTGAGTAAATTTTTTATGACTACAGCCCATGGATATTAAATAAAAAATGATAGCTTTTTGGATTTTGTTGCAGTGTTAAGTTGTGACTCAAAATACTAGATTCATAGACTGGGGGTGGAAAGATAACAGCACACTTAGTTTGAGAGGCAGAAATATTTTGCATACTTTTTAAGAGAGAGATGAGACTCTTGAGTGTAGTTTTGCATCATTTATTAATGGTAGAACCACTTAGTTGAAATTAATTAAGTGTAAAGGCTTTACTATTTTACCTTCATTTCTTCAGCTGATGTATAGGTGGATGATTGGTGATTAGAAGAATCTTCTGCTACATTTGTGCAGGAAACGCTCATTTGGCAGCTTCAGTCCCTGGACAGCACAGCCATAGAAGGTTGTAGCGTAAGCCTATGTTCCGTGTGTGTGTGTGTGTGTGTGTGTGTGTGTGTGTGTGTGTGTGTTACATACATCCTCAGAGAGAGAGATCTACTGAAATCACTTTATTGAAGTATAATTTATATAAATACCTGTACAATCAGATTTATATATTTATCTTGACTGGGAAGTCAAGATGTAAAACATTTCCATGACCCCAGAAAATTCCCTGTGCCCCTTTCTAGTCAGGCCATCCCTGGGCCGCCACCCAAGGCAGCTTCTGACCTGCTCACTATCACTGTACATCAGATTTGAATTTTCTAGATTTTCATATGTATAGGGTCACACAGCATGGACCCTTATGTTTGGCTTCTTGGTTCAGCGTAGTGTTTTTGAGATTCATCCATATTGTTCTTATATCAGTAATTCATTCCTTTTTATTGCTGAATAGTATTTTATTGTGGTGTTCTAGATATATTACAATTTGTTTATCCATTTACTTGTTAATGGTCCTTTGGGTTAGTTTTATTTTATTTATTTAATTTTTTTAGTGGGGGAAGGGGAACAGGATTTTATTGGGGAACAGTGTGTACTTCCAGGCCTTTTTTTCCCCCCCAACTCAAGTTGTTGTCCTTTCAATCTTATTTGTGGAGGGTGCTGTTCAGCTTCAAGTTGTCCTTTCAGTCTTAGTTGTGGAGGGCGCAGCTCATTCTCCAGGTCCAGTTGCTGTTGCTAGTTGCTGGGGGTGCAGCCCACCATCCCTTGCTGGAGTCGAACCAGCAACCTCGTGGTTGAGAGGACATGCTCCAACCAACTGAGCCATTTGGGAGGCAGCTCAGCTCAAGGTGCCATGTTCAATCTTAGTTGCAGGGGGCGCTGCCCACCATCCCTTGCGGGACTCGTGGAATTGAATTGGCACCTTGTGGTTGAGAGCCCACTGGCCCATGTGGGAATCGAACCGGCAGCCTTCGGAGTCAGGAGCATGGGGCTTTAACCTCCTGAGCCACTGGGCTAGTTTTATTTTTTATTTATTTTTATTAAAAAAAAATTTTTTATTGGGGAATATTTTATTGGGGAACAGTGTGTTTCTCCAGGGTCCATCAGTGCCAAGTCGTCCTTCAATCTAGTTGTGGAGGGCGCAGCTCACTGGCCCATGTGGGAATCAAACCCGGCAACCCTGTTGTTCAGAGCTCGCGCTCTAACCAACTGAGCCATCTGGTCGTCCCAGGTTAATTTTATTTTTTGTATTATGAATAAAACTGCTACGAACATTCTGTGTATATGTTAGTTTTCATTCCCCTAAGGTAAACACCTACATGTATAATTGCTGGGTCACAGAGTAAAGTTATATATAACTTCAAAGAAACTAACAAACTGTACCACTTTATACTCCCACCAGCAATGGAGAGTTCCAAATGGTTGACATTCTTGTCAACATACAGTGTTGTCAGTCTTTTTAATTTTGGGTATTTGAATGGATGTGTAGTGATATTTCATTGTGGTTTTAATTTGCTTTACCCTGATTATTTATGTTGGACATCTTTTCATGTGCTTACTGACCATTAGTAGATCTTCTTTTGTAAAGTATCTCTTCAGTTTATGTGTGTGTTTTTAATGGGTTGTTTATATTATTATTGGTTGATAAGAGTTCTCAATACTTTCTGGAAATTTTTCTTAGATATATTATCTTGTGAATATTTAGTCCTTGTCTGTAGTTGACTTTATTTTTTTAAATTGAGATATAATTGACGTATAACATAGTTTCAGGGGTACAACATAATGATTCAATATTTGTATATATTATGAAATTTACTACAGTAAGTCTAGTTAACATCCATCACCACACATACCATAGTTACAATTTTTTTCTTGTGCTGAGAACTTTTAAGGTCTTCTCTTAGCAACTTTCAAATATATGAGGTGTGATCAAACAATACGATGAATGTTTAAATTAAAAAAATTTATTACAGTAAAAGACACATTGCCATTAATCCCCTTCAAAATGCCCCCCTCGCTTTGAACACACTTATCCCATCATTCTTGCCACTTTCTGAAGCAGTTCTGGAAGTCCTCTTTCGTGAGTGTCTTTAGTTACACTGTTGTGGCTGCCTCGATGTCCTGAATCAATTCAACACATTTACCTTTCATGGTCATTTTGATTTTGGGTAAGAGCCAGCAGTTGCACAGTGTCAGATCCAGTGAATACGGTGGATGAGGACACACTGTAAGGCCTTTATCTGACAGAAATGGCCATACCAGAAATAGTGTGTGACACGGAGTGTTGTCATAATGGAGGATGATTTATGGCACATTTTAAAACACACTTTCTCTCAACAGTAGCTCACACCTGATTGACTGCACAGAAACAAGTTGAAACTTGTCACACACTGTTACAAAGGTTTGACAGGCCTCTTCCCGTTTTGAAGATCCCTGCCTTTCTGTTGGATGACACTCGGCAGCAGCATTCACCGTATTTTGTGATCACAACGGAAAGGCTCCGTGTCACACATCGCTTCTGGTATGTCAATTTCCATCAAATAAAAACAGGAAACAGTGTGTCCTCATCCAGCTTATTCATCAGTTTTGGCACTGTGTGACTTCTGGCTCTTCCCCAAAGTCAAAATGACCATGAAAGGTAAACGTGTTGAATTGATTCAGGACATTGAGGCAGCCACGACAGTGCAACTAAAGACATTCACGAGAGATGACTTCCAGAACTGCTTCAGAAAGTGGCAAGAGCGATGGGATAAGTGTATTCGAAGGGATCGGGAGCATTTTGAGAGGGATTAATGGCAATGTGTCTTTTACGGTAATAAAATTTTAAATTTAAACATTCACTGTATTTTTTGATCATACCTCATACAATACAGTATTATTAACTAAAGTCACCGCGTTGTGCATTATATCACAATGACTTACTTGTTTTATAAGTGGAAATTTGTGCCTTTTGACCACCTTCATTCATTTTGCACCCCCTCCCCATCCCTTGCCTCTGTCATCTACCAATCTATTGTCTGTATGTATGAGTTATTTATTATTATTATTATTATTATTATTATTATTATATTCCACATGTAAGTGGGAATATATGGTATTTGTCTTTTTCTGTCTGAATTTTTTTACTTAGCATATGCCCCCAAAGTTCATTTATGTTGTTGCAATTGGCAATATGTCCTTCTTTTTTATGGCTCAGTAGTATTCCATTGTGTATGTATGTGTACATTTTCTTGTATGCATCCATTGATGGACATTTGAGTTGCTTCCATGTATTGGCTATTTACAAGCAATCCTGCAATGAACATGGGGTACATAAATCTGTTCAAGTTAAAGTTTTCATTTCCTTCAGATAAATACCCAGAAGTGGAATGGCTGGATCATATGATAGTTCTATTTTTATTTGTTTACGTTGAAATATTTATTTTAAAAAATTTTTTGGGGTGGGGGTGGGAGATGAGGGTAAGGGTGATCAAATATATGGTGATGGAAGGAGAACTGACTCTGGGTGGTGAACACACAATGGGATTTATAGATGATGTAATACAGAATTGTACACCTGAAATCTATGTAATTTTACTAACAATTGTCACCGCAATAAATTTAAAAAAAAAATTAAAAAAAAAATTGTTTTGAGTAACTTCCATAGTGGCTGCACCAATTTACATTATCACCATCAGTGCACAAGTATTCCCTTTTTTCCCCACATCCTTGACAACACTTATCTCATCTTTTTGATAATAAGCATTTTAACAGGTGTTAAGTAATATCTCATTGTGGTTTTGATTTGCATTTCCCTGATGATTAGGGATGTTGAGCACATTTTCACGTATCTGTTAGCCATCTGTATGTCTTCTTTGGAAAAAAAATGTCTGTTCAGATCTTCTGCCCATTTTTAATTGGATTTTTTTTTCTGTTGAGTTGGATGAGTTCTTTATATATTTTGGATATTAACCCCTTATCAGATACATGATTTGCAGATATTATATCCCATTTGGTAGGCTGCCTTTTCATTTTGTTGATGGTTTCCTTTCTAGTTTGGTATAGTCCCACTTGTTTATTTTTGCTTTTGTTGCCTTTGCTGTTGTCATATTCACAAAATCCTTGCCAAGACCAATATTAAGGACCTTACTGTCTATGTTTCTTTCTAGGAGTTTTATGGTTTCAGGTTTTCTGTTCAAGTCTTTACTCCATTTTGAGTTGATTTTTGTGTATGGTGTAAGGTAGTCATTCAGTTTCATTCTTTTCTATGTGGCTGCCCAGTTTTCCCACTGTATATCCTTGATTCCTTTGTTGTAAATTAATTGACCATGTATGCATGGGTTTATTTCTGTGCTCTCTATTCTGTTCCATTGATTATGTGTCCATTTTTATTTCAGTACCATATTTTTTTGATTACTATAGCTTTGTAATATACTTTGAAATCAGGAAGTTTGATGCTTCCAAGCTTTGTTCTTCTTTCTCAAGATTGTTTTGGCTATTTGCGGTCTTCTGGTTCCATACAAATTTTAGGGTCCTTTCTTTTATTTCTTTGAAAAATGCTATTGGAATTTTGATAGGGATTGTATTGAATCTGTAGACTGCTCTGGGTAATATGAACATTTTAACAATACTAATTTTTCCAATCCATGGGCACAATATCTTTTCATATATTTGTGTGTTCTTCAATTTTACCTTTTTATTTTCTTGATAGTCTTTTTGAAGAGAAGTTAAAAATTTTTGATAAGGTCTAATTTATCAATATTTTGTTTTATGGATTATGCTTTTTGTGTATTGTCTAAACAATTTTTGCCCACTCTAGGGTCATGAGGATTTTCTGCTACGTTTTCTTCTAGAACTGTCATAGTTTTCACTTTGAGGTTTAAGTCTATGACCTACTTTAGGTTAATTTTTGTGTATGGTACAAGGTAAGGTTGACATTCATTTTATTCCACATGGATACCCTGGCACCTTTGTTAAAAATCAGTTGATTATATATATAGGGTCCATTTCTGGATTCTCTTTTCTGTTGATTTATTATATAGCGATCCTTATGCAAATACCACACTATCTTAATTACTGTAGCTCTATAGTAAGTCTTGAAATCAGGTTGTGTAAGGCCTCCAACTTGTTCTTCTCTTTCAAAATTTCTCTGGCTAGCCTAGGGTCTTAGTATTTCCATATAAAATTTAAAATCAGCTTACCAGTTTCTGTAAAGTTTGTTGGAATTTTTATTGTGATTACATTGAATCTATAGATTAATTTGGGTAGAACTGATAACAATATTGAGTCTTTCAATCTATGAATATTGTGTATTTCTCCATTTATTTCAATCTTATTTAATTTCTCTCAGCATGTTTTATAATTTTTCTTATACAAGCTTGCACATATTTTGTTGAATTTATCTTTAAGTATTTAATATTTTTGGGTAACATTGTAAATAATACTGTTCTAAAAATTTTAATTCCCTATTGTCTATTGCTAGTACTGTGTTTCCCCGAAAATAAGATCTAGTTGGATCATCAGCTCTAATGTGTCTTTTGGAGCAAAAATTAATATAAGTTCTGGTCTTATTTTAGTATAAGATTGGGTCTTTATAATAATACCAAATCATATCATATCATATCATATCATCATATCATATCATATCATCATATCATATCATATCATATCATATCATATCATATCATATCGGGTGTTATATTAATTTTTACTCCAAAAGACGCATTAGAGCTGATGGTCCAGCTAGGTCTCATTTTCGGGGAAACACGGTATAAGAAATACAGTTGATTTCTTATATTTCTTCTATTCTATGACTTTCCTAAATTCACTATTGCTTCTGCTAGGTTTGTGTTTGTATATTCCTTAGGCTTTTTCTTATTGCATTATCCAGAATCTCCAGTACATTGTTGAAGAGAAGTGGTGGTAATGTATATCTCACCTTAGGGAGAAAGCAGGCAATCATTCATCTTAATTTAAGTATAATGTTAGCTGTAACTTTTCTTAGAGAAGATGATCTATATTATGTTGAGAAAGTGCTTTTCCAGTCCTAGTTTTATGAGGGTTTCTCAAAGATAATGAATGGCTCTTGAATGTTATCAAGTGCTATTTTTACATCTATTTGATAGATCACATGGTTTTCTTTTTAAATCTAATGTAGATTATTTTGACTCATTTTCAAATCTTGAACCAATCATGTAGGTAATATTCCAGGTATGCAAGATTTTTTTAACATTTGAATATAAATCCCTCTTGGTCATGGTGTATCATCAGACTTCTCAAATTGTCCCCATAGCTGTTGGATTTGATTTGCTAAAATTTTATTTAGGATTTTTTTCATCTTTGTTTATGAGAGATTACTGGTTTATAGTTTTCTTGTAATGTTTTTGTCTGTTTCCAGTATCAGTGTAATGCTGGACTTAACACAAAGGAGTTTGAAAATGTTTTCTCCTCATATATTTTCTGAAAATGTTTGTATAGTATTGATATTTCTTCTTTAAACATTTGATACAATTAACTAATGAAGCTGTTTGGGCCTGGAGCTTTCTTGGGAAAGTTTTTAGGTTACATTTTCAATTGTTTTAATAGATATAGGGCTCTTCAGTTTTTCTATTTCTTCTTGAATCAGTTTTGGTTATCATGTCTCTCCAGGAATTTGCTCATTTCCTTTTAGATGTTCAATTTATTGTCATAAAATGTTCATCTTATTTCCTTATTATTTAATGTATTATAGTAATTGTACCCTTTGCTATTCCTGATATAGGTAATTTTGCTTCTCTCATTTTATCTTTATGTCGCTAGCATTTTATCATTTTTATTGATTTTTTTCAAGGAACAACTTTTGGCTTAATTGATTTTATCTTTTTAAATTTTATTGATGTTTGTTCTTATTTTTTTATTCCTTCCTTCTGTTTACTTTGAGTTTACTTTGCTCTTATTCTTCATTTATTGATTTTGAACTCAACTTCTTTTTTTTTTTGCCCCTTCTTCTGCCCCTCTTCCCTCCCCACCCCTCCGCCACTCCTGTTCAAACCGTTGTTTTTCAGTCTAGTTGTGTAGGACACAGCTCCCTGGCCCATGCTGGTATTATGAGCCTTGCGCTCCCCCATGGCAGCTCTTGCCGGCCGCTCACACTGGCCACTGGCCGCTCCTGGCAGCACACGGTAGCCCATGGCAGCTCATTCTGACCTCTGGCTGCTCACAGCAGCCCAACTCCAGGGAGAGCCATTGTTCACAATGCTGTAGAGGGCACAGCTCACTGAGCCATGTGGGAATCGAACCAGCGACCTTGGTTTTAGGAGCATGGTGCTCCAACCACCTGCACCACCGGGCTGGCCTGCACTCAACTTCTTTACTAAAGCATTTGAAGATATACATTTCCCTGCAAGCACTGCTTTAGCTGCATTCTACAAATTTAGTTATGTTGTATTTGCGTTTTCAATCAGTTTAAAATATTTTCTATTATCCCTTGTCCAATGGATAGTGCTTTAATTTACATATTTCAGGATTTCTGTGGTAGCTCTTTGTTATTGATGTCTCATTTAATATTTTTAAATAAATGTTTGTAATTTTTCAATTACAGTTGACATACAATGTTACATTAGTTTCAGGTGTACAACATAGTAATTAGACATTTATATAACTTATAAGATGATCATTCCAATAAATCTACTATCTATCTGACATCATATATAGTTATTACAATATTGTTGACTGTTATTCCTTGTGCAGTACTTTACATCCCCATGACTATGTTGTAACTACCAGTTTGTACTTCTTAATCCCTTCCGTTTTTTCACCGATCCCCCCAACACCTCTCCCATCTGGCAACCATAAAAATGTTCTTTGTAAATATGAGTTTGTTTATCTTGTTCTTTAGATTTCACATCTAAGTGAAATCATATGGCATGTGTCTTTCTCTCTCTGACTCCAGTCATCACAATACCCTCTAGGTCCATCCATGTTGTTGCAGACTGCAAGATTTTTTTTTTCTGACCGAGTAACATTCCATTGTGTGTGTGTGTGTGTGTGTGTGTGTGTGTGTGTGTGTGTATACATATACATACATACATATATATATGTGTGTGTGTGTGTGTGTGTGTGTGTGTGTGTGTGTGTATGTATATATGTATCTGTATGTATATACCATCTCTTCCGTATCCATTCATCCATTGATGGACATCCACTTTTCCTCCATATCTTGGCTATTATAAATGATGCTTCAATGAATATATGGATGCACATGTCCCTTTGAAGTAGTGTTTTGGGTTTCTTTGGATAAACAACCAGAAATAGGATTACTGGGTCCTTCTTTGTCTCTTATTATAACCTCTGTTTTAAAGTCTATTTTGTTTGGTATAAGAATTGCTACCCCAGCTTTTTTTTTTTTTTCATTTCTATTTTCATGGAATATCTTTTTCCATCCCTTTACTTTCAGCATGCATGTTGCTTTTGATCTGAGGTTGAGTCTCTTGTAGGTAGCATATGTCAGGGTATTGTTTTCTTATCCATTCAGCTACCCTGTGTCTTTTGATTGCAGCATTTAATCCATCTATATTTAAAGTAATGGTTGATTGATATGTAGCTATTGCCATTTTATTATGTTTTTGGTTTGTTTTCTCGTCTTCTTAAAGAAGTCCCTTTAACATTTCTTGAAATATGGGTTTGGTGATGATGAACTCCTTTAGCTTTTTCTTGTCTGGGAAGCTCTTTATCTGTCCTTCGATTCTAAATGATAGCTTTGCTGGATAGAGTAATTTTGTTTATAGGGCCTTGCTTTTTGTTACTTTCAATATTTTATGCCATTTCCTTCTGGCCTGTAAAGTTTCTGTTGAGAAATCAGCTGACATTCTCATGGGAGCTCCCTTGTAGGTAACTAACTGCTTTTCTCTTGTTGCTTATAAGATTCTCTCTTTTTCTTTAACCTTTGGCTTTTTAATTATGGTGTGTCTTGGTGTGGGCCTCTTTGGATTCATCTTGTTTGGGACTCTCTGCTCTTCCTGGGCTTGTATGTCTATTTCCTTCACCAGTTTAGTGAAGTTTTCTGTCATTATTTCTTCAAATAAGTTTTCAATTCCTTGTTCTCTCTCTTCTTCTGGTACCCCTATGATATGAATGTTGGTACATTTGATGTTGTCCCAGAGGGCCCTTAAACTATTCTCATTTGTTTGGATTCATTTTTCTTTTTGCTGTTTGGATTGGGTGTTTTTTGCTACCTTATCTTCTAAATCACTGATTTGATCCTCTGCTTCATCTAATCTACTCTAGATTTATGCTAATGCATTTTTATTTCCGTTATTGTATTTTTCATACCTACCCGGTTATTTTTTATGTTTTCCATCTCCAGTTTTATGTTTCCTATCTCTCTGTTGAAGTTCTCCCTGAGATCATTGAGCATACTTGTAACCAGTGTTTTGAACTCTGCATCTGGTAGTTTGCTTGTCTCCATTTTTGAAATTTCTTTTTCTGGAGCTTTGTTCTGTTCTTTAATTTAGGACATATTTATTTTCCTCCTTGTTTTGGCTGCCTCCCTGTGTTTGTTTCTATGGGCTGCTATGTCTCCTAGTCTTAATAGAGTGGCCTTATGTAGTAGGTGTCCTGTGGGGTCCAGTGGTGCATTCTCCCTGGTCACCTGAGCTGGGTGCTCCAGGTGTGTCCCTTGTGTAGGTTGTGTGCGCCCTCCTGTTGTAGCTAAGCCTTGGTTGCTGTTTGCTCCTCAGTGGGAGGGATTGATCCTCAGGCTGACTGGTTGTGAGGACTGGCTCTGACTACAGTGGAGGAGTTGTGATGCAGGGGCTGACCACACAGAGCAGGATTCACTTTAGCAGGGCTCTGGTTCCTGGTCAGTCTGCCTTTTGGGTGTGACCTCTTTGGAGGCAGTCGAGTGGTGCTGTGGCTTAGTCCCAAGTGGGCCACTGGATGTGCTTACCTCAGGGCCCCCTGGGAGAGGCACTGCTGCAGGCCACGTTCAGCTGTAGCCTGTGACCTGCCAGCGAATACCTGGAATGAGTCACAAAGCAATCTGCAGATGGCTGCCATCCACACTGGACTTAGAAATTCCTGAGAGAAGCTGAGCTTTAAACCAAGACTAGCTGCAGCTAGTAACAGGCTTGGGGTTGCTTAACAAGAAGTATGGGGGATGCCGAGGTCAGATCCTGCTTGTTTGGGGTTTGTGAACCTTTGAGAGATTTTTAGGAATGTCTGAAGCATAAATCAAGACAGGCCACTTGTATAAATCCAGTAGAAGCTGTTGGGTGGGCCCACAAGTTGGGTGGGGTAGGGCCTCAGGGAATCACCAGGGCCCTGCGTACAGTGTCAGCCCAGTTGACAGAGACTCAGATATGGTGGTCGCCTAAGTCTGCACACTGGTAGCAGGGACGGCTCAACAAAGGAACAGTACTCTCTGGTAGCACTTCTGTCTGGAAGAAAGCTGCCCCCCCCCAGCCCTCGACTGAAACCAGACAATTCAGTTCCTTCTTGTATGTTCCTGGTGTGTTTTGAGCTGCTGCCCCAGTGCTGGAGCTAAGAGTGAGTCTATTATCGAGTAAGTTCCTGCATGGGCTCTTTAAGAGGAATGCCTGGGACTCTAGCAGCCTTCCCTCTCACTCAGCCACAACATCCTCTGGTTTTCATAGCTAGAAGTTGTGGGGACTTCTCTTCCTGGCATTGGAACCCTGAGCTGGGGAGCTGGGTGTGGTGCTGGGACTCCTTGCTCCTCATAAGGGAGCCCTGCAGCTGAGATAGGATCTCTCTTGATTTTTAACTGCCACATGTGAGTGTTGGGCCAGCTTGTTCCCCATTTATGCCCCCTTTACCAGTCATGACATGGCTTCTTCTATATATACTTAATTGTAGGACTTTTGTTCAGTTAGCCTTCAGGTGATTCTCAATGATGATTCTGTAGTTTAGTTGTAATTTTGATGTGGTCATGAGAGGAGGCAAGCACAATATTTATCTACTCTGCCATCTTGACCACTCCTCAGTTAATATTTTTTAACAAATTTATTTTTAATTATGGTAAAATATCCATAACATAAAATTTATCATTTTAGCCATTTAAAAATGTATAGTTCAGTGATATTAAGTATATTTGCATTGTTATGGAACTGTCACCACCATCCAGCTCCAGAACTATTTTCATCTTGCAAAAACGAAACTCTGTATCCATTAAACAGTAACTCCCCATTTCAGAATGTGTATTCTGCTGTTAAGTGTGTGTTTGTGTGTGTGTGTGTGTGTGTGTGTAAACAGATAGCACTTGAGGATAGTTATAATAGCTTTTTAAATTTCTTTGATTTCCTTGTTTGGTAATTTCATGTTCTCTGTAATTTTTCGGTATTTTTGTGATTAATTTTTCTTGTGGTTATGTTTCACATTCTTACTTTTTCATGATTCTGGCTTTTTTTGATTAGATTGTGGACATTGTTAATGTTTTCCTGTTGTGTGTTTGGATTTTTTTGTCTTCATTTAAAAACGATTTGGCTGTATTCTAGCAGGCTGTTAGTTATTTACAGATCTGTGTAGTTCCCTCCTCTTTGGGAGTCTGCCTTGCCACCTTTAACTGCCTCAGTTTTCCTGAACTCTGACCTCTGGCTCTCCTAGTTAGCAAGACCTCTCTGTGCTCTATATTGGATTTCTCTGTGTGCTCTATGGCCCAGAATATTCTTAAGAGGCTGATGGTCTAAAAAGGCAGAAAGTAAAGCAATCATAGGGCTCACCTCATTTGTTTCCCTTCTCTCAGACATTATAGTTTTGTGCTGCTTGTGGTCCAACATCTAAAGACAGTTGTTTCATATATTTTGTTCAGTTTTCTAGTTATTGTAAGAGGGTATAACTGTGGTCTTTGTTACTTCATTATGACTGGAAGTGGAAAGTTACCACTCGTTTTAATGTAGTTCATAACAGTTTTGAGAATGTGATAAACAGCATGTAAGTCTATCAAAGATTCATTCTGATTAAAAGTCTGAAGATATATTGGTCTTTTGTTGTTGCTTTTTAACTAGTGTCACCTTGTTTTATGGTAATGGTAGCTGGAGTGGAATGATTCAGCATGATATATAGAATGAAGAGAGGATCTGGAAAGATTCAACCTCATTTTGCCCCTGACTTGTGTGTGACTTTTGACATATTCAAACTATTCAAATCTCCATTTCTTCCTCTGTAAAGTGAAGGATGCATTTTAGACTGACCTAAGATCTGAAGTTTATTCAGTTAAAAAAATTGTGTAATTTTATAGTACATGTATGAGTGTCACTTCAGGTTGAATTCCAAGCTCTGAAACCAGTTGAGCATTATTTTAAAATGAATAATCTGAGTTCTGTCTCTGGCAAAGTTTGTTCCCTATTTGATGTAGTTAAATAATAAATCAAGGATAGAAATAGTATTAGAGTATTGGATATTTTTAGTACAAAGGACACTTATTCATAAATACTGCACATCCTAACAATGTTTTATGCAAATAGATGGTAAAGTGCTATTATGATGTCAGTGGGTTTGCATAGGATCTCATTTAGAAACAATTTCATGCAGAGAGTCATAACTGAATTTATGGATATTAAATTCTTAATCTCTATTAAAAATTCTCACCCAAGTCCTTTAAAATATTAAGTATTTTGATTATGTAAAACATTCACATAGTTCTAAGTATAAAAGGTACTAGATGTAATTTATAGAAATATAAATCTATCTTCTATCACTCCACACCAACCATTAGCAATCTAGTTTTTTTCTCTAAAACCCCTTCCCAGAAGCACCACTCATTACCAGTTTATTGTTTGAACTACCACAGATAAACTATGCATATCTGTGTGTATTAAAATTACATATACATACACATACATACTGAATAGCATACATTGTTCTGTCCCATGTTTTTTCTTTGTATATTTAAAATTTTTTCCCATATCTCTTTATGGAGAACTACCTTAGTCTGTCAGCTCCTTGATATGGAACAAATGGATGTACCATAATTTAACAGCCCTCCATTAATGGATTATTTTCCAAGTTTTTGCTGTTATATTCAGTGCTACAATGAGTATTTATTTGTAATTTTTATGTTTACCTTAGATTATTATTTGTCTTTTAACATAGTTTATGCTGCCCTTTTTTTTTTTTTTTTTTTTTTTTTTAACCAGGCATAAAATTTCAATTTTTGTGTATTTTGACCTATCAATCTTTTGTGTTTCTGGGTTTTTCAACCATTCTTTGAAAGGCCTTCTCTACTCTTAACATTTTTTAAATGCTCATTTTTATGTTTAAATTTATGATGAATCTGCAATTTGTTTTGGTATGAGAGGATCCAACTCTTTTTTTTGCAAGGTGGTTTCCCATCCATCTTTTCCCCACTGATAAATAATTTTTCTTTATCATGTCCTACACTTTCATGTATATTTGGGTTGTCTCTGGATTTTCTGTTCTTTTTCATTGATGTGTCTATCTTTTGTTACATCATAACCATGCTGGTAATTTTTGTAGCATTATAATATAAAATATATGACTATAGTGTAATATCTGAGTTGGGCTAGTACCCCTCATTACTTATTTTTTAAAGTATCTTCCCAGTTTTACTTTCTTGTTTGTTTTTTGTTCACTTTAGAATCAGATTGCTTAATTAATAAATTCTGTTGGTATTTTTTGGGGATTGCATTACTTTTATAAAACAAAATTATAGATCAAAGAATTGACACCTTTATGGCACTGAGTCTTTGTATCCAAGGTATGACAGACAATTACATTTATTCGGTGCTTCTCAGTAGTTTTAAAAAACTATATCATGTAGATCTTGGACTTTTCTTGATAACTTGATTCTTAAGTCGTTCATCTTTTTTGTTGTTGTTTTTCCTATAAATGGAATAATTTTCTCCTTTATATCTTCTAAAATAGTTGTTGCTTATATATTTAAAGTTCACTTATTTTTTATGTTAATTTTTTGTGTTTCCAGGAATTCAACCATATTATTTGCAAATATAACTTTACTTCCTTCTTTGTAATTATTAAACTTTTATTCGCTCATCTAATTGCATAAAGTGTTACTGTTAGAACAATGCTAAGTAATCATTAATAGGGTATGTTTTTGGCTTTTTCCTGATTTTGGTGGGAATACTTCTAGCGTGTCTTCATTAAGAAGCATGATGCTGGTTTTTAGGGTGAGATCTATATAAATACATTTATATCTATTTTATTATGTTAAGAAAGTAGCTTCCTTTTAATTTATTGAGATTTTTAAAAATTCAAGCTTCTATTCTTTTGTGTTGATTACATATTATTGATATTTTTATTTATGTGTCTCCTTGCTTATTTATGTATTCCAGTTTAATCTCAGTGGATACTTTAGATGTGTTTTTGAACTATTCTCTTTAAAGTGGTTTGTTTGAAAATGGAATAGAAAATCAAAGCATAAAGGGTATTGCAGAGAGTGGAAAGTGAATAAAATTTGTTTCCATTGGAAACAGATGGATAGATTTGCAAAATCACTAATATAGTGTGAATCAAAATGTTTCTGTGTCGTGTTAAATATTACAGAATTGATGATATATGAGCTTTAAATATTTTATTTCAGTTCCTACATTGACTTTTTTAGCTAACTTGTTTGCAATTTTTAATATGCTGCTGTAGGGGTTACAACATGCATCCTTAATGATCCACTGAGAGGTAATATGGTACCGGTTCATGTAAAAGTTAAGAACCTTGCAACCATATAGTTGTTTTCACCCCCATCCCTATCCTTTGTCATATTGCTGTCCTGTCTATTACACCACATATAATAAACCCCACAACATAGTGTTATAATATTTGCTTTAAATAGTTGTATGCCCTCTAAGAAATTAAGAGAAGAAAATATGTGTGTGTTTTTTTTATATTAACTCACAAATTTATTATTTCCTGTGCTCTTTATTCTTTCCCAAAGATGGGAGATTTCATCCGATATCAGTTTCCTTCAGCTTGAAAAACTTCATTTAGAATTTTAGGTAACGCTTGTGGATGATAAATTATCTCAATTTTTATTTTTCTGAAAATAACTTCATTTTGTCTTAATTTTTGAAGAATGTTTTCATTGGGCATAGGATTCCAGATGGACAGTTTTTTTTCAACATTTAAAGATAATTGCATTTTTTCTGGCTTCATTATTGCTTATGGGAAGTCTTTCCTATTTCAAGTTTCAATATCCCATTCTTTCACAATCAATATTCTAAATTTCAGATGAGAAACTTGGTGAGACTATGAATTCAACTATTGTTGTAATTCAGAAAGCCACATAATTTTTGTGTTTCATTTGTAGCAGGGTCTGCTCTGTGTCTACAAAAAATAAAAGATTCTTTTAGGGCTGTCATGGGAGGCCTCTGTCTCAGACCACAACTTGAGCTGAGTCAGTAGACTTGAGTTTGTCATTTCTCTGTTAGCACTGAGGTAAGTGCACTCAGAAGAATTCACCCCACATAACAGTGCCTATAGTTGTCATTGTCATAACTGTAAAGTGCATCAGACACTTGAGCCCCCTAGGCACATGATTCAGTTGGCACTTTATTATAAGTAACTACAGGTGATATTTTGATTAACTGTGATGGCACCACTGTCCATTGGTTATTAGTATCCCATTTCTCATTGGCAAGGAGCTCATACTTCCCTGAAACCCAAGGAGCCAAACAAACCAACCCCAGAATCCCATCTTTAGGAGTCTATTTCCGGGACCACACCCTGTAATAATTCTGTATCAGTCTGGGTCCATTCAGGAGACAGTGATTTAAACAGGGGAAGTTTAATATAAAGAATTATTAAGTGATGATAAAAGTGTATCTGTAATTCAAACTGTCTGGAGTAGCCTAAAGTCTAGGGAGAGTACCCAAGAAAGGACAAACTTGGAAGGGTGAAGACCTTGTTAGGGAAGGTGTAGTTTGTAGCCCATTGGATGGCAGATAAGTTTCTAGTTTGCCTGGAACAGGACTGTTCTGCAATTTCTAGGCAAGCATGAAGCAACTCTTGGACACAGGCAAGCCTCACAGTGTCACCTCACTCTGGTGGCAGTCACATGGGAATGCAGAGGAAGTGGACTACCACTGCATGCAGGAGGCCTGGAATCCACGTGGTTCACATTGGGAAAGATGTGGCATTGGGAGCATTGTAGGAAACATCCAGGGAAAGGAGCAAGCAGGAGTGAAGCACCAGTGTGGGCAGGAGGCCTGGAGTATGCAGTATCCGTGTTGAGAGGGCTGCAGACAGGTCGTTACCAGGCCAGGCTGGGGGCTGTGAATTTAAGGGGCTACACATTCTTAGCACTTAGCTGGAGCAGAGTGCCACCAGATGTCCTCAGACCAACACCACTGATCCCCTGTGCACTGAAGCAGCCAGGAAAAATCAGAACTCCTTCTTCCTGCAGTGGTCCTCTAGTGCCCTCTACTGAGAAAGCTCAATATCATGTTGACTGTTAAGGAGAATTCCATCCATTATTGCAGAGCAGGTATTGAAGGGTGAATTTAGAGCTGAAAGACAATTAAGTCATAACATACAAATTGATCTTCTAACTCCTCAGGCCAGCAAGACTGTAGCTTTATGTTTGAGTTCCAGTTGCCCTGCACTGTGTGGACCGGGAGTGTTCTCAGACAAAAAGCCATATACATACAATTCTTGCCAACTGCTATTCTCTTCTTTCAAGGACTGACTCCTTTCCATCTTCTGTCTGATTTTGGTTGTTAATTTCCTTTAAATAATTGTTTTTTTTTATACTTTATTCATCGTTTGTAACATTTATTTTGGGATGGTCCATATAAGCTACTCTGCCATTACTGGAAGTAGAACCTGCGTTTTTATTATGGAAAGAAAATTTTAAAGCTGTGAAAAATATTTGTTAGAATAATTGTATCTAACATATATTGAACATTGACCAAGTATCAGATAAGGTATTTTATTTCAACCTTAATACTAGGCAGTTACTATTTCTATCAGTGATCAGTGTTTCAGATTGAGGATATTGAAACTCAGAGAGGTCCTTATTTTACAAAAATCATATGGCAGAGATAGTATTTGAATACAGATGTGTCCCACTCCACAGCACATGTCCCTTACTTTCAGATATAAGAATAAGCACAACTTTGTTCAGTGTTAGTATAGAGATTAAGAAAATGTTCTGTAGTTAGTGTTTTGACTTGTGCATTAGAATTCCAGTCTCTTAAGTGCAGAAATGGTATGCCATCTCATTTTTGTGATGAATTCTTATGTTACATGGAGCACGGTAGATTCTCAGTAGGTGTTTGCTGAATTGGATTTAGTTCAGTCTAAAAAGCCACACAAATATTTGTACAATATTATCAAGTTATTAAATAAAAATACTTTTAGGGTTTTAATAGGTCAGTTAATTCTTCTTAAATATGTATTTTTGTTGGTTTTCAGATTTAATTTTATGTTCCCATGAAGCTTTAGTTAATATTCAGGACACAAGAATGAATTCTTTGTTATGTTTATGGCACCTGCACAGACTTACTTTGTAGTATTTATGTACTCTTTGTTGGAAACCTTATGGAATTTAAATAATCTGACTATTTAAACAAAATTCTTTATAAAAGAAAAAAATGTATTCTATTGTGTTTAAATATTCTCCCCTTCCCTAGAGTGATCGTATTTTTAATCATCCATTTCTAAAAGATGTGAATGTGTTTGTGTCTGAAAGATTTATACTAAAGAATAACTAATAAAAACAAAACTTTTTAAATAACAGCAAATTTTAGTTGTAGATCATTTAAAAGCTACATTAAGTATAAGGAACTATTACAGGTAATTTAACCCCCTAGCAATAAGCTCAGTAAACATTTTTTCATCTGCTATGTCCTAAACACTTACAAATGGCTATAAAATATTTTCAAAAATATGAGTTGGAATAATTAAGTGCTATTTGATTATGTGTAGATATTATAATTTTATTATGGTTTGTTTATTTAACTACTTTTCTATTGGGGGACATGGAGATTGCTTCCAGTTTTTCAGCCTTAAAATAATACATGAATCTTAGCCTATGATTATTCCTTAGTATAAATTCCCAGAATTAGAATTACATGGTTAAAGAGTGTTACAGTTTTTTTTTGCCAACAAGATGTAATTCCAAATTGCCCTCCCAAAAGGATATATTAATTTATATTTTCATAAGCAGCTTGTGAAAGTGCTTATTTTACCATATCTTTGCCAATGCTGGAAGTTATAATTTTTTAAAAAGTTCCTGTTTTTGTGAGGTAAAGAATGCTTTCTTTGTCAATTTGTAGTTCTTTGATTTCTAGTGAGGGTAACATTTTGCATATATTTACTGGCTACTGTTAATTTTTTTAGAGTAGATTACTCATGTTCATTCATCACTTTTTAAAATTTCAAACACTCTATTAAAAATAGTTTTTAATGTGCCTATTGGCCATCTGTATGTCCTCTTTGGAGAAATGTCTGTTCAGGTCACCTGCCCATTTTGGATTGTTTGTTTTTTTGGTTTTGAGTTGTATGAGTTTTTTAAAATAAATTATGGATATTAATCCCCTATTAGGGGTATCACTGGCAAATGTCTTCTCCCATTCAGTAGGATGTCATTTTGTTTTATTGATGGTTTACTTTGCTGTGAAAAAACTTTTTAGTTTGATGTAGTCCCATTTGTTTATTTTTTTGTGTTTCCCTTCACCAAAGAGATATATCAATAAAAATATTACTAAGAGTAATGTCTGAGAGTTTACTTCCTATATTTTCTTCTAGGAGTTTTATGGTTTTGGGTCTTACATTTAAGTCTTTAATTGATTTCGAACTTATTCTTGTATATGGTGTAAGAAGGTGGTCTAGTTTCATTTTATACCATATGACCTCACTTATATGTGGAATCTAAAGAACAGAATAAATGAAAAAACAAAACAGAAATAGACTCATAGATAAAGAGAACAAACTGGTGGTTGCTAGATGGGAGGGGGGTTGGGAGGAGTGGTGAGAAAGGTGAAGGGATTAGGAAGTACAAATTGGTAGTTACACAATAGTCATGGGGATGTGAAATACAGTGTAGGGAATATAGTTAATAGTGTTATAAAAACTATATGGTATCAGATGGGTACTAGACTGCCCAGGGACGTCACTTCATAAATTACATAAATGCCTAACCACTGCACTGTACACCTGAAACTAATATAAAATAATACTGAATGTCAACTCTAATTAAAAAATATTTATATGTAGACGTGGGATGTAAAGTACAGCATAGGGAATATGGTGAATGGTATTGTAATAACTATGTACGGTGTCAGATAGCTAGTAGACTTGTTGGGGTTATCCCTTTGTGAGGGGTGTAAATGTCTAACAAGTATGTTGTTTTATATACCTCAAACTGTTAATACAAAATGGAAAAAATAGTTTTAATAAGGGTGAATTTCGATACAATTGTGAATTATTCCGAATCTGCTTTTTCATAGTCTTCCTCATCCAGGTTTTTCTAGTAGGTACTATCTTGCCTTCATGTAGATTTTAAGAAGATAGAGGAAAAGTGGGAAAATGTGAGGTAATTAATATAAAGCTTTTGGTGTACCATGCTTGGCAATTATTAAGCACCTCATAAAAATCATTAGTATTATCATTGCTATTATTGTTATTACTATTAAAACATACTGTTTTCTACTGGATTTCTTTATGTTAGGTCCCTACTTTTTAAGATTTTAGCTATTTGGGTTCTGGAGTCAGGCAGATTAACTTCATTTCACTGCTTTACTCCTTAGAGGTGTGACTGAACACATCACCTTGTCTCTGAGAGCCTCAGTTTTAACCTCTCTATAATGGAAATAATAACATTTATCTCAAGGTTTCTTTTGAGAGTTAAATGTGAAAATGAATGTAATGTTTCACTCAGTGCGGTCACATAGTTAAGGATCAATCAATGCTTGTATTTGAAAAGATAATCTTGATTTATTAACAGGTCAAATCTCACCAATTGTATGTTTTTTTACTAAAAGGATCTTTCTGAAAATCATGCTTCCATCAAAGAAGTAACTTCAGTAGAGGGTATTTCAGACAGTGTGGCATGTGGTAGGGGAAAGCTTTTTGAGTAAGGCGCACCTTTTGGTGGGAAGGAGGTAGCCTAAGGAAGTAATTAAATTTTTGAAATGGCAGAAGAGAATTTTGCCTAATACAGAGAAAAATTTTGTGTGATAAGTCAACTATTCTTAAGCTCAAAGCTCTTCCCTTTATAGCTGCCACTGTTGTGGTACATTTTGAATGGTGAAACCATGTGCCCAACAATGACTGCTTAGATTGATAGGAGAGAATAAAAAAACTATTAAATAATGGCATCATTAATTTTTTATTTTCCTAAAGCAGATCCTTTAGGGAAGTGACTTACTAATGAAGCTAGGAAGGCTGATTTATCTTAATCTCGGTTTTGATATAATAGGTTATGATTAGTCTCCATAGTTCCCTGCCACATAGTATTGCAGGCTTAAAAGTTTTTATTGATAATGGTTTCCAAAAGGCATAGGGAAACTGCTGTATAAATAATGTTTGGCTAGTTAATTTTCCTTCTCCTGAGACTCAACAGACTTAAGCCTTTGGTAAATTATAAGGAACTGAAACAAATGAAAAACGGTGGGGCGAGAACATCATTATCTCATTCCTTGTTAAATAATTATTAATATGGTCTTCTGTGCAATTTGTATTTTGCGGCTTTCAATTAAAGGCAACTTCTCCAATTCTTTGTAATTTTGTTTGGCTTAGAAACGTACACTTTTATTTTATCTTGTTCCTTAGATTTATAATTTGCTGTCTTTATCACCCAGCATTTTTAAGTCTCTACTTTTCTGATGAGAAAATAATAAAACATTTAAAAATCATTCTTCTTTTCCCCTCACTTTACCTATTTTGTTACTTAACATAGGATAATGTGCTTAGTGCTTTTTAAATTTTTCTATAAAAGTATCCCTAAAGACAGAGTTTATTACTGCTTCTTGGGAAGTTTGGCCAGAGCTGGCAGCTGAGACTGGGTGAATTCCTTTTTAAAATGTGATTTATGTGAATTTTGCATTTTACTTACTCCATAACATATTGGTATTTGTTTTAATAACAGATGATTCAGGTTACTTTCCAGTGAGCAAAAAGATGCACCATGTTTTTTCTGTGGTTTGGGTTTCTTCTCCATCACTGCCTCTTTGCCAAGAGTTTTCCATATCAGTTTGGGAAGTACTGCCTGATAGAGTGTTGCTTCTGCCTTTTGGATAAAACCTAAATTAGATGGAGCGTCTGCTGGAAAATTATAGAGGCTCCTATACAAAGACTTCATCCAGGACTTGCCTTGGATCATATTCAGGCTGTTTACCCTTTCTCTTGTCTCCTTAAGTCATTTCAGCAGGAGGCTTGGCTTTGAACCATGGCTCTACTATTTTCTTTGCTTTGTGACCATGAATAAATCACTTAGTGTTTCTGAGGGTCTGTGTCCTTGTTTATAAAATGGGAGTAATGATGCCACTGACTCATCGGGCTATTTCAAAGCTAGGTGAGAACACATGAAAACTGCCAAGCGCATAAAAGGGTCTCAGATACTGACTCTCCATTCTCACCCCCACCTCCCCTTGACTTCCCTTCGAGAGCTTGAGAGAGCATAACTAGAGCAAATTCTCCTTCGCTGAGGTGCCCGAAGGGTGGAAACTTGTGACTGCCGGGCGTAGTACTGGTGATCTCAGTGCCATATGGAAGAGTGTCCTCGGGTCCGGCCAGCCCAGTCTCTATGGTGGCAGCTGATTCAGGCTGTGTAGGTTTTCTTCTTAAATGGACTCATACCTTTTTACTGAAAAATTTCTGTTAGTAACAGAAAACACCCAGATAACCTGGCTTTCAATAGCATGGAGTCAAAAGGAAGTGAACACACCAAGATTCAACTGTGAGATGTGTGGCGGACTAGGTGGGAAAGCCCCAGTGTTTTTCTGGATTGTCTCCTCTTCGGATTTTAGAGTTGCCAAGCCTCATTAGAGGTATAGTGAGAAAAGATCAGTGTAAATTTGTCAAGAGGTTAAACTGAATTATTTATATGAAGATAAATATTCTAAATACCTGAGAACAGGGGTCTTTGGGTCCCTTTTAGTGGCACTTAGCTCCACATCGTATCTCCTCTGTCTTTGACATTCTTTTAGGTACTGGTGATACAGCAGTGAAGAAAACAGAATCTGTGTTATGGAATTTTCATACTTACACACTAGTTGAGAAGATAGACAATAGTCAAAATAATATACATTGAAAGAAATGCTAAGAGGTAAATACATAGGGTATTACAGAATAACAGCAGAGATTTAATTTAGCTAGGGTAGTTAGGGAAGACATTTCCGAGAAGATGACTTTTAACATGAGACCGGAAGCAAAGAAGCATCTAGCTTTGTGAGGAGCCCAGAGCACAAATGCTGTGAGGGGAGAGGAATGCTTTGCGTTCTCTGTACTGACAGAGGGGCTCCAGGTTGGTGCTGGAGGGGCAGAGTGGTGGGGATGAAACGGCAGGTAGGAGGAGTTCAGAGTATACAGAAGCTTTATTTTAAGAGCACTAGGAAGCCATTTCATGGGTTTAATTAGGGGACCTGATTTGCATTTTTGAAAGGTCACTCTGGCAGCTAGGCGGAGTATAGATTGTAAGGGGGCTACCAGAGTGAGGGCAGAGAGGAGGCCGACCTGGTGTCTAAGGGAGGTGATACGTGGCCACTGCTAGTAGCGTTGAAGCTGGAGAGACGGTAGGTAGAGGACACAGATTTTGGAGAGAGCATTGACAGGACTTGCAGATGAAATGTGATGTAAGGAAAAGAAAGACGGCAAAGATGCCTTCGACGGTCCTGCCCTCAGTAACTGTTGGGCTGGGACAGACTAATGAAGGAGAGAGGTGAAATCAAGAGTTCTGTGGAGGATGTTTTGAGTTTGCGGTACCTCTAACAGACTCAAGGGCAGATATCAAATAGGCAGTTGGAATCTGGAGCTCAGAGAAGTCAGGACTGGAGGTGAAAGTGAGGAATTATCAGTGTATCAAGAGTATTGAAAGCCATGGGATAGAATGAGACCGCTCTGCATCATGGGTAGTTTAAGGAAGAGAAGAGGGCTTGGCAGTGAACCCCGTGGAACTCCTGCATTTAGGGATTGACCTAGAGAACCAGCAAAGGAGACTGAGCAGGAGCTGCTAGTGCAGTCGGTGCAAGAGCAGGACAGCATAGTGTCATCAAAGATGAGGAAGGCTGCACTTTCAATAAAGGGTGACATTCAAATGTGTTAAAGGCAAGTGAGAGGTTGAGGAAGATGACTTCAGAGAAGTGACTGGTGCATTTGGCGATGTGGAGGGATTGTTGGCTTCAGGAAGTGGTTTCAGTGGGCCGCTGCTGCCAGACCTGTAATCGCATGAGAGAAGAGTGCAGGCCAGGGGTGCGATTGGAGGAAGTTGGGGTTAACCAAGTTGGGGAGCAGTATTCTGCGGGAAGTATAGATATGAAAGAAAGCAGAGAAATGAGGTGATATTTAGTATTTACGTGCCTAAGAATTATAGTTGATTTCATCCCAAATATGTGAAAGAGGCATGAAGGGCACATTTTTTAAAGCTAAATGTCAAGTTAAAAATCAGGTCCCATATGTACATGGGACTTGAACTTCAGTTTTAGCCTTGTCTGTCAGAAGACAATGCCTTCTGCATTCTTTTCTGTTCAAATTATTCAGATTTTATTGTTAACCAAGGAGATACGATACTGATTTGTTATTATAAGCCTAGCTGGATATTTATTTCCTCTATTGTCTTGTAGATTTTTCTCTGCTTGCTCTAGCAGCCATTAAAAGAGGTATTTCAAAGTTTCCACAATAATTTTGGTTTTTTCTACTTTTTCCATTCAGTTTTGTCAATTTTTGCATTATATATTTTGACATGTCATTGGATCATATTTGTGAGCTTTTGCTGCATAAAAAAACAACCTCTTAAATCTCTATGGCATATGATAATAAACATTTATTTTTAGCTCGTGGGTCTGGGTTGACTGTTAGTTCTGCTTCAGGCTTCAGATTGAATTTAGTTTTGCTTCATGTGTGGTGGTTTTGCAGCCCCTTCTGATGGGGTAAGGCAATCAGGTGCATTCTCTTCTTATGGTAGATTAGTAAGTACAAGACTTATCCAAACAGTGCAGACACATTGAAGACCTCTGTTCCTGTCATGCTCACTGACAGTCCATTGACTGATGCAATAACGTGGCCAAGCCCAACATTAAAGAGAGTGGGGGAGAATACCTTTAGTGAGCTATAGAGGGAAATGTATACTTGCTGAATAAACATGTCCAGTTTATCATATGAGTGTATATAGATTTAGAATTATGGTATCTTCTTACTGGATTAACTTTTAAAATGACTATGAAATGTCTCTATGTCTAGTAATGCTACTTTTGTTAAAGTCTGATGCTCATATAGCTGGCTATTCCAGCCTTCTTTTGGTCTGTGTTTACATGTTATATCTTTTTCTAGCTTATACTTTTGATTGTTCTGTATCTTTTTATTTAAAGTGTGTCACTTGTAAGTCACATATTGGGTTTTGTTCCATTGTTTCAATAACAGCATTATTGAGATAATATTCATATACCATTATATCCTTTTCAAGTATGTAATTCAATGTTGTTTTTTTAAACATATTCACATGGTTATGCATGCATCACCACTAATTCCAGAACACTTATTTCATTCCAAAAAGAAATTCTATACCTATTACCAGTCACTCCCCATTTTCCCTACCTCCCCTCAATCTCCCAGCTCTGGCAACTACTAATCTACTTTCTGTCTCTATGGATTTGCCTATTCTGGACATTTCATATAAATAGAATCATACAATATCTGGTCTTTTGTGCATGGCTTCTTTCATTTATATTGTTTTTTAAGCTCATCTATATTATAGCATGTATTACTACTTCATTTTTCTTTCTTTCTTTTTTTTTAGTATTTTTTCCTTGCTCTGCTTCAATTCATTGTTTTTTATTTGCTTGCTTTCTAGTTCATCAGTAATCTTCTGTTAAACTCATCTATTGGATCCTAATTTCAGTAGTTATTTTTCAGTTCTATTACTTCAATTTTATATTTTAATGCATTTTAATTCTCTGCTGAAATTCTCAATCTCTTTCTCAATATTTTGCATCTGTTTCTCCATTTACTTAAATATATTAATCATGTAAAAAGTCCTCATTTGCTAGCTCTGTTTTCGGACTCAACCTGTGATTCTGTTTTATCTCTTGGCTGTCTGCCTTGTCTTTCTTGGCATATCTGGTAAATTTTGATAGAAAGGTGGACATTGTGTCCAAAAATTGGTGAGTCTACAGATAATGTTTTCTTCTAGAAAGGTTCTCTCTTTCCTCTACTAGGCAGAGAGAGTGGGGTTTGATCATTTTAATCCAATCAGAGATTGAGCTGAGGCTAGCCTTCTAGAACTTTCAACTGACAGCTCTGTGTGTTTACCAGGGCTCCTTGCCTTGATGGGTTCTGAGCTCTAATTCTTGTCTCTTCAGCATTCTGAGACTGCTGGAAACTTTTTCCTGCTTTTTGAAGGCTTTCTGCTTAGCCTCTTAGGCCTGCACTGTTTGGCAAATGTCTTAAGGAGAAAGCTGGCTGTGTGTCAGGCTTAGTTCTCTACCTTTCTCTTCTTTCTGGGATCTTGGCCCCTAAAGTTTCTAATTTTGTTTTAGTAGCCCCAGGAGACAAGCAAAAGTTCTGCTTGTTTCTGTTTTCCAGAAGCAACCTTTTGTCTGGAGGAAAGCCTGGATGGATTCTCAGCCTTTTGACCTTTGCCCAGAATTAGCAGTGCTCCCAGGGAAAAGGGGCAGCAGAATATTTGCTCACCTCTATTCTCTTCTCCTCCCTGGGATCTTGGCTTTTCTAATTCTAGTTGCTTTATCAGCTCTGAGGCCTTTAAACAGACAGTTTTAAAGATATATATTATCTGGATTTTAGGGGACATTTTTGATGGGAGAGTTGGTTTGTCACAAACTACTCCATCAGTACCTGAAATCTAACTGTATCAAAATAGTTTGCTCTAACTGGATAATCTCATTCCTTTTGTTTATGAGTGAATCGAGCAGTGTTGGTCAGAGAAACATGCTAATTTTTATAGCTTATTCATATCTATGTAGTTGACCTCCAGTTATTCACTGTAAGAAGGTCCAGTTTTTATATGAATTACTCCAAACCTTGGAGATGGAGAGTTGTAAGATGTATATGTGAGACACTAGTTTGTGAAAGAGTTTTATATAATTACAAAACACTTTCAAAGATTTTAAAAATCCATTTGGTACTTTTAACTTGTGAGGATAAGCATTGTTATTTTCTTCAATTGTCCAAATAAGAATTGAGCTTGAAAAGACTATGACTTTCCTTCTTTCTTTTATTTGCTGCTTTTGGGTAGACTTAGGTCTCAGACTCAGATCATATGACCCCAAGTCCAGTAATTTTTTCCTCCTGTATCTATTTGGAACTCTAGAAACTGGTTTTTGCGTAAATCAATTTGTCTTATTGCCTAATAGAGCACTATAAAGTATTATAACTGTAAAGTAGTGTATAACTTATGGACATACTCTACAGGATACGCTTTTTCTTTCTCTCTCTTTAATTTTTCCTAAGTAGAGCTTAAACTCACAAATCGTTCTGTGTTTTGCTTTAACTGTCAACACTCGAAATGATAAATTTTATTTCTATCTTGTCTGTTTTTCTTCATCCTCTAGTTCAGTAAAATGACCAAAGCCAAATTGAAGTTCCAGAAGAGAAATAAGACCCTTGAATAATCCATAGACAGGAGAGCTGTTTTCTTCTATTCCTAACAGACCCAGATCACTGTGAGGGTTCCTGGGTCTGATTGTTAAAATATTTTGGTCATCTTCTCCTTTGTCAGCTGCCACTGACGCCATTATCAATGATTTGCTGCTTCTTAGACCTTCCTCTTCTCTCTTCTCTTTCTAATTGACTATTTTTGATCTATTGCTCAGGAAACTAGATAACCAGGGTTTTAAATTGTCTTAAAAAATATTAACAAGAATATCATCTTAGGACTTTAGAGGGTAACTGTAGTAGCTTTTTAATTTTATTTTATAGGTAATGAAATGGACGTCCAGAGAAATTAAGTGCTTTGCTCAAGACGCACAGCCAGTAAGTTAACACAGTTAGGACAAGAACTGAATCTTCTTTTCTATGGTCTATAGCATGGTCTTCAATTTTTCTTTCATTTTTATTTGTTAGGTCCTGAATGAGGGCCTAGAAGCCTCTAATGAGTAAAGCACATCATTCTTGAATATTTAAAGACCTTTTAACTTTCTTCCTCATTGATAGATGAATTCTGCCATACATGTTACTCGAACATAAATTTGATTTGTTTGTATGTATGTGTTTACACTTATTTAATCTTGTGTACTAATTCTCAAAAACTTCAGTCTGTCGTCTGTGATCTTAGAACAGGTGTCTGTTAATGTAAACACACCAGTTAACATCTCAGTTCACTGAAACCTGTGCAACTGAAATCCTTTAGCAGTCTTTATGAATCTTGTATTTCCATGCTGAAGCAAAAAAAAAAAAAACCAAAAAAAAAAGAAACAGAAAAAAAAGCCAATAATAGGAATATTTGAAGATTTCTGCCAAAAATTTCTGAGTATAATTTATAGTATATATATCACAGATGCTTAATAAATGTTTGAAAAACGCTCTGTCTGAAAACTTCAGAAAAGAGAAAAATTGCTGTCATGCAGGAGACCCTGCTCGCTGCGCCATTTGTCGTGCCGGGCAGGACCTGCAGGGTCTCTGGTCCCGCTCCCCACATAACGCAGGATATGGTGAGGCCAAAAAGGAACACCCACGGAGCCATAGGTAGGGGAGTCATACACTATATTCTCTCTGGCGGCACTATACTCTCACTGGAGGCTGGATCCACACTGTCCGCAAACCGCCATCCACGCTTGCTAGCCCAGCCGCCATCTTCTTGCTAGCCCCCATTCTTCCTCTTCTCTCTCTCTCCTAGCGTAGCCACAGCAGTTATATTGTGGCCAATGGCTCACTGGTTACAGCTGACGGCCAACTAGCCACAGCTGATGGCCATGCAATCACAGTTGATGGCCATTTACTACCTGAGCCAGCACCTGTCTATGTGAGGCCTAGAGCCTGGAAACTACTTTCTGGGGCTCTGCCCCCACAATTGCTTAATAGTCATTTTGAATGAGTTCCCCATTTGATGCATTATGAAGTATTGAAGCAATGTTGGTGAAGTAAAGAGTTGTATGCATTTTCTCCCTACGGTCCTAATTGATATAGTCAGTATAAGTATTTAACAAGTATATTTAAGAAATTTAAATGACTTTATGTAGTTTTCTCAGTTAGGGTGACTTGTGGGACTCTGGCTATTGGGAAGAAATTCTTGAAGTCTGATGGTTGAGACAATCTGTAGCTTAGGCACTTACGAGTTTCCTTCCCACAAACATGGCCTTGTCCTGGACTTGCATAACTGACCCAACTGGAAGTTCACTGGCTAAGCTTCTGATTCCCCTCGGCTGTGCCTAGAGTCCTCTGTCTGTGTTCCTTTTTAGGGTGGAGGGGAGAGTGGGTACTTGACTGTCTTCTGTGGAAATTTTTCTTTTCCTCTTTAGATTGCTAATTTTGTTGGGGCATGCCGTGTCCTTAACGATGCTCTACTTAGCCTGTAGTTGGGCCAAAGCTGATTGGAAGAAACACTTTAGCCACTTAATTATACTTGTTTTAATATTTAGGACCCATCAGTTTTTACTTTTGGGAAAACAGTTTTATCTCTTGGTTTTAGGGGGCTTTTGTCCTCAAACACTAGACAAAAATAGAATGACATAATTTTAGAAATGAATATATCAGGAGGTCACTAAATATGAGAGTTGGGGAGTAGTTTGATTCACATACATTTTAACCGAATAATTAGTATATATCTTTGATCTCAGTTAATAGATTTATCCTTACTTTTGGTTGTCAAAGAATGCTAGAAGATTTCTGCTTTTATCCGGTTGCATTCATATTATAGGTAAACTATAGCTCTAGTCCCCATCTTCTCTGCCAGCTAGTCCTCAGAGAATTTGAGCTTTATACTTTTATTGTAAGTCTCTTTAAATTTGGTCAGTTTGATATACAGGAAAACTTTAGCGACAGAAACACTTGGTTTGAAAACCTAGCTCTGCCACTTACTAACTGCAACCCTGGGCAAGATATGTATTGTCTCTGAGCTCAAGTTCCTCAACTATAAAATGGGTTGTGGTGAGTACTATCTACTAGCTACAGAGTAGTGAGTATTATTGATAGCATATGAAAACTATTCTGTTATCTTGGAGCATGGCTTGTATTTTACAATTTAATCATAGATTTTTTTTCAGAAGCATTCTTGTGTCTTACATTTCTAAATGGATTTTGGTTTTGAAATGCTTAAATCTTTTTTTAAATTAGTCTCAGGTGTACAATATAATGATTAGATATTTACACCCCTCATAAAATGATAACCCCACCAAGTCTACTACTCATCTGACACCGTACATTGCTATCACAATACCAATCACTACCAGATTTTGCCGTGTACAATGCGCTCCCGTGTATAATGTGCACCCACCTTTTTGGCCCAAACTTTCAAGGAAAAAACTTTCGTTTTAATTTTCTAATTCAAATTTTTATTTGTTTACATTTAGGTACCTGTTTTTGTGTTATAAATAAATTTTAGCATTTATTTTTTAACATTATGGTGCAAGAAATTTTATGTTAACAAATAATTACAAAACACAAGAACAGATACAAGGTACAAGAAATTTTATGTACTGGTAACAAATTTACGATATTTACACATCATAGAAAGCCAAGAACTCTTCGTCATTGCAAGTTTGTTGTAAGTTCAACAAAACCGATTATCATATTCCAGGATATTATTTTGCATATTGATATCATTATTGATTTCTAGAATTACACTTTTAACTCATAAGTATAAATAAAAGAATTAAAAACATTTATATAGATGTGGAATTAGTACTACCCATGTATAACGCGCATCCTTATTTTTTCCACACAAATTTGGGCAAGAAAGTGTGCATTATACATGGCAAAATACGGTATATTCCCTATGCTGTACTTTACATTCTGTGACATTTTATTTATGTATATATATTTAATTAGATATGTATATTTAATTATAGTTGACATTCAATGTTATTTTATAATTTGTTAAATAATTCTTAAGCATCACAGTGTATAGTAGACATGCTCATGCCTCAGAAAATTTATAGCATCACCATATAAGTTTACTGTTTACATTAAAATATGGGTAGTAAAAATCATCTCTTTTCCCAATCACATGAATTTGCTGAAATTTTTTTGTAATGAAAATATGTTACTCTCCATTTTTATAAAAAGGATGTAATAAGTTTGTTATGTAATACCTGACTTATTTTGTAATTTACAAAATTTCAAACCTCACTACATACCGTGTTTCCCTGAAAATAAGACCTAGCCGGACAGTCAGCTCTAATATGTCTTTTGGAACAAAAATTAATATAAGACCCGGTCTTATTTTACTATAAATTATACAGTATAATATTAAGACCAGGTCTTATATTCATTTTTGCTCCAAGAGGCGCATTAGAGCTGATTGTTTAGCTAGGTCTTATTTTCGGTGAAAACACAGTATATGATATGTATAAGTGGCTAGCCTGTATCCCAGCCTGAAGTGAGGAAGGTTAATTAAATGAATAGATGCTGAGGCTTTTAAAAAAAGAGTGCTCTACTCTGTTGCATTACCCAAAGATTGGGTTTCTTGACATTTGCCTTAAAACCCTGAACAGTTTGTGCTAAGAGATCTGCTATTTGCTAAACTACCTCGGTAACCAGCATGCTGTGAAGCAAGACCCCACTTGGAATTTTTCAGCAGTGTCTTTTTACTTTAGTTTCCTATACTTACATGTGTGGTTGTATATTATAGACCAATGGAAAAAAATATTTTTTGTGTGAGTGAGGTTTTTTCCTCCAATTTTTTTTCACTGGTTTAAAAAATGATTATACCTCTCTGAAGATAATTATCAAGGTTTTAAACTATCTTGAATCATAAAGAGCATAGAATCCATTATATAATCATTTTAAAATCTTTTAAGTGTGGTGATTAAATTAGAAAATCAGAATATTATTGAAAGCTTTTCTGTGCTAGAAAAGCTGCTTTGATTTTTATTTTATAATCATTAATTAAAAATATCAGTAACATGAGTTATGATTTACAGCTCACATAGTAATTTTAATCTATATTCGTAACAGAAATTTACTCTGTAATCTCTTGCATAAAAAGACAGTAAACAGCACCTGCCAGAGCGCTATAGCAATCAGAGCCATCAAGTGTGTATTCACTTCACTATGCAAAACAATAGGGAAAGAGTTAATAAAAACTGAATACATTACAAGATTACAAAGGTTTTTGTTTATTAGGGGGCAGGGATGGTGTGGAATATATGGGATGAAACATTAATAACCTCTCTATCCTCAGGACCGACCTGTTGCTTTGGAACTACTCTCTTAGCCCCACTGGGACTGTGAAACTGTGTTTTGGTGGTCTATAGGAGAGGTTCATCTTGGCAAATGTAATGGTGAATGATGTCATTGAATGCATACCATATGTATTGAGAGTCAGTGACTGCTATTCTCACTGCCGTGCTCAGGCATATGTAAGTGTTGGAATGGAAAAATCATTTTTATGAAAATACAGAGAAGTAAAACAAGAATGTTCTGTCCTGGGCCTGATCAAATCGCTAGTAGCTGCCAAGTATGAATACTCCCTGTAAGGTTTTCTCTTCTTAATTCTCCAGCTTCCGGCCTTTTGTTGGCTCTCAAAGTAGTCCATTCGGAAGGCCTTATTCAGCATGTTCTTTCTATTGATATGATATGAACACCAAATGAAAGTCCCATTTTCTCCATTAAAGTAAAGCTGGGAGAGTATTTTAGTGCATAGTTTGCAGCAGATGGAAATGATTAATTGATTTAGTTAACTTGCCAAATTGTTCTTTTTCCCAGTAGAGCAGCGTTATCTGAGAGATTCGTACTGCTAATAATTGTTCCACTCACTGATATATCAGAAAGGATATAATTGTTTTGTTTTAATTATTCTCATTACTATTATTTAAGAAATTATGCCCTAATGGTACAGTAATGGATATGTCAAATAAATAAAGCAATTGGTTCCTATTAGGAATTTACAGCCTGTAAGATAGAATAGAAGAATATATTGAGATACAAAAATGTGAAGTACCCAGTTATTTTCTTAAAATTTTTAAGAAAAAATTTCTTAAATTTTTCTTAGCAAGTCAGTGTCCTTAGTAAAACTCCAATGTCATTTTTCTTAAGCTTGAATATTTGCCAACTTAAAATCTTAAGCTGTTTTGTGTTATACAAAGACCATCTCAAACAGTATGATTTTAAAATTATCTAAAATAAAAGCAATATTTGTTTATATTGGATATTAGAATGTATAATAAATATAAATAATAAAATAAATTATTATGACAGAATTCTGTTGTCATTTTGCTATATTTCCTTCTAGCTTTTTGTATATATATACTGCATATATACGTGAACATATAGATATGTGTGTGTATATAGACATAAGTGTATATTTTTATTTTTATAAAATTTGGAAACCTTCTGAAATTAACATTTTCTTGACTGCTTTTACTTTATGGTATATCATGAGATTTTCTGATCATTAAAATGTTTTTAGAAATCTCATTTTTAATGAGAAGTGAGTTTTTTTAAAAAGGAGATGCTGCCTTTTGGACTAGAAAAAGGTCAATATACCCTCCCATTTCAGCTCCTAAAATTTGAACCAAGGAAGCAGTAGGTGGGATTCAATAGTGAGGTGACTGAGGTCATCACTTGGCACATTAACTCTCACATTGGCTCTTTTCATTCTGCACGAGGACATGCCTACTGTAGGTAAAATGCAAGGGCTAATAGCTTCCTGACTTTGCATCAGAAATTCGGTGTGTGGGCTGGTTAATAACCATTGTTTATTGTGTTGTCCTAAATATGAGTACTGAAGAAAAAATTTCCAGCTGAAATATTCAAAAATGAAGCACAATATGTGAAATTCCAAGGAAAATTACCTTTTTTACAGTTAAAAAGTTTTATTATGGAAAGTTTCAAATATATACAAAAGTAGAGACTAGTATAATGAACCTACATCAAAAATTATGAGCTCATAGATTATCTATTTTACTTTTATGTCACCTTCCCCCTCCCCCTACATATGCACACTGGATTTTCTTGAAGCAGATTCATTATATCAGGAAAGTATTTTTTATTAAGAGTGTGTCTTCCTTCAGAGCCAGGAATGGACACCCCTAGAGGGTGACTGTTGTAAAATGTGAATCAGGTGTCAGAAAAATATTATGATGGAGAGAAACTGTAAATTCCATTTGGCAAACATTTACTGAGTGCCTCTTATGTTGAAACACTGCACTAGGTGCCAAGGATATAGATTTAAAAGGCATTGACCATGCCTTCAAAGAGCTCACTTTCTAGGAGTGAATACACATAAACAATACATACTCATAATACAACAGCGCAAATGTTGGGTCTCTCTCTCTCTCTCTCTCTCTCTCTCTCTCTCTCTCTCTCTCCCTCCCTCCCTCCCTCCCCTCTCTCTATATAGTATCTAATATGTGTGCATATGTATATACGTGTATATGTATATGTGAGATGAGTGTATATACATATGCACATGCACATATACATATATACATTTATATATACACACACGTATGTATAGAATACTATAAGAATACCTAGAAGAAGTACATAACCCAAGGTATAAAATTACATATGATTAATACCCTTTGTGTATCTTGCTTTTCGTTGTTCACATACAATTTTTAAAAGTCTCCTCATGAAGACCAGAAAGAGATATCTAAAAGAGGTCAATGAACAATTTGGTTTGTATTTATTACACAGATGAGAGGAAAAATAGTTTTTTTCCTTTACCATGTTTATGATCAGATTACTGTAGAACATAGGTAAAGAAATGTATGTTTTCTTACTGCCAAGTTTATATTAAAGATCAAAGTCTGTAAATGTAGCGAATATAACAAATTATTGATTTACATGAGTCTATTGACTCAGTGTAGTGTGAGTGAATTGGAGAAGCTCATCTTTCCACTATCGATCCGAACTTTAACTGGTGTATTTGTTCAAGAGACTGACTCCATGGGAAATGCTTTTTTCTGAAGCATGAATTACAGCAGGCCTGCCTGGCTTTCATGTGAGATGGACAATTATTATGAAACTGGCAATCGTTAGATCAAGTGCTTAGAGTCTGTCACGGGATGCTACTGACTGGAACTAATGACTACTTATTAATTTTTGTCAGATAGTTCCATTATTTATTAGCATCTTGATAATCTGTAAGATTTTTTTAAAGACCTTAGTTAATACTATTATGATATAGCTGAAGACAACATAAGCTATAATATAATGTGAAATATCCTTGCTCAGAATAATAATATATTAATATTTTTATACAACATTTTAAAGTTTAGAATTCACCATAAATCCCAACAACTCAGTGAGGTAACCTTTCATTATCATTGTTTCATAGATATGGAAACTCAAGCCTAATGATATTAAGTGACCTTTTCAAATTTACCTGGTAAGTTGTAAGACTAGGGTTCAAACTCATTTATTTATCCATGCTTGTAAAAATCACTGGGGATAAAGTTGTGAAAACTCATGGCACTACATCCCAAGGGAGAGCCAGATATTAAACTAATCAATCATGGGATTAATTATTTAATTACAATTGTGATTAATGGTATGAAGAGGTACAACCCAAAATGCGAACATGAAGCAGGGAGACCTGACCTAGTGAGGAATTCCCTGGAGAGAGATTTCATCTGAATTCTGCAGAAAGTGAAGAAGGTGGGGGAAGTGTTCCAGGTGGAGGGAGCAGCATGAGCAGTAGTCCTGAGGGAGAAAGAATGTTTCTAGATTTAGAAGCTGAAATTAAGCAAGTGTGTTTAGAGCACAAAGAATGAGTGAAAACTGATGAGGTAGTTAGGGGTCAGGGTCCAAATCTCATGCTTTTTAGCAGAAAAAGTCAACACATTGTTTAGTGCCTACCATCCATGAGGCAATGTGCGATGCGGTATGAAAGAACAGAAACCTTCACTCTGAATTAGAAAGAAAAAGTGCTGCCAAAAGCCAGCCATGGACTTTTACGTGTATTGTGTAGTATATAATCCATTTTTATTAATAAAATATATATCCCAAACTAGGATATACTTGTTTTTATCCTCGGTTTAAAGAATTAATTCCTTTCCTCTGACTTTTATAAAAATTGGAGATCTGCATTATTCAAGATTTCTGCCATGACAGCCTTATTGTCTGAATCTTGTGGAAAGCTATTTAAAAGGACTTTTGGGTGCTACCTTTACATTTTCCTTTATAATTTCTTCAGAAAGGAGTCTGCATGATTCTTACTGTGTTGCCAGTTAGTAAGTGATATGTAATGATATTGAAATCAGTTGATGAGCATTTTCTAAGCTGCAGTTCTCTCAGGTGTAGGGATAATGGAGATTAAGCTATATTAGACAGATATTGGTGCTCCATTGTAGAAACAGCCGTTATATCTTAACTGATTGTTATCAGATGGATTTTCAAGGCTTTAGTTATAGGCCATCACCAAAAATAGTAATTCTATGCTGTTCCATTTGGGAAATATGTAGGAAAGTACTATACTAACTGTGTAAGTCTTAAAAGATTTGTTGAAAAAACAATGCTTTTTATAGATACTAGAGAAAGCTTTTAATGCCAGTCAGCTCTTCACCTTAAAACAGCAGAACATACTGTAAAACCTAGAGTAGGAATAAATAAAATATGTTTCAAACTGACTTTTATCAGATCTATAGTACAGACATTCTGAGATTCAAAATGCAAAGTTTCTTTCTTTATAAGAGTGTTAAGCTATAGTGTTTCAAAGTAACGTCCTGATATTTATTTTGTATCCTTACTACATCAGATATAACATCCGGAAATTAAAAAATATTCCATCAACCGTAAAAGATCCTGAATAACTATGGCAATCCTGAGAAAGAAGAAGAAAGTTGGAGGTATCACGCTATCTGATATCAAATTATACTCCAAGGCCATAGTAATCAAAACAGCATGGTATTGGCATAAAAAGAGACACATAGATCAGTAGAACAGAATAGAGAGCCCAGAAATAAATCCCTGTCTATGTGGTCGTTTAATTTATGACAATGGAAGCAAGAATTTACATTGGTATAAAGACAGTCTATTTGATAAATGGAGCTGGGAAAACTGGACAGATACATGCAGAAAAGTGAAGCTGGACCACCTCCTTACGCCATGTACAAGAATAAATTCAAAATGGATTAAATATTTAAATGTAAGATCTGAAGCCATAAAATTCCGAGAAGAAAATATAGGAAGTAAATTTGCAGACATTACCCTTAGTAATATTTTTACTGATATATCCCCTCGGGCAAGGGAAGTAAAAGAAAAAATAAACATACGGGATTACATCAAAGTAAAAAGTTTTATCACAGCAAAGGAAACCATCAATAAAACAAAAAGGAATGGGAGAAGATATTTGTCAATGATACATCTGATAAGGGGTTAATATCCAAAATTTATTAAAAAACTCATTCAACTCAACACCAAAAAAACAACCCAATTAAAGGGCAGAGGACATGGGAGAGATATTTTTCTAAAGAGGACATACAGATGGCCAACAGACATGTGAAGAAATGCTCAACATCACTAATCATTAGAGAAATGCAAATAAAAACCACAATGAGATACCACTTCACTCCGGTCAGAATGTCTATCATCAATAAATCAACAAACAACATGTGCCGAAGAGGATGTGGAGAAAAGGGAACCCTCATGCACTGCAGATTGGTGTAGCCACTATGGAAATCAGTATGGAGGTATCTCAAGAAACTGGAAATGGAACTACCTTATGACCCAGCAATTCCACTATTAAGTATCTATCTAGAGAAATCCAAAATGCTAATATGAAAAAATATATGCACCCCTATGTTTATTGCAGCACTATTCACAATAGCCAAGACCTGGATGGAAACAACTGAAATACCCATCAGTTGACGACTGGATTAAGGAACTGTGGTACATTTATACAATGGAGTATTACTTGGCCATAAAGAAGAATGAAATCTTACCATTTGCAATGATATGGATGGACCTAGAGAACATTATGCTAAGCAAAATAAGTCACATGGAGAAAGACAAATAACATATGATCTCACTTATATGTGGAATCTAAAGAACAGAATAAATGAGCAAACTAATCAGAAACAGTCTCAGAGATATAGAGAAGAAACTGAGGGCTGCTAGATGGGAGGGGGGTGAGGATGAGGGAGAAGGTGAGGGGATTAGAAATCACAAATTGGTGATCACAATATTGCCATGGGGATTGAAAGACCGTTTGGGGAATATAATCAATAACGTAAAGGTTTTGTAGGATGTCAGATGTGCACTTGTCTTATGAGGGAGACCATTTCATGGACGGTATAGATGTCTGACCACTGAGCTGTACACCTGAAGCTGAATAATACTGAATGTGAACTATAATATATATATATTATAGATATATGGAGTACAGCATAGGGAATAGTGTCAATGGAATTGTAACAGCTATATACGATGTCAGAGGGGTAGTGGATTGAGGGTTATCACTTTGTGAGGGGTGTAAATGTCTAACTATTACATTATTTTGTACACCTGAAATGAATGAAAAAAGGAAAAGCCAAAGACATTAAAAAAAATGTGGGGGTCCTTTGAGCCTTTGAGCCTTGCTTTTGCTCAGGGGCCTGCTCCAAACCCTTTGGAGTGTACTTTTTCTTTTAATAATGAGCCTTTGAGCCACTCTCTGCTGTTCGGGTCTGCTCCTATTTCTTTGGAGTGTACTATCTCTTCTAATATAGAAAACTACTCTTTCACCACTTTAGAAAAAAGTGTGTGTGTGTGTGTGTGTGTGTGTGTGTGTCATGGGATGTAAAGTACAGCATAGGGAATATAGTGAATGGTATTGTAGTAGCTATGTATGGTGTCGGATGGGTAGTAGACTTGTTGGGGTTATCCCTTTGTGAGGTATATAAATGTCTAATCATTATGTTTTGTACACCTGAAACTAATAATAAAAAAGAATAATTAAAAAAATATTCCATCTTCATTAAAATTACCACTGCCCTAGTTCTGATCCACATTACCTTTTAAAAAATCAATTAAAAATATTTACATCTAATATACACACAGAAAAGTACAAAATCATGAGTATACAAGAGTGAACATAACTTACATAACCATCATTGAACCTGAGGAAATGGAATATTATCAATGTCTTAAAAGCACCTCCTTTTGCTCCCTGCCAGTTGTTGCGCCTTCACTCCTCTCTAAATGTTGCCACTCTCCTGATGTCTAACACAGATTTCGACTTTTCTTTAAATGGAATCTGACAATGTGCATTCTTTTGTGGCTTCTGTGTGTTCTAGCTCCTTTAGCTCTGTAGTATGTTTGTGAGATTGACCTGTGCTACATGTAACAGTAGTTTGTTCACTTTTATTGCTGTATGTACAACAATTTACTTTCCCATTCTGTTAGATATTTGGATTGTTTCTAGGTTTTGGTTATTGTATTATGCTATAATCATTCTTGGTGTATTTTTGAATGCACATGTATACACATTTCTGTTGGGTAAATACCTGGGAATGTAATTACTGTCATTAGGTAAGTATGTGTTCAACTTTATAGGTAATGCCAGGCAATCGTATCAATTTCAACTCCCACAAACAGTTTATGAACCTTTCAGTTTTCCCACATCCTTGCTGATACTTGGTATTTCCAATCTATTTAATTTTAGCTCTTCTGGTTGTGTAATGATAGCTCACTTTTGTTTATGTTTCCTTCATGACAAATGAAATTGAGCACCTTTTGTATACTGGCCATTTGGATATCCTAATTCATCAAGTGCCTGTTGAAATCTCTTGTTGATTTTTTGGTGTTTCCTTGTCTTTTTCTTACTGATTTTTAGAAAAGCTCTTTATATAATCTGGGTACAAACTCTTGGTCACGATATGCATTGCATGTACTTCAGTCTGTGGTGTGCCTTTGCATTCTTCTAATGGTATCTTGATAAACAGAATTCTTAATTTTAATATAGTGCCATGTACTATTCTTTTTCTGTATGGTAGTGCTTTTATAACTTTCTTAAAAAATCTTTACGCACTTCAAGGTCATGAAGATACTCTCCTATGTTATATCCCAACAACTTTATTATTTTCCCTTTTACATTTAGATCTACAATTCAGCCAAACTGATTTTTGTGTGAATGGTAAGAAGTAGGGGTAAAGTTTTAATTTTTTCTCCAATATGGATATTAATTGACCCACCCCCACTTATTGTCCTTTGATTTATACATGTATTGTGACACCAACCTCATACTGCCATGTTTACTGTCTCTATAGTAAATCTTGAAGTCCAATAGTGTGAGTCTTCCAACTTCGTTTGTTTTTTCAAAACCGTTTTGGCTATTCTAGGCCCTTTGCATTTCCACATAAGTTTTAGAAACAGCTTGTCAGGTTCTACAAACAACTAGCTAGCATTCTGATTGGATTGCATTGAATCTATACATAAAATTGGTGAGGACTGAAATCTTAACAATACTGGATCTTTCATTCTATGAACATGTATATAATTCATTTCTTTCTCAATTTTTCATCAGCATGGTATTCTAGACCCTCCGTGATTTGATCTCTGCTAAAGATTTCAACCCCAATTCTTGCTACTTATTGTCTCTGACTACTTTTTCCACGTACACTGAAGTATTCACAGTTCCATTCACACACCTTGTTGTTTTACTTGTGTGCTTTGAGACTCATGGTTTTCTTACCTGGAACACCTCACATATCTCATTTTCATATGATTAAAAGTAGGCCCCAGAGTCAGAGAGCCAGGATTTGAATCCATCTAAAGCTTTTATAATAATATGTGCCTATCTCATGACAGTTCTCAATAAACGTTAGCTTTTATGATGCTTGTGTTTTCTGTATCTATTAGATGGTAAACTCTTTGAGAACAGTGACATTTTTTTTATTATTTTTTTTCTGGTACATTTAGTGCCTAATACAATGCTTAGCATGTACTAGATGCTCTACAAAAGTTTATTTTATGAGTGTTTGCAGAAGCTCTAGAAGTAGACACGGAGGAATATTTTCCAAAATGTTCAAATTTCACACCAGGAAGAGATATTCCTCTTGCCTCTGAAATATTATCAGATAAGATACCCTGTTTTTCAGTTTTGCCAGCAAATTATAGGCAAGTATAATGGAGTAGTCAACATATTTTTTATTCCAGCCACAGAGTGCTGTACCTCAAGTGATCTGTTTGAAATTTCTCTTTCTTTTGTCTCATTTTGTGCAATTGTTAACTAAATCTTTGTTTTATTCTTTGTACAGCTTTATGAAACTCAAGTTATCAGAAATCATGAGAAAGGTTGTTACCGCTAACAAATAGAAATTGTTATTGCTAATGAAAATTATGGGATTAGTGTGATAAGGAATTGTCTATTATAAATGTTGAGGTTTCTGCATACTGTAGACTTTAATGTAATTATTTGTGTCCTACCAAGCTTATTTATTATTCAAAAGATAAAACTGAATATTAAGGATAAATTGGACCTACATTAGACTACTTTACCATTTTGTAATCATTTTTTCTTTGTAATGATGGATCCTTCTGTAAGAAAAATATTTTTGAAAGATTATTACATGTATCTCATATCACCTGTGAATCCTTAACTTCCTATTCTGTGAGCAAGCTTGTTGAAGCCATATGGACATAATGATTAAAGTAAATGATGTTAAACACACTGATCGTGGAATTCTAACACCGAAATGTGTGAATGGATGAAATCAGGCAAATACTGCAGCTGTCAGGCAGCTCATAGTAGTCTTTTAGGATAAAAGGGTGACGGTTCCTTCTTGAAGACGTCTCTCACGTTTGCAGGCTCTCCAACGGATTTAACATTAGCACGTCAATTGAACAAACATTTATTTAGTACTTACTGTTGGTGTTGTTTGGAAGGATGTTACAATTCAGATATATTATTATTTTTCAGCTTTATTGAGATATAATTGACAAATAAAATACTAAGATATATAAAGTGTATATCGCAGTGATTTGATACACATTTACATTGTGAAAGGATTCTCCCATCTAGTTAATTAGCATATCCATCCGCTCACATATTTATTTTTGTTGAGAATGTATAAGTTCTACTCCCTTAGCAAATTTCATTTATATAGTACAGTGTTATCGCTTATAATCACAGTGTTTTACATTAGATCCTCAGAGCTTACCCATTTTATAGTTGAAAGTTTGTACCCTTTTACCTACCTTTACCTATTTCTTTCAACCCTGTTTTAATCCTCTGGCAACCACTTTTTTACTCTGTTTTTTGGAGTTTGACTCTTTTTTTTTCCTGATTTCACGTATAAATGATACCATGCTGTAATTATCTTTCTCTGGCTTATTTCACTTAGCATAATGCTCTTAAGGTTCATCTATGTTGTTGCAAACGGCAATATTTCCTTCTTTTCAGTGGATGAATAATATCCCATTATATATACTCCAATGTATGTCACGTATTATTTATTCATTCATCCCTTGAGGGACACTTAGGTTGTTTCCATATCATGGCGATTGTGAATAATGTTTTATTGAACATGGGAGTGTGGATATTTCTTTGATATTCTGTTTTCATTTCCTTTGTCTATATACCCAGAAGTGGGATTGGTGGAGCACACGGTAATTCTATTTTTAATTTTTGAGGAACCTCTATACTGTTTTCTATAATGGCTGCACAAATTTACATTCCCACTAACCTTACGCAAGGGTTCCCTTTTCTCCACATCCTTGGTAACACTTGTTGTTCCTTATCTTTTTGATAATAGTTATTCTGACAGGTGTGAAGAGATATGTCATGGTTTTGATCGCATTTCCCTGGTGATTAGTGATGATGAGCACCTTTTCATGTACCTTTTGGCCATTTGTATGTCTTCTTTGGAAAAATGTCTGTGCAGTTCCTCTGCCTGTTTCTTAGAATCAGATTGTTATTTGCTATTGAGTTGTATGAGTTCTTTATATTTTAATATTAATCTCTTATCAGGTATATGATTTGCAAATATTTTCTCCCATTCAATAGGTTGCCTTTTCATTTTGTTGAAGGTTTCCTTTGCTGTGAAGAAGAATTTTCTTTTGATGTAGTCCCTAAGGTGTGTGTGTGTGTGTGTGTGTGTGTGTGTGTGTATTCTCCTCCTGGCTCAACAATATGTGTACTTCATTTTTTCCAGTTTTGTACATATAACATTGTGTAAGTTTAAAGTATACAACATGATTATACACACACTCACACACACATATATTCACAACAGCTTAAACTACTAAATGATTGACTTATGTTTTAGGCAAAGAGGCATTGCTAGTGATATCAGAAGAATTTCTTTTCTTTTAAGTACACAGTGTAGAATGGTCATTTTTTATTTGACTTCTGTCTATTGTGGTATGTCAACCATTTTCTTCTCTGATTGAAGAAACGTTAATTTAGTGGGATAAATTGCTTGGAAGAGTAGAGCTCTGGGTAACTGCTCTATTTACTCAATTGAAGAGGGAGTCTAGTCAAATATCTTTGATGAATACAGATGCAAAAATCCTAAACAAAATACTAGCAAATTGAATACAACACTACATTAAAAAGATTACACATCACGATCAAGTAGGTTTTATTCCAGGGGCACAAGGATGGTTCAATATATACAAATTGATCAATGTAATACATAAACAAAATAAAGGATAAAAATCATATGATCATATTAATAGATGCAGAAAAAGCATTTGATAAGATGCAGAATGCATTTATGATTGAAACACTTAATAAAATGGGTATAGAAGGAAAGGACCTCAACATATTAAAGGCCATATATGACAAACCCTCAGCTAATATCATACTTAATGGTGAAAAACTGAAAGCTTTTGCTTTAAAGACAAGGATGCCCTCTGTCATCACTGTTATTTAACATAATATTGGAAGTTCTCACCAGAGCAATCAGGCAAGAGAAAGAAATAAAAGGCATCCAAATTGGGAATGAAGAAGTCAAATTATCACTTTTTGCAGATGACGTGATGCTATATATAGAAGACCCTAAAGACTCCACTAAAAAACTATTAGAAATAATAAACAAATACAGTAAAATTGCAGGATATGAAATCAATGTACAAAAATCCATAGCATTCCTATATACGAACAGTGACATTTCAGAAAAAGAAATGAAAAACAATTCCTTTTGCAATTGCAAGAAAAAGAATAAAATACCTAGGAATAAACTTAACAAAAGGTGTGAAGGATGTGTACACTAAAAACTATAAGGCATTATTAAAAGAAATTGAAAAAAACACAAAGAAATGGATTGGAAGAATCAACATAGTTAAAATGGTCATATTACTCAAAGCAATATACAGTTTTAATGCAATCCCCATCAAAATCCCAATGACATTTAAAAAAGAAATAGAACAAAAAATCATCAGATTTGTATGGAATCACAAAAGACCTCGAATAGCCAAAGCAATCCTGAGAAAAAAGAGCAAAGCCGGAGGTACCACACTCCCTGACTTCAAATTATACTGCAAAGTGACAGTAATCAAAACAGCGTGGTGTTGTCAGAAAAACAGGTATATGGACCAATGGGACAGAACTGAGAACCCACAAATAAACCCACATATATATGAGCAACTAACTTTTGGCAAAGGAGCCAAAAACACAATGGAGAAAAGAAAGCCTCTTCAATAAATGGTGCTGGGAAAATTGGAAAGCCACATGTAAAATAATGAAACTAGACTGCTGTCTGTCACCACACCAAAATTAACTCAAAATGGATCAAAGACCTAAATATAAGACCTGAAACAATAAATTGTATAGAAAAAAACATAGGTAGTAAATAAACTTATGGAACTTGGTCTTAGAGAGGATTTTATGAATTTGACCTCAAAGACAAGGGAAATAAAAGCAAAAATAAGTGAATGGGACATATCAAACTAAAAGGCTTTTGCACAGCAAAAGAAACCATTAATAAAACAAAGAGGCAACCAACTGAATTGGAGAAGATATTTGCAAACAACACCTCTGAAAAGGGGCTAATATCCAAAATATATAAATAACTCATACAACTCAACAATAAAAAAAAAAATCTATTTAAAAAAGGGCAGAGAACCTGAACAGACATTTGTCCCAAGAAGGTATACAAATGGCCAACAGATATATGAAAAGATGCTCAGCTTCACTAGCTATTAGGGAAATGTAAATCAAAATCACAATGAGATACCACCTTCCACCTGTTTGAATGGCTTTTATCACCAAGACAAGTAATAACAAGTGTTGGAGAGGATGTGGAGAAAAAGGAGCCCTCATACATTGCTGCTGGGAATGTAAATTGATACAGCTACTATGGAAAACAGTATGGAGGTTCCTCAAAAAATTAAGAATAGAATTACCATATGACCCAGCAATCCCACTTCTGGGTTGTATCTATCCCCCAAATTTGAAAACATTTATCCATAAAGATATATATATCCCTCCCTGTGTTCATTGCAGCATTATTAATGGTGGCCAAGACATGGAAACAACTAAAGTGTCCTTCAATAGATAACTGGATAAAGAAGATGTGGTACATATATACAATGGAATATTACTCGGCCATAAGAAAAGATGAAATACTGACATTTGCGACAACTTGGATGGATCTTGAGATTATTATGCTAAGTGAAATAAGTCAGACAGAAAAACTCAAGAACCATATGATTTCACTAATGTGTGGGAAATAAAACTGAAAGCAACAAATGAACAAGACAAACAAAAACTCAAACACAGATAACAGTTTAGTGGTTACTAGAGGATAAGGGGTGGGGGAGGTAGAAGAGGGTAAAGGGGATCAAATATAAGGTGATAGAAGGAGAACTGACTCTGGTGGTGAACACACAATGCAATATACTCATATAGGTGATGTACAGTTGGGACCTATGTAATTTTACTAACCAACTGTCACCCCAAAATTTAATTAAAATATAAAAAAACAAATCATTAGTATATATTTATTTGATCTTTATTTGTGAGACTCCTAAGGGTCTAAATTGGGAATTGTTTATTTCATGGAAGATTTGCATTTATTTCTGTCCAAAGCCAAGGGTTGTGTAGACCTGAGGCCCAAACTTGAGCACAATTCAAGTCTTGGCTTAATCTCAAGTGGGAGATTCTGATTCAGTTTATCCAGATTTAGTTCCTCTGTGCCCCACTCTATTTCAGCTCATCGTACCTTTCTTCCCTTAAGAGCTTTCCCTTACTTACTTGGATGCTCAGAAATACATTAAAATATATATTTTATAGCATATCCTGGATTTAGTTATATAATAGAAGACGAGTCTTATTTTGTTTGCCATGATCGAAAGTCCTAGAAAAGTCATTCCTAGAACTATTGAGAGGCATCACATAATTGCAATATTTATTCTGTGTTCCATTGATAATAATGATATGTTATATTCAAGCTTATCCAGAGTTTTCATGTCTTATTTAATCTCCACAGCAACAAAGCATAAAAACCTTTAAAAATAGGCAGGCATGTTTGTTATTAAAACTAGTCATATTTCCAAGAATGAGGAATTGGCTTTATAGTTCATAATCAGGAAGGATATTTTGATGTTAGTATTTAAATAAAGTATCTCATTTGCTGTAGTTTACTTAAGTATTTTCATGCAGCAACATAGAACATGCTTACAATGGATAAAGAAAGAATATAAAGTTGTATCTTTTATGGTTATAACTGTCAATTACATATTCATGTGAATAAGCATTAGAAATGGACATGACAAAAAGAAAAACACTTGATTTAAGGTATTGGGATTGTGAAAGTTTTGTTCATTTTATTCTAGTGTTGTGCTTATGATTGTACCGCTAACAAAAAAATCTGAAACTTATACAGCGTATATTAATTTCCCAGTTTTAATTAAAATCTATATATACATTTATACGGAGAAAGAAGTCTAAGGTGTGTGTGTGTGTGTGTGTTTATATATCAAAATCTTAACCACTTTTATCTCTGGTGAAGGACTTTAAGTGATTTTTACAAATGAATCCTTTATGACATTTTTGTAATATCCAGTTTTTAAAAATAAGGGTAATTTATTAATTTTGTAATTGTAAGAAATGACAAAACTGTTTTGGAAAAAATGTCCCATATGCTATAAAGACTAGGCTTTGATGCAAAAGTTTATCTTTATTTGGGCTGAGAGAAAAAAGCTTATGTCCAAAGGAAAAATAAATTTACAGTGAATCTTTCCATAAGTCTTTCTTCTGTGATGAAACTACGTAAAAATTGAAGAGTAAATTTCTCAACTAAATGTTGCATAAGAATCACTTGGCTTCAGAAGATCACGTAGTATACTCAAAGTTTTCATCATTTAACTGTAAATCTCAAACATTTAAATTTTCCTGACTTGTATACTTATTAGAGGGATTAACATTAGAGGAAAGAACCAGGTACTTTAAATATATGATATTTAATCTCACAACTCTGTGGTGTTGGTGTATCCTTCATTTTGTACACTTGTGAAAATTGAGACTCAAGAGATTAAATAAATGGGACAAAGTCATTTAACTACTAAGTGGAAAAGTCAGAATTTAAACACAGTTCTGAAGGATTTGAAAGGGTTTGCTCTGTCCAGCATGGTCTCCCATGAAGAGAAGGCCCTTCCTGCTGTTTATATTACTTGATTTTGCCTGTATTCATGCCATTTCCATTTGGCACTTGGGCATTTCAACAAAGGAAGATACTGAAAAAATGCACATAAAAAGTTGTTTAGTTGTAATTCTCATAAGATTTGAGGGATTTCCCCCCCCCTCCCCCCCCTTGGCAGTCTGCAAATGGTTAAACTTGATGAAATACTAATGAAGAATTACAGAGTTATTTGTTTGACTTTGCCACTTGGGACACTTGGCAAATGAGACAATTCATCTCCGTGTGCAGCTAGTCTCATTTCTTAAAGAAAATTAATTAATGCAGTTTGTCTTCCTCCCATATCTCTGATTATAGTCCTTTTATTATACCTTCACTTTCCAGTTCTACTTTTCTTCCCTGGAAATGTCTGTTTTTCAAGGCTTTCTTGTTTCTTTAAACCTGATAAGTGAAAGCAATTTTCCTCCGTATGAGTGTGTATTTGTAATTTTCATACACTTTAGACAAGACAAAGACATTTGTGCAATGTCCCATAGGAAAAAAATTCTATACTAAAGAATTTCCAAAGCATCAACCCCTTTTTTAAAGTGATTTAATCAGTTTTCTTTTATAATTATCTTTATTACTCTTTGTCTTCTTTTTGGCAAGATGGGGTTAGTATTTGTATATCTTACCACAATTGTCTTCATGCACAACAGCTCATTACTTAAATTTATTAACGACACAATTTAGTTCTTAATACCTTTACATTTTAAAAAATTATAAGACCTGTGATTTGGGGGCCATTTTTATCTTAGTGGCTTTTGAAGAACAGGGAGTTGTTTTCTATAATTTTAATAGATACAACCTGAAATGCAATTTCTTTTTAGAAAATGGCTTGAGCAGTTTATTACTTGGTCTCTTTGAATATATTTTTTTCTCTGTTTTCACAGTGTGGACTTCTCATTTTAAAGGTAGAAAGATTACATGCTCATTTTCTTTCTCTTGCTATTCATCTGAAAAAGTGGGGTTTCAGAAAATCTAGCTTTTAAATCACTTTTAACATTTTTTTTTCACCCCACAGACCCAGCAAGGAATCAGTTTGAAAAAAATAAGATTGTTATCAATCATCTCCTTACCAATGTTGTATAAAAAAATTTTAATCATGCTGGTGAGAACATGGAGAATTGGCGTGAATATATTTAAAGCCAAACTGAATGAGAAAAGATATGGGAAAGAAAGGACGGAAACGAAGTTAATTAAGAATTAAGGGAATAACCTCATGTTAAGATAGCAGTTTGTATTTTTATATTAAAACTAAATAAAGGCAATATAATAGTCACTGTTATAGTTTATAATGGTTTTCAGATTATTTTATATATAGGATATTGAGTTCTCTATAACTGAAAATGAAATGGCTTGATTCAGTTATGAGATGATACCAGTTTAACAATGGAAGGATTTTACTTTTCCTAATTTTCAGTCTTTTCTAATATTCTTATCAGAGTAGGTTTTTGAATTATCAGGTCATCATTCACTTACAACCTTTTAAAAAATGTTGACTGTATGTAGATTACAGAAATACTATTCCATTAGTTGCCCCTGCAATAGCTGATATCTGGCAGTTGAAGGAATGGTAACCTTTAAAATGAAATAACCCTGTCATAATATCATGGCAGAAAACTGACAGGATAGTAAAAATATACTGGACTTTGAGGGGCATTCTAAGGGAAGCTATTTACCGATATTTTTATTAGGGAGATTTACAGATACTCTGTTATTTGATGTACTTAGTGTCAAGCTGAGGAGGCAGATCAGACACATAAATCATGTTTGAGGATTCTACAATACCCCAGAAGAATCTTCTGATTTCAGAGAATAGTTGTGAGTCTGCTATTCTTTTCTCTTCATCTTTTGCTTACTTACTCCTCTTATTGTATACATTCATTGAATTATTTCAATGCAAATCTTTTTAGTTTTTTCACTTGAGGTTCTTTTGGGGTTGGAGTTACGGAGGGTTTCCCTTTCTGGCCCCTGTCTGTCGTGAGTTTAACATCCGTTGGACAGAGCTTTTAGTGTCCATGGGCTAGAGGACCTAGGGAGCGGGAGAAGGGATAGTTACAGAGTTAGACCGGGCAGGAGTGACAGGACGTTTTTGAGGTGTCTACCCCTGAGGCTTCAGGGAGGGGTCAGAGGAGCTCCAAATATTAAAAATGATAAACATGCGGTTTGCCTGTTTTTACACAGAAGTTTAACATTCTGAAGTGCTGGAATCATAAATCTTTTAATAAAACTTTGGGGTTGATGGGTGATGACTGTTGCAGAGCTTTTGAAGAACAAGGGCAGAAATCTATTGCTTATCAGTCTTTACAAAGTTGAAGTATATATTATGAAAAAAAACTGCTCATATTAACTATTCACCAATCCTGTTGTAAAATAGTATGTTTCTTGTTACTTTTTGTATGTGTAGCGAAACATTTCAGGATTTCTTACACTTCTTCAGTACTTTGTTAAATTTCAGATTGGGTCATATACTTAATAGTAAGCTGTAAACCCAATTTCTCTCTCCAGTGATTATGAATTTAATTTATGCTGCACAGTTCTTTCATTGTTCAAAGATCCTCTAGCATTGCCCTGGACCTCATAGCAGAAAAAAACTATTTTAGAAGGTTACCCTGTTCTGATATCAGGTAATGATTAGGTAAGGTTATGTCAAATTCTGACTTAAATAAGCTTTGACTTACTTAAATTTAGAAGAACTTCAAATTCTCTGAAAAGCAGTGAGTTCAAATGGATAAAATGGCAGTTTTTTCTTAGAATATTTATTTAGCTGATATTGATACTTGTCTTGAAGGAATGTCTAGGTTCAAATTTCAGCTCTGCTACTTACTAGTTGTGTTAAGTTGGACAAGTTACTTAAGCTCTTTTTGTTTAGATCCTATGTTTTTAAATGTGGATACTGATATTTCTTACCTCATAGAGTTGTTACGAGTATCAAATGAGATAATATGCAGCGCATTTAGAACAGGGTCTGGTACATACTAAATGCTCAATAAATGTCAAGATAAGTACATGTAATTAAATAATATTATAAGTATATAAATTAAGTACAGTAGTCCCCCTTTATCCACAGTTTTGCTTCCCATAGTTTCAGTCACATGTGGTCAACTGGGGTCTGAAAATATTAAATGGAAAATTCCAGAAACAAGCAATTCATAAGTTTTCAATTTCACTCTGTTCTGAATAAGCTGAGGAAATCTCAGCTGTCCTGTTATGTCCCACCTGGGATGTGAATTAACTTTTTGTCCAGCCTATCCATGCTCTGATACCTGCCATTAGTCACTAAGTAGCCCCCTCGATGATCAGATTGACTCAGTATTGCAGTGATTGTGTTCATGTAACCCTTATTTTATTTAATAATGGCCTCAGTGTACAATGGCAGTGATGCCAGCAATTCGGACATGCCAAGGAGAAGCCATAAAGTGTTTCCTGTAAGTAAAAGGTGGAAATTCTTGACTTAATAAGGAAAGGAAAAAAAAATTGTATGCTGAGTTTGCTAAGAGCTACAGTAAGAAGAAATCTTCTATCCATGAAACTGAAAAAGGAAAAAGAAATTTGTGCTAGTTTGCTGAGAGCACATTCACGTAACTTTTATTAGAATATATTGTTATTCTAGTTTATTATTAGTTGTTAATTTCTTATTGTGGCGAATTCACAGATTAAACTTTATCATAGGTAGAAATGAATAGAGAAAACATAGTATATATAGATAGGGTTTGGTGCTATCCGCGGTTTCAGGCATCCACTGGAGGTCTTGAAACATATCCTCCACGGATGGGGCGGGGGGCTACTGTATATTTTAGACATTCATGAAAATTTCATTCATTAGTCATTGTTTTTGAACACCTATAATATACATGGTGCTGTAGCAATTCTCTGGAGATGGAAAGATGACTTAAATATAGGTTCTGCCTTCAGGTTGATAGGGGATGGAGTAGTAATAATTTTGACTTGTAAAAAATTGCTATGTCCATAGGTTCATTTGTTTATTTATTCATTTATTTAATAAATGTTTGTTTATCAAGTATCTACTATGCGATAGGGATTTTTTTTTTTTAGGTACTTGGGAGATAAGAATAAACGAAACAAACCAGATTTCTGCTCTCAAGGAACTTACAGTTTTGTGGGAGCAATCTAGTTTTAAGTGCATGGGAAAAATCATTCCAGATAGTTATAATACTCTAAAGAAAATAAAGTGTTTGATGCAATAGAGAGTGAGTTGGTCTCACTGAGGAGGTAACTTACATTTAAACTGAGACCTGAATGACAGGGTGGAGTTACCTGCATAAAGATTTGGGGACAAAGTTTCCTGACAAAGAAACAACAAATACAAAGACCCTGAGACAGAAATGAACTTGGTGTACCTGAGGTACTGGAGCACAGAGAGCGAAGTGTTGTGATAGGAAATGGTGTCTGGGAGTTTGGTAGAGACCAGGTCATGAGGTTTTGTAGGAGAAGGCAAGACTTTCGGATTTTAGTGAAGTGCGTGGAAAGCCATTGAAGAGTTTTAAGCCCAGAAGTTCCATCATCTGATCAGCGACTTAAAAGATTACTGTGGCTGATGTGTGGATTATAGGTGGTCCGGGAGATGCGTTAAGAGGTGAGTCCTATTGCAGTAGCTTGAGTGAGTGAGGGTGGTGACTTGAACGAGGGAAGCAGCAGTGGAGGAGAGACGAGGACAAATTCCAAATACATTTTGGTTATAGAGCTGATAGGACGAGGTGATAGCATGGCTGTGGGGAGGAGGGAAAGACAAGAATGAAGAATGAATCCTAAGTGTCAGCTTTGAGTTATCAGTTGGATAGAGGTGCTATTTATTGTACTAGGAAGACTGGAAGCGGGACAGCTATGGCGAGAAAACTATCAAAGTATGTCTTATCCTTGTTAAAGGTAAGATGCTTTGAGATATCTAACTGGAAATGTTTTGGAGGCAATTGGACATAGGAGTCTGAACCTCAGTAGAGAGGTTAAAGCTCAAGATGTAATTTGGGAGTCATAAGCATGTAGATGATACAACTGAACCAAATCACCTGAGAAGAGAATGTAAGTGGAAAATATATTAAGACCGAGTACATTTTTGTATGGGATAATTTTGTTCTAGAAGATGTGTTGTCTGTGAAAAAAAGAAAACTCAATTAAACAGTTGGTAAGATAGTTTTGAATTTAGAGTGAAGAAATAATAGAGGCAACTCTTAATGAAGAAACTTAAGAAATTTGATTTGATTTTAGCCAGGATTTTGCGTTTTGTTCACTTCCTGGGTTTATTTATATAAAGAAAATATTAAGAACTTAAATGAAGGACATCTTTAGTCATATTGGTAAGATCTTTTTCATCGTGGACCTTGAGTCATTCAGTCCTACCTGGGTTAGAAGCCCAGTTTTACTATGTATATTTGTGTGATCTTTAAAATTTACTTTATCTCTCTAACTCTTAGTTTCATGTGTGTGAAATGGGAGTGAGGATATTATCTGTATTAGACATTCTCTATTCATATACATATGTATATATAACATATAATATTTCACATGCTATATATATTTTACCTAACTGTACCAGCTATGTACTGGGCACTCAAAAGATAGCTTTATGATATTCTGTGCTGATCTTATAATTCTTTCTGTATATTACTACCCTTCAATATGTATTATGTCGATCTAGCGTTCCTTACCAATTTAGGTAGTGATCCTTGGTTTGGAATGTAAACTTCTGATTTCTCACTTCATCTGTTTAAACTAGAGCTAAGAGTATTCTCTAAAGTAGGATTATGGATAGCCATTTTTTCGCTCAACTTCATTGACTTAGAGACAGCCAAAGCACTAGATCTTTGCAGTTATGTTATGTTTGGTTCCTCTAGAGGAACCCAAATCTTAGAGGCTTTCAGGTATACTATTCAAAATGTATTTCTTAAACTTTAGACTGGAAGGGACAGTGGGCGTCATTCTTCCTCCTCCCTTCCCCTCCAGATAATTGAGATCCAGGAAAGGTAACTGACATGCCCAAGGTAGTAGAGCAGGAAGCAAAACTGGGGTTCCTAACCCTTAGCCCCACAGTTGAGGTTTAATATTTTGTCTGAGTTATTAATAATTTGCTAGTTACATTCTTTTAGGAAATTGATAGTTTGAGATTGTAGAGTTCTGACATTCCACAACATTTTACTTGGTAATTACCTTTAACTATAATCGTCTCAGAAGTGTAGGTTTGTTGCCACAGGGCATACTGGTGATCACACAACTTACCAGGTGGGTTTTATTTTGTGTTGGACAAAATAAATAGCACGACTCTTTATATAAAATTACCAGTCTGAATTAACAGAAAAAAGTCACAAAGGGAGCATTATTCAACCCAAAAAGATGAAAGTACTTTGGAAAAATGTCATATAAGAAATAATGTTTCATAAAAAATAGTGTTTCACTTACTATTGGGGTGTCTAAGTATTTAATGACCTCATTTTATGTTGTTCATGTATCAGAAAGGCGTTTCTTGACTACCCTCTATAAAATAGTACCTTCCCGTAACTCTGTACTCTATGCTGCTTAATTTTTTTCATATCATGTACCATCATCTGACATGGCATTTATATGTACATACATTTACCTATATATATATATGATTAGTGATTAACTTGTATATTATTTTTCTTTCTCACTAGATTGTAAACTTCATGAGAGCAGGCAGTTTATTTGTACATGGTTGGTGCTCAAAAATTCTTGCCTGGCTGTGGAAAACAGTCTGGCAGTTCCTCAAAACATTAAACACAGAGTTACCTGATGACCCTGCAATTTCAGTCCTAAGTATATGCTCAGAAGACTTGAAAACAGGTACTCAAATAAATACATGTACACACACGTTCATAGCAGCACTATTCAAAATAGCCAGTAGGTGGAAATGTCCATCAATGGATGAATGGATAAAAAATTGTGGTATATACATACAATGAAATATTATTCAGCCATAAGAGAAATGAAGATCTGATACATAACTGTAACATGGAGGAACCTCAAAAACATTATGCAAAGTGAAAAAAAACCAGCCACAAAAGGTCATGGATTATATGATTCCATTGATATGAAATGTCCAGGATAGATAAATCCATGGAGACAGAATACAGACTGATGGTTTCCAGGGGCTGAGGAAAAGTGGGGTGTTGGGAGAAACTGCCCAATGGGTGTGGCGTTTTCCTTTGGAGTGATGGAAGTGTTTTGGAGCTCGATAGAAGTGGTGGTTGTACAACATTTTGAATGCACTAAATGCCACTGAATTGTTCACTTTAAAATGGTTAATTTTATGTTATGGAAAGTTTGCCCCAATAAATTATTTTTTAAAATGCTTGCTTGCTTTCTGAATGTGGTCAGTTTGTTTGAGTGCCTGCTGTGTGTAGGGTATTGTGTATAAGACTGCCAGTTACTGCCAGCTCTGCGATCTAAGCAAAAAGAGGGTGGGAACAAAGAATGATGAGACTAAAATTGTACAGAAATTTTGTATTCATATGTGAGAAGGGAAATACTTGATTGACACGGAGCACACTTAGAAATAGTAGTTCCTAAAATCTGATGTGCTACCCTGTTTCCCCGAAAATAAGACCTAGCCAGACCATCAGCTCTAATGCGTCTTTTGGAGCAAAAAATATAAGACCCGGTATATGATATGATATCATATCATATGATAGACCTGGTCTTATTTTACTAAAAATTATATTATTTTTTGCTCCAAAAGACGCGTTAGAGCTGATGGTCCGGCTAGGTCTTTTTTCGGGGAAACACAGCCTGAGGGACAGAGCCGAATAAGACTGCTTGTGCCTATAGAGCTTCTCTGACTGTGACTGTGACGTGCACTTGTCAAGTTCAGAAATGCTAATTCTTTGCTTCTTTCCTTCCCATGAGACTGACTGCCAGGATGACAGAGTTCATCTTCCCTGCTCTTCCTTACTGTATCCTTATTGTGGATCCTACATTACAGTGGAAGCATTGCAGCCCCAAACCACCCTTTAATTGGCTAGAAGTCTCACTGTTAAGTGACATGACCTTTCTTCCTAGGGGAATGGAGGAGGAGAACAGAACCAAAAAATTATTCCGATTCTCTCCACATTTAAATCGTCATTTTACTCCAGCACCTAGAAAAGCTTGCCCTTCTTCCAAGTAGAGCAAATTTCCTATTCTCATCTTTTCATTTAGTTTAATTGTGTGGCTTTGTTGGGCTCCACGGTGATTGTCACATGCAGACTTTCTGCTTTTTGCTCATCAAAATCTATATTTGGATTATTGTAAATTATAACCAAGTATCCAGACCTGGTATTTTCTGTACTGAAGTACAGCTGTTTATGTACTATAATCACAAAGTGCTTTAAAATTCTTTACCTGTTTCCTTTTCTGTTTATATTCCCATGTGTTTAATTGTTAGCATTCATTTCTCTGTTACAGGCATCTCTCAAAATGGGGGAATATCTAAGCAGTAAGCCCAGGATTATTCTCAAATGTAGACTGTAACTGCTTTTCTATGGGAATTAATAACGAACAACCAAAATTTCTGTGGTATGTCATCTGTCATGTAAGTGGCAGAATTAAAAGTTGAAAAGAAACATTTCATTCTTCAAAAGTACCTGTCATGAAATAGTTAGATTTTTGTGTTGGGTAACTTTTATAGATGTAATGCATTGTATAACAAAACATAGAATAACAGAGTAGCATAGTGGTTAAAAGCACAGTATTTTTGAATCAGACCTAAACTTGCCGGCCATCTCTGCTGCGTGCTGTTTGTTTGCTGGCTGCGTGATCTTGGAGAAATTATTTAACCTCAATAATCTTCAGTTTATCCATTTATAGAATGAGGATGACCACCCTATCTCTCTGGTGCGTAAAGCCTTTACAAAAAATAGGACCTAACATGTTGTCAGGGGTGATTATTCTTTTAAATTAATGATTTTGAAAATAAAATCTGCAAGGTAACTCCTCTTTTTTTGGAACTGTGAACACTGGACTGCGCATTTTCTCTTTCTTGGTTTGCCTTCCTCCATAACTATTCTCATCATTGTCTCATTTGATGGGAAATGGTTCCAAAAGCAAAAAAAACATTTAAAGTAGGCTAATCTAAGAATGAAATGCCCTTTCCTCCTCTAGCTTCTGGAACCTCAGTTTTTGACTTGGTTCTTATGTATGAATGCAAATGAAACACTGGAGAACTGTGGAAAGGACCTAAATAAAACATTGGTTTACCAATCATCAGATTGCTAGTATACTAGAGAAATGTGCCAGACTGCTTTTGACAGAACCAGAATGAAAGGCTTTTTAAACAGCATGCCAAATACTAATTAATTTTCTGAACATTTCAAGATTCTTACTGAGTTTATATTCCTAGAGTCTGCGACTTGATATTATTGCCAGAAAGTTGATGGTGAGGTCACAAGTGTAAAATTTTAGTTTTATGGCAAGATAGTTGGCATAAAACCATAGGATCTATGTATAGCTTAGTTACATGAGAAACAAGTGTCTGAAAAATAAGAGAAAGAAAATTGTTGGATATGTTTGCAAAAATTTCCCCAACTCATTAAACACATGCTTTTAGAATGAATGCTTGTAGCAGCACTCTTGTTTCTCATATATAGCCTTTGTGAGATTGCTGTGGTAACCATTGTGAGTGACAGTTCACATCTGGAGACTTGTAAAATCTGCATATTGATAGCCTCCATTTGGCTTTGCCTCATCTTCTGTAATCTGAGCTTGCTGCTTGCCTTTTTCTCTCCCTTAGGAAGGAGGTGCTCAGTCTGATAGGTAAAAATGCTATCTTTTTATAGCTTTGTGTTTCTTTTGTTATATATTCAATATTTAAAAATATGAATGAGTTCATTTTCATGGAAGCTTGGAGGGGAAAGGAAGAAAGGATAAGACAAGGGGGTTGGAATAGGTATGGAGGGAAAGAGGAGAAAGGGAAAGAAATTGAGAGTGGGTGGTAGAATTGGCGAAGATGAAGAGACAGGGGTGTTGGCTATAGGTTTGGGGGCGGTGGAGAGAGAGAACAAAGATGATTGTGTGGAGGTTAGTGTCTGAGAATTTACATACTTCTCATCTAAATCTTGGAGATTCTGATTATCACCTGTTACCTACTATCCTTTGAAAATGTTATTAATTACGATTCACCAGCTCTAACCCTTAAGTCATTAGAGGTTTCATTCCAAATGGGGGAAATCAGAACAGCCTACTAGAATGGAAATTCTCTTAGATGCAACAGCAGTGACTAGTGTAAAATCACATGAAGGTCAGATTTGTCATCCTCTTGTGATTAGATAGGTTTTTATCGTCCCAAAGAAAAGAAACATTACTGTTTTATGAGAATTTATTGTGAGGATATGTGTATGTAGCACGAAAAGTCACTCTAATGGGGTTTGTATGTATCCCTGATACAAGCACTGGAAAAGCAAAGATTGTTATGGAGAAACCAACCACTTGTAGTTAACAGCCTAAGCTAAATTGGCTCTTCCCATTTTATGTACTGTTTGTATATTTTCAAGAGAGACAATTTGATTTGGTCAGCTTGCCACTCTGCGTTGAGGACCCCTCTCAGTTGTCGTTTTGTGAAGCCATCTCAGAGGTGTTTCTTCTTCCTTGTACTTAGCCCATATGTATTGCCTTGACTTGTGCATTTGAAACTTGGTTTATTCAGCTGTGGTTTGATTTATTTCTTTATTCTTGGAGCACCTAAAATGAACTGACATACGAGTTGTGATACAAAACTACAGTGAACGCTGCTGTGGAGTGCCATCCAACGGAAACGCAGGATCTTCAATATGAACCTTAGTAACAGTGTGTGACAAGTTCCAAGTTGTTGGGTGGAGTCAGTTGGGTGTGAACTACGATTGAGAGAAGGTGTGTTTTAAAGTGTGCCGTAAATCATACTCCGTCAATGCTCCGTGTCACACATGCTTCTGGTATTCAGCAATTTCTGTCAAATAGAAACATTACAGTGTGTCCTCACTGCCTTATTCACTAGATCTGGCACCGTGCGAGGTCTAGCTCTTCCCCAAAGTCAAAATGATTCAGGACATGGAGGCAGCCATGACAGCGCAACTAAAGACACTCATGAAAGAGGACTTCCAGAACTGCTTCAGAAAGTCGCAAGAACGATGGGATAAGTGTGACAGAAGGAGAGGGAGTATTCTGAGGGGGAGTTAATGGCAATGTGCCTTTCACTGTAATAATTTTTTAAAATTTAAACATTCACCGTGTTTGATCATACCTCATATGCTAGATGCTGGAAAATCAGAAGTGAGCAAGACAGGAAGGCACCTACCTAATAGAGGTTACATTTTGGGAGTGTGGAGGTGGTGAAACAGAAAATAAATGAATGAGCAAAGTAATTTCAGATGATGATAAATCCTGAGAAGACAGTAAATCAGGGTGGTGTGATACCGAGTGACTGGGGAGAGGGTCTGTTTTAGAGAGGGTAAAGAACGCCTCTTAGAAAGTAACTTTTTAACTGAGGTCTCAGTGACCTATGCGGTGGAGGGAGTAGTAGCAAGTGCAAGGGCCCTGAGCTTGGTTGGGTTGGATTGCAAAAAAGCCCCTTTTTATTATGGAAAATTTCAAACATATGGAAAGTACAGAGAAAGTATAATGAACTCTCATGTACTCATCAGTTTCAATGATGAATCTTCCCACCCTACCCTCATATTTTTTTGACATCATATTGTTTTATCTAAGAATATTTCAGTGTATATCTGAAAGATCTTCTTTAAAATTTGACCAGAATATCATTATCATAGCTAGGAAAAAAATAATGTTTCCTTAATATCATCGCATATCTAATTGCTGTCTAACTTCTAGTTGTCTCATCAGTGCTTTATCAGTTATCTTTTGTCACAGTTATGCAGTATAACAAACAATCACAAAACTTTGGAGGTATACAAGAGTAAACAGTCTGTACATCAGCTGGGTGGTTCTGTTGCCCTACGCTGGCCTTAAAGTGGCTCACTCGTTTTTCTGTGGTCCGCTGGAGGTGATTTGGTGGATCTTGGTTGGGCTTTTAAACATATTTAGGGTCTCCACTGAGCTGTTTTATTCTGCCCCACGTGTCTTTTCTTCCAGTAGGCAATCTTGGGCATGTTTTCATGGTGAAAGCAGAGGAGCGAGAGCAAAACCCAACTGTGCAAAAGAGCAGGTGAGAACGAATGAGTGCTTTCAAGCCTCTGCTTGCCTCACCTTTGCTAACATCCCATTGGCCAAAGTCAGAGTTGGAGGAGACTACAAAGATGCAGGACAACATAGGGTGAATGCAGGAAAGCCATTTGATTAATGCAATCAATCGAACACAAATGCTATAAATGATTTTCTTTTGCATTTTGTTTGAATCAGAATCCAAATAAAGTCAACACATTATGATTAGTTGCTATTTCTAGGTTATTCTCCCTTATCTCTCTCTTTTTTACCTTGTATTTTATTTTTTAAAAGAGAATTGGGAATTTCTAATACACATTGAGAAGGTCAATGTGACTAGAATGTAGTAATGAAGGCTAGAATGCTAGGCAAGGTTGGGAGGGTATAGGTCACTTCATTCAGTGCCTGTGGATCATGGGAAGGAGTTTGGGTTTTATTCTAAAAGTATTTGGGAAGCCATGCTAGGTTTGAAGCTGGGGACTGACGTGATCTGATTTATGTTTTGTTTTGTTTTCAATAAGTCCAAGGTACATTTACATGTAGTAAAATACACAGATGAGTTTTGACAAATGTGTACCCTCATGTAACCACTATTCCAATCAAAATATCAAACATTTCCATTACTCCAGAAAGCACCCCCTTGCCCCTTTGTAGTCGGTCTCTCCTCTTCCATGCAAACACTGGTCTGATTTCTGTCATCTAGATTAGTTGTATGTGTTCCAGACCTTCGTATGAATGGAATCATACTATTAATAATATATTCTTTTGTATCTGTCTCCTTTCACTCAACATAATGCCTGTACAATTCATCTGTGTTGGTTCAGGTATTAGCAATTCCTTTATTTTTATTGCTATGTAATATGTAATTGACTATTCCACAATTTATTTATTCACGCATTGAAGAACATTTGGGTTTCCAGTTTTTTGACTATTATGAATGAAGTTGCTATGCACATTTGTATACAAACAAGTCTTTCTGTAAACATGTTTTCATTTTTCTTGAGTCAATACTTAGGAGTGGAATTGCTGGATCATATAGTTTAATGTATTTCAATTTTATAAGAAACTTTGAAACTGCTTTTCAAAATTGTACCCCCTCATTACTAATCAAGGTGATGCACATTAAGGCCACAGTGAGATATTATGTTCACCTAATAGATTTATAGACGTGCCATTTAACACTGTTTTGGGGGATGATTATCACTCGGAACTGTTATACTTTGCTAGTAGAAATGTTAACTGGTATAACTGATTTTGAAAACACTATGGCAATATTTTGAAAGTTGAACTTGAAACTTTATACTCTACACCCCAACAACTTCGCTCCTGGGTAGAGAATCTCTTGTACAAGTGCACTAGGAGCTATGCATTGGAATTTTGTGAGTAGGACTGTTTATAAAAGCAATAAACTGAAAATTAATCCAAGTGTCCATTGATAAGATGAGGGATAAATTGTGCATAGTCACACATTACAGTACTTTACATTAGGGAAAATGAATGAACTACAATTACATGCATCATTGATAAAGTTAATAAACAAGCAAAACTAAATAATATTTTGTTCAGGCATAATGTGATAAAATTATGTAAAAGAAAGGCAAGGAGATGATAAGCACAGCATTAAGAATATTTCTTTATGCAGGAGGCAGGTAGATGGAGTGACAGAGATAGATGCAAGTTATTGGTAATACTCTGGTCTCTGATTTCTGTATAACTTAAATATAATCTTCAATATATTTCTTGGTATGTCAAATATTATTTTTAAAAAGCTCATACACATTAAATAATTACTCTGGCTTTTGTGTAGAAGAATGGATTGTAATGACGCAAAAGGGGGACTGATTTCATTCAAAGCAGAATTTGTTGCAACTATTGCAGGAAAAAACAAGTTCATGCCTTTTCCTTGGAAGGAAACACTGTATTTGACAGGAGTGGACAGGCGTAGCAACCTATCCTGTGCACTTGGGTTAGTGATTTCCCATTCATACTTCTTCAGTGTGTAGGTCCAGATACCTATTAAATGGGCGTTTAGAAACTTGGAAGCAGTTTACTTAAAATACTTTTATAGCATTGATTTATTATTTATTAGTTCATTCAGTGTCCGATTTGGCATTCCTTAATTGCAGAATTTATGTTACCACTTGGAATATAAATAAGAATAAACCTTTGTTGATGGATTGATTTAGACTGATTCTTCACATGTACAAGACCCACCCCAAAAGAGTAGTATTTTACTTTGCAATTTAAGCCTCTCCCCTGACCCCCATTTTATCTGTTGTCACAAGACTTACCATTATCATCATTTGGGAAACCTATTTGCTTCTTACCTTATTGGATCTTCTTTTCCCAGACCCTGTGTCTTCATCTTTTTTGGTTTACTTTCTCAGTTTGGTAGAGCACACTCTCCAGTACCTTCCTACGAAAGGGAGCAAAAGAGATATATTTTACTCTCACAATTAATTTAATTCCAGTTTAAAATGATTTTCCCTCAGAATTCTTAAGGCATTGATTCATTGTTTTCTAGCTTGTATTGTTGCAATTGAGAAGTCCAGTACCATTCCGATTCCTAATTCTTTTTATGAAAACTGGTCTCCCCTCCCCCGCCAGTCTCTTTTAGAAGCTTGTAAGATCTTCGACTCCAGCATTCTGCAGTTTCACAGTATGCCTTAATATGAATTTGTTTTGAGTCTCTGTATTCAGGTAAATTTTTACAGAATTTACAGGCATATAGTTTGATGGATAACTTCTTTCTACTTTTCTCTATTCTCTTTTCCTAAAATTTCCGTAAATGCAATTTTGAACCTCATGGATCTGTCGTTTAATTTTCTGACATTTTTTTCTCTCTTTAATTTCATTACTTTGTCATTTTGCTCTACTCTCTGGGACATCTCTCCCTTATCCTTCAAATCTTTTACTGAGTATTTAATTTCTTCTATCATATTTTTAATTTAAAAAATTCCTTTAAAAATATTGAGGTATAATTCACACATCATAAAATTCAACATTTAAATAAATGTACAATGCAGTGGGTTTTTGTTTGCTCATTAGGTTGTGTAATTCACAGTGTTTAATTCCAGAACATTTTCATCATTCCAGAGAGAACCCTACCCACTCTTCATTCTTTATTCCCCTAACTCCCCAACGCCTGGCAACCACTAATCTACTTTCTGCCTCTATGGATTTGCCTATTCTGCACATTTCCTGTAAGTGGAATCATTATAGTGTGGCCATTTATTTCTGGCTGCTTTCACTTAGCATAATGTTTTCAAAGTCAATTCATGTTGTTTTATGTATGTCTTTTTTTCCTCCCTAAATGGTCTTTTTTAGTATACTCTGTTCTTGTTTCATTCAAGTAGTATTTCCTCTTATTTTTGAAGCTCTAAATGATAATTTTTGAAATTTTAATTTATGTACATTTTTTATTTCCCCACAGTTACTTTTTCCCTATTTGTTTTGGTGTCCGCATTTTATATCATATGTTTTCTAGAAAATGTCTACTACCCATAGTTTTTTGCCTAGATTTAAGAGTGAGGTACAATAAAACTTAATGGAAGTTTTCTAAGCAAGGGTGAGTCTGAGTGTCTGTGCTTTTCATCACATGGTGATCTGGCTGAGCTATAGAATTCCTTTGGGTCTTTTTTCCCCCCTCTTGGGTTTAGTCAGATTCTCTAGCACCAATTCTTCCATTTTCTGCTTGAGGACTTATGTTTGGCTGCCTGTCAGTGTTCTGAGAACGAAACGTGTAAGCCTTTAAATTCGTCCACATGTTTTTAGTATGAAACCCTTAAACCATTCCCAGCACAAAGTCCTGTTTTCCTTTCTCCAGGTTTCTGCCAGAAGAGGGAGGAGCAGTCATCTGGGAGTGGAACTGTTTCTCAAACAGACTTTCAACCTGTCTCCCTGTTTCTAAATTGTCTCCATTTTAGCTTCCAGAGGTACATGGCACTGCCTCTTCCTGAACCCAGTAGAGATTCTGCAATATAAATTGGGTTGCTTCATAGCTTTTCTCACTGGCTTAAGTTTTGGTTCTGCTAAGTCAGTTACCACTTGTCCATCTGCTTTCTAGCTTTTTAAAACTTTGCTATTTTTGCCCTTCTCCTGATCTTTTTTTTTCTTCATTGTGAGTTTATGCCATTTATAAAATCTTTTTATGGAAATCATTTTAGTGGCATTTTGGAAGAGAGGAGACCTAATTGCATGTGTTTCATCCACCATGTTTAACTAGTAGTAATTATTTTAGCGAAGTATTAGGAGCATTGTATTAACTTGCTAGGGTCTGCCATAACAAAGTACCACAGATTGGATGGCTTAAAAAACAGAAATTTATTTTCTCTCAGTTCTGGAGAGTAGAAGTCTGAGAGCAAGGTGTTAGCCGGATTGATTTCTTTTGAGGCCTCTCTCCTTGACTTATAAGATGGTTGTCTTCTTCTTCTATCTCCAAATGGCCTTCCCTCTGTGCATGTCTAATATTACCTCTGTGCGTGTCCTAATATTCTCTTCTTACAAGAACACTAGTCATTGGATTAGGGCCCACCCGTATGGCCTAATTTTACCTTAATCACTTCTTTAAAGATTTAATATCCATATATAGTAACATTTTGAGGTACTGGGGGTTAGGAATTCAACATATGAATCCAGCCCATAACAAGAATATTTTTAACATGTATTAAGTGAATTGATTTTATTATTTTTTCAGCTTGTATACCTGTTCATTTTTATTTTTTGATAGTATAAATACATCTTTCATGATTTTAGGAATAATTATATGTCACTTTCTGTTATTATTTTTCGAGTTATGCTTTCTCAAAGTACAATGAGTTTAGTAATGTTTTAGCTAAGGCTCTTTTGCCATTGTTTTGCAGGGATTAGAAACTCACCCAAGCTAACTTAGAGTGTTTCTGTTGAGAAGTCTAAAGCCATTCTGATTCCAAATCCTTTTTCATGGCCCTTTAATATCTTCCTTTCTCTAGAAGCTTATAAAATTTTCACTACCCTGAAATTTCTTGATGTGATGCCTTGATGTGAGTGTATTTTTATCCGTTGCATTGAGGACTTGATGGACTTTTCTAATCTCGAAATTAATATCCTTTGGAATTTTCTTGAATCATTTCTTTTATGATTTCTGCCCTCTGTTTTCCTTATTCTCTTTTGCGGGACTGTGTATTATGCAGTTTTTGGCCCTCATGGACTAGTCCTTGAAATTTTTCCCCCTATTTTTTCTCTCTCGCTTTCACATTCTTTTCATTTTACTTTTGGAGAGACTTCCTTAGTTTTATCTCTCTATCCTCCTAGTGAGTCCTTAAGTTTTATTATGTATTTAATTTCCAAGAGTTCTTTTTGATTCTCTGAAGTGTTTTTGTTAAAGCAATCTGTTCTTGTTTTGTGGTTGCAGTTTCTCTTTTCGTATATTTGAGTATACATACACATTTCCTTTTTCTCAAGATGTAATCTACAAACAAAAACGTATACAAAACAAGATGTGTAATTTATAATTAAGCGAACACCTGTGAAATTACCACCCAGGACAAGTAATAAAGTACAGTTCTTCTATCCTCTGCTTTTTACTTCCCATCCCCCACAAGAATCATTTTTTTCACTGCTTGAGGCTCATAAGTCCCACTGATAAAAGAACAACTGTACAAGTCAGTCTTTTATTTATTTATTTATTCACATCCTCTGCCCATTTTTTAAATTGGATTTTTTGTTTTTTTAGTGTTGAGTGGTATGAATTTTTTTTTTTTTTTTTAAATTTTGGATATTAACCGTTTATCAGATGTATTGGCCAATATCTTCTCCCATTCAGTAGGATGTCTTTTCATTTTGTTAATGGTTTCCTTTGCTGATCAAAAACATTTCAGTTTGATGTAGTCCCATTTGTTTTGTTTGTTTGTTTTCCTTGCCTGAGGAGAGATATCAGTAAAAATATTACTAAGGGCAATGTCTGAGTGTTTACTTCCTATATTTTCTTCTAGGAGTTTGATGGTTTCGGGTCTTACATTTAAGTCTTTAATCCATTTTGAGTTTATTCTTGTATATAGAGTAAGAAGGTGGTCCAGTTTCACTTTTTTCATGTGTCATGTTTTCCCAGCACCATTTATTGAATTGACTGTCTTTACTCCAGTGTATGTTCTTGCTTCCTTTGTCATAGATTAAATGACCACATAGGCATGGATTTATTTCTGGGCTCTCTATTCTGTTCCATTGATCTATATGTCTCTTTTTATGCCAATACCATGTGGTTTTTATTGCTGTGGTCTTGTAGTATAGTTTGATATCAGGTAGTATGATAACTCCAGCTTTGTCCTTCTTTCTCAAGATTGCCATGCTATTTGGGGTCTATATGGTACCATAGAAATTTTAGGATTATTCTTATTCTGTGAAAAATGCCATTGGTATTTTGATGGGATTGCATTGAATCTATAGATTGCTTTGGTTAGTA